>NC_133769.1:216304170-216525029 GCF_003597395.2 Chelonoidis abingdonii | reverse complement strand
GCTCTGTGGGATAGCTGCCCACAATGCACCACTCACAACAGCGCTGCAACTGGTGCAAGTGTGGACACACTGCAGCGCTGGTCGCTGTCAGTGTGGACACACTGCAGCGCTGGCCGTACACAGCTGTACGACCACAGCTGTAACGGCCAGCGCTGCAAAACTGTAAGTGTAGACAAGCCCTTAGAGATCAAATGCATGTACACGTGATAAAATATATTATATTTCCTCTTTTCGCTGACAACAGAATTTTCCAATGCCTAATTTTACTCGTATACTTTATTTAGTGGTATCTTTGAATTTAAGTGTGTGTTTGTGAAATAGTCAGCAGTCCAGGGCAGTTCCTTTACAGAAACTTACCCCCTTCTTTATATGACAGTTTCTCTGAAAACATTTATACTCTACATAACCAAATGCCATATATTTATATCTCATTGGACCTGGTCCTATGAGATGCTGAGCAGGGGTGAAAATAAAATTGAACTCTTACTGGTATGGATGCTGGCTCTGCCTCTCCCCGACCAACCTCCCAGAAGGGGCGGGGCCTCAGGTGGAAGGGGCGGGGCTAGGGGGTCAGATTCCTTCAGGCAGCCCATCCACACTGCTTGGCCCACGCTGCCCCGGGCTCCAGTGGCAATTTAAAGGGCCTGGGGCTCTGGCCTGAACCCTCCTATATCCACCTTCCCTCGGTGGCTACTGCCAATCTTCATCTAGCCCCTTTACTCAGGGGCAAACTGCAGCCTGCAGTGGCCACTCATCATTGGCTAGGGGGTTGGACCTGCTGCCTTTCCCTGTAGTTCCAGAACCTCCTGAGGCCTTTCTGCCAGGCCTGAGCTCCACAGCTCAGCCTGCTCCTTCTCCAGCACTGCTCTGTCAAAAGTACCTTTTTCTCCTTCAGGCAGCCAGGTCCACCTCTCTCCAAAGCTGGACAGAGGCTGCCTTCTGGCCCTGCAGCCCTTTTACAGGGCCCAGCCTTCTTTGATTGGCTCTCAGCCCTCTCCAAGGGCTGGCTTTCAGGGCCGGAGCAGGGTGACTGCCTCGCTACACAAGGCTATAGCTGTGTGTCTGTTAACTTGCAAATCTTACGTTACTTGCTCTTTTTAGGCATGTTCTTTCATCCATCCCAGAATATTTTAATTTGGGAGCATTCTTAACTATATGTAGTTAAAATTAAGCTTTGGATTATATTGGTGATCAGTGCTCTGTGGTAGCATTTTCTGCAGGAAAAGTACTGGGTAGGGATGGTGTTTGGAGATGGTTAGTCTGAGACTACACGGCTCCATTAATTAAAGCCTATAACATTCGGGGGTGACAGAGGGATAGAAGCCAACTCCACAGCTCAGAGGCACCTCACACCTCCTCCGGGCTGCTCCATTTGCAGCATCGTTTCCCAATCCCATTGGAAGAACTGGGAGCTATGCTTTGCCACTTCCCTTGGTTAGGAAGGGAAGCTGGAGCTGCTGGGACCTTCTGTTCCCTTCTTTAGGCCTAGGGAGTGCATTGTTAGAGCTGGGTAGCTACAAGCAGCCATAGGAGGAAGTTGCGGGGCAGTAGAACAAGAGTACTCTGGGTCTGGCCTTTGTTTAAGTGGAGGACTGTGTGAGGAACAGAAGGGCCTAGAGGAGGGGAGGCTGAAGGAGCCACTGATGTTTGTTCTCTCTCCCTTAGGATGATCCAGGGTAAGGAGAGTTTGGAGCAAGGTGATTTTAATTTTTCCTTGAGCAAGTAAAGTATTGAACTCTGATGCAGAGTAAATGGATGGAGGCCATCCCTATAGGCCCAACTCACTGCTCTCACTGCCTGGTAGCCATGGCATTAGTATGCTCCTTTCATGTTTTTAAGGCTTTTTCTAGGACCTAGGGCTGCAAACATTTACTTTTTGTTTTTCTTTAAGAGGAAAGTTTAAGTGCAGAAGTTGATGACTTTGGTGCTCTTTGCCCCAGGCAAGTGAGATATGCTGTTATAGCATGCTAGCAGTTATAAGAGTGTTGCATTGTCTTCCTCAGCAATTATCTGGTTCCCTCACCAGGGATAAACTATGGTTTCAGGTTGGAATCAGGATTAGTGTCTCATAAAAGAGAGTGGCCCTCTTGTTGTATTGTTGCCAAGGCAAGGGATGTGAGTCAGAAGAAAAGAAAAAAGGGATCTGACATTTTCTTTTTTAAGAAAAAAGTAATGTTGCCTCTTTTCAACCTAAGCAGCTAGTCAAATTGTGGGGCGCTGAGGATTTTCCAGATGGAAGTAGAAATTGATAGTCAGTTACTCTCTTTGATGCAATCTTGTTTATTTACAAGAAATGCACAAAGTTCTGCTTCTCTGAATACAAGAGAAATCAAGAACAAAAGGAGCAGTATCTGAGCATTCAGCCTCTGTAACCAGCAGACCCAGACACCCTCTCTCTAAATTTTTTCCAGGTTCATACTGTGCTCACAGGCTATTGCTTGGCTTTCTTGTTTTTTTGCCTCTCCCTCTCTGTCTGTCATCAGTTTGTGTGTTCTGCCTTTCTCTTCTTAGTGATGTTAAAGCATCAGCCAGTCTGCATTAGCAACAGTGCAGTGCTATTCTAGATGGTATCACTTGAGAATCAGTACTTCAGGGAATGGTGTCAAAAATGTGATGTGGCTGCCACTGTTTGGAAGGGATGCAGATAGCAAAATACTTCTACTGCACTACGACAGTTGTATACCAATCAAACGGAAGTAACATTGTGGAGGATTAGGCCCTTGCCATCTTTGTAACCATGAAGCCTTCCAATCCAGACAGGAGGCCTCTGGTTTCCTTGGAGAGCCCACATCTCTCACTCTTTCCATTCAGGCTCCTGTTTTGGGATTTACCTGCAAGACAAAAGAGTGAGCAGTACATTCCCTGAAAAGGTTCTTGAAACATTCATGGTTGCTGCTGGCCCAGCAGTAAGAGACAGGGCTTACAAAGCTTGAGAACTGAATTTTGGTGTCCTGCAATGCAGCACACTGTCATTAGACTACTGGGCTGAGCCCCAGCCCATCTTAATGCTGGAGTCAGCTGGGCTCCTTAATACAGAAATGTTCTTCATTTTACAGCTATTGTGCATGCCATAGCTGCTTCAAAAGCTCCCTCTGCTGGGTGTTCAGAATACTTCATTATGAGATTTCAAAACAAAGCCTTTTGATAGTACGGCACGAATTTCAATTACTATTTTTGACATTGTTATAAAATATTTCAAGAAATATATGGTTGAAATCATTTAGATCCCTTTATTAGAGTAACATCAGGGAGAGATTTGATCTGTTAAGTCTATAGCCAGTAACTTTTATATGCATAAAACAAGGCTTCTGGTATAATACAATAAATACAAATGTTACATTCTAGAACAGTGGTTTTCAACCTTTTTTCATTTGCAGACCCCTAAAAAATTTCAAATGAGCTGCGGACCTCTTTGAAAATCTTAGACATAGTCTGCAAACACCCAATGGCCCATGAACCACAGGTTGAAAATCACTGTTCTAGAACTATTAAATAATAATACTTGGCACTTACGTAGTGCTTTTTGTCATAGATGTACACAATGCAGTACAACAATATAGTTGTAACAAAACAAATAAGGTTCTCATTCCTAGGCGCTTACAATGTAAAGGCAGCAGGTATGGTACACTGTACTATATAGCAGTGTTTCTCAAGGGGAGAGTCGTAACCCCCAAATGCAGTCATAAAGGTCATGAGTTGTTGAAAAGTGTATTACAATATTAAGCAAAGCAAATCTCTCTTCCCCCACTTCTCATGCACGCTTACCCTTCAAGGAAAGTATTTTCTGTCAACCTCTATGCGTGCACAAATGAGCTAGGCTTAACAGGCTTAACATTGTCCTGATACCGTTTTTTTTTGTTTTTTTTAACTCTTATGGTACTGTATAAGGGAATCATGAAAATGTTTGACTTTGAATAAAGGGTGTCTAACCTGAAAAGGGTGAGAAATTCTACCATGTGGTAATGAACAGCCAGAAGGGGTGAATGGTTGTTATACACCAAACAATTCCCAGTGGGTTTTTTTGGTAGGGTTTTATTTATTTACTGAATGAGATGCTTGGCTTAAATTAGTTGGGAACCTGTTGCTAAACACATGGTGTCTTCATGAAAGGAGACGGGTACTCTGGACTGACAAAATAGACAGATGAAGAGACTGTGGACCGAGCATAGTTAAGTCCTTAAATGGTGTATTTAAGGGTGATTGAGGAAGTAAGTGTAACCCTTCTGCCCCTCTGAGCTGGCAGCAACAAGGGCTGGGTTCAGTATCCAGGGGTTCCGTTTCAATAACACAAGGCATAACCGGCTCAAGCCCCCACCCAGTGACCTGGAACACTTACATACCACACCCTCTTGGGCGCCTCTAGGAGGCAATACTTCCCTCTTGCAAGCACGGAGTCTGAGCGTAGCAAAATCCTTTTAATAAAGGAAGAAAACAATGCGGCATCCCATTGGAGAAACACTACAAATAGGATTATAACACAAACCATAAACAAAAACCCACCTCCAAGTACGTTTGGTGAAGTCCTTTTCCCCTTAGGGTCTTAAGTCCAATCACCCCAAAGTCCAACAACCCAAAAGTCTCTGGTCAGTGCCACCCCAGAATTCAAGAGTTTATCTGCAGAGTTTTACCCCCCCAGCCTGGGTGGAAATCGGGGGGGAGTCCACACAGGGTGTTAAGGGGCACCTTACGTGGGCCAGAGCCAACTGCTCCACCTCTCCATGGAGTTCTGCTGCAGCCTTCACCATGAGCAGCTCCACCACACCAGCTGTGCCGCTCCTCCAGCTGTCCCTGCAAACCGCTTCACTCTGCTCACTGTTCCATGGGCTGCTCCAACACACTGCAAACTGCTCCGCTTTGCCAGCCACTTAATGATAAGTCTTCAGGCTCCCCCACTAGTTAACACAGCACTCAGTGCTCTCAGCTCTTTCAGTGATTTCAGCACTTAGTAAGGGAGCCCTGGTGCTGGGTCACCATTGGCCCAACATGAATTCAGCTCAGCAGTCTCTAGATGGACTCCTAACAGAATCAAAATTAGCTCTACTCTTTAACAGGGGAGAGAGGAGGATGTGTAATTGGTGTTCCAGGCCCTCAAAAGGGGCCCATACCATCAGATACACACACACCAGTCCCCAACCTCTCTCAATTCAATGGGTTTTGGAAACCATGTCCCTTGTCTAGCAAGTGTAATTTAATCTATATTGAGATATCTCTGTCATAAAGCAGTCTCATAGTTTGTCATTCACATAATCAGGTAGCAACACTTTATTTATTGTGCCCCAATAACAAAGAAATTGGGGATCCCAGAGCTGTCAAAATAACCATCCCAGGTTGCCTTGCTGGGTGTGCCCATGCAAATATCTGAGATATCACACTTCTGATATTCTTTCCTCACTTCCCATAATTCACTACCAGATGTCAGGGTAGGACTCATCCTGGCTCTGCTTACGTAAGAGCTATGGGAGATCACATCATCCATCACCAGAAAACAGTAGCTGTTTAACAGCACGCAGCAACGTTACTCAGTGTTTCAGAAGAGAAAAAAAAGTCTTTCCTATTTAACTGAAATTGCAAGGAAAACATAGGCAGGCAGATTGTAATGATCTGCACTGAAATGTAGTGAGGATATTAAGATTAACACATCTACTGTTATTAAAGATTCTATAGAACTCTTTATATCCACATAAATCTAATCTGAAAAATAGTACCTGCAGAAGTGCAATGCTTCTTACTGCCATTCAGCTATTGCCTTAAAGGAATAATGCCACCTACTGAATGACCAACATGTATTAAATGTGACAGCCTTTGAAGTGGCCTGGGAAAAACAGTTTACCAGAATTACAACTACCTCAAAGACAAGGATTTGTATGGATTATGAAAGCGTTTCCCTACTGGCCTTATTTTTGTCACCATCAAAGCATCTCACAGATGGTTTGGAGTTGGTTGGAGTTGGTATACAGTTTATCCTTCCTAACAATTTGCAGTTGGTGCTTCTGGCTATTTTTTTTGCTGGCTCAAAGGAAAACCACAAGTAAAATTCAATACTACAGTAATTCCCCCCTCAAAAAATACATTAAGATAGAGTTAAGTTTGGGCGCATATATCAATAATTTAGGATAAAAACATTACAGAGATGTCATTTTCCCAGACAATTGTGAGCCGAGATTAAATTTAAAAGAAAGCGAAGTGTGTTAAGGTATGGAAATGCACATTAAGTAACCCAAGCATGCTTAATTCTGCCCTGTAATAATACCATGCAATGATCGTATGGTTGTGTTTGAGGTCCAGGATTAAATGACACTTTTTCTTTTTTTAAGACACCGTGATGGCGGATCTAGGGACAAGCCCCTAATTCATATTTCTTTTCAAAAGAAAAATTGTTTAGGGATTTTAACACAAGCTAACTGAAGCTAAGAGTATTATCAATGGTTTACTGTTGAACTTGGAGGACGTATCCAATGGGTTCCGCAGGGGTCAGTTCTGGGTCCAGTACTAGTCAATGTTTTCATTAATGACTTGGATAATGCAGTGGAGAGTATCCTTGTGAAATTTGCAGATGATGCCAAGCTGGGAGGGGTTGTAAGCACTTTGGAGGACAGGATTAGAATTCAAAACAACCTTGACAAATTGGAGAGCTGGTATGAAATAAACAAGATGAAATTCAGTAAAGCCGAGTGCAAAGTACTTCACTTAGGAAGAAAAGAAATCAAATGAGCAGCTACAAAATGGGGAATACATGGCTGGGCAGTAATACCGCTGAAAAGGATCTGGGGCAGGGGTAATCAATTAGTTTTTTTGTCAGACTCCAGATTTCATGATGAAGGCCCAGGATCCAGAGAAAATAATAAAAAAAACCCAACAATAATAATAAGTAAATTTAAAAGATTTTGGGCTCCGTTCAAAAGAGTCTGGCAGTCCAGATTGGGCCCGCGGTCCACCTATTGACTACTCCTCATCTGGGGGTTACAGCGGATTACAAATTGAACATGAGTCAACAGCGTGATGCAGTTGTGAAAAAAACTCTAATAATTTTGGCATGTTTTAACCAGAGTGTCATATGTTAGACTAGGGAGGTAATTATCTTGCTCTACACGGCACTGGCGAGGCCTCAGCTGGAGTACATTGTACAGTTCTGGGCATGCCAGTTTAAGAAAGATGTGGACAAATTGGAGAGAGTCCGGAGGAGAGCAACAAAAATAAAAGGTTTAGAAAACCTGATCTCTGAGGAAAAATTAAAAAACCTGGGCATATTTAGTGTTGAGAAAAAAAGACTGAGAGAGGGACCTGATAATCCTCAAGTATGTTAATGGCTGTTACAAAGAGTACTCTGTGTCTACTGAAGGCAGGACAAGATGAAATCTGCTTAATCTATAGAAAGAGAGATTTCGGTTAGAGATATTAGGAAAAGCTTTCTAACTATAAGCATAGTTAAGCTCTAGAATGGCCTTCCCAGGGTGTTTGTGGAATCCTCGTCATTGGAGGTTTTTAAGAACAGGTTACACAAACATCTGTCAGGGATGGTTTATGTATGCCTGGTACTGCCTCATTTCAGGGGGCTGGACTAGATGACCTCTTGAGGTCTCTTCCAGCCCTACATTTCTATGATTGTATGATAATCACAAAACTGAAAAGAATTCAGAGCCATTGGTGCAAATGCAGTGAACCTAAGGTGACTAGTTCTAAACACTAACAAAAAATGAGTGAAGTCTATGATTATTAATAACCTTATTCATTTGTATTGCAGTAACACTAAAAAACTCTGATCAGGGTTCTGTTGTGCAAGGGGGTGTACAAATATCACAGTCACTTTGAGCAGTTTGTAGCAGAGAATACTTTATTTGGGTACAAGTGAGGTAACAGAGAGAGATTTTTCCAACCATTTTCTTCCTGTCAAGGCCTAAATAACACCAACTACATTCGCCTCATTTTGCTCATCCGACAATGGTGCATGGCTTTTCAAGAACACTGCCTGCATACTTGACAGTTCAAAAGGCATTCTTTAAAATGAAGAGCTCATTATAAGTCCTATAGCACAAGTAGTTTATTTGAGACGAGTAATGGTAAGGTTATCATTAGTTTTTATTTCTGTTACTAGTCCTGTCAGGATTCATTATATTCTTCTTTTATTTCTCTGCCTCCTGATGTCACTTTTCTCTTCTATTTCTCTCTTCACAAGAGGGAAAAAGGATTATTTGTGAAATGCTTTTTTCCTACAGACTACGCCTGAATTAATGATTCAGGCAATTAAAATTTCTAGAAATGAACCTCTCTTAGCTTCCTTACGGAGGGTCAGCCAGTAACAGATGTGAGTAGTAGAGAGGCAATTGCTAATCAACACAGGAAAGTGCATATCATTAGAGCCCTAATTAAGAAAATGTAAAACAGATTCCTAATTGACTACTGAGATGCAAAGTCAGTTCTTGAAAAAGTACATGTCCTATGAAACAAATTAATAGGTAGCCAACTTTTCCTTCTAATGCTGTAATGTGGGCCATCATCCAATTATTTACGAATCAATAAACACAAGGCAGCTTTGACCTGTTTGTGGTGATAAAGCATTGCAAACAGCTACCCTCTAACCAGCTGTACAACCACTAACCACTTTATTTTCAGTAATGTTGCCTTGAGATAAGAGGTATGCACCCAGACATGTTGTGTGATAGGATGGTCCTTAACCCCAGTGTCTCCTATACCAACATTTAATCCTCAACTACAACCACAAATGAAACAAACAAGAAAATTTAATGCGCCTTCCTCCAATTTAATACCTTCTCCATTTCCTCTTGTGTTATGTTGCTTAAAAGCTCCTTACATATTGTTCCGTATGCCTGGAACAGCCTGTCAGCATTCATCCACCAAGCACCCTTGCTTCTCCTTAGAATCCACTTCCTCTAAGAATCTCTCCTTTCTCGTCATTAGTAACTGCACACTCTCCATTCCCTGAGTGGTTGTCTTGTGTCTCATCTTCTGCTTGTTAATGACATTTCACTTAGACTGTAAAATCTTTGGAAGAGAGAGCATCTCTCTTTCATTGGGCCTTACTCTGATCCTATTGAAATCCATGGGAATTTTGTCACTGACTTAGTTGAAGCAGGATTTAGGCCTGTATGTGAGACATGTTTTGTAATCCTGCCACACTATATAAATGATTGTTGTTGTTAATAACATTACTGTATACATTATACATGCATGCAGAGGCCATGCTCTAATATATGTGCCAGGATGAAAAAAAGGGAGCTGTATGACTTTTAAAAGGGAAAATTGTTATAAGAGTCTGTCTCTTTTGGTGTTTTCTGCTTAGACATTGACCCCAGGGCAGATCAGATCAATTTGCCAGGCGATATTAGAATCTGGGAAGCAGTATGCTGTGAAGAAGAGGAAACCATGCCCACTCATGTACTCTTATTATGGAACAGAATACCTTGGTGAGTAGAACACAGCAACCGCTTAGAAACCAAGGCATTGCTTTGACACCAAGCTAATAGACCACTTAGAAACAAGACATTGGCAGGCAAACAATGTGTACAGTCTGCTTTTCCTAACTAACAAATGGTCATACAGGTAAATGGACAGATATTGTATGTGGGCCACCTAAAATGAATGTAGTGATTAGTGCTAGTTATACGCTGCATATTGCCACTAGGCTCCAATATTTCCCTTCTGCAGAAAAACTTGTAATAGGGGAAAAATCCATAAACTTTGTGAGATTCCTCACTGAGTTGGGGCCTTTGCCTCTTTGAAGCGAGGAGTTTGCAGCTGTTATGTATTTGTGAAATGCAGTAGGGAAATGTTTTATCTGTGCTTTAATTTTCATTACTCTCAAATGTTGCCACTGTGTAGTGAGATGGGTGAATTCATACTGAGTTTTTCTTTAAATTTAGGAATCTGAAAGATGTAAGTGGTAACAAATCTTTGAGTTGCATGTATAAGACCTTTACTCAACACAGTCTTATAACTGTCAAAACAAGACAGGCAGGGCCGGCTCCAGGCACCAGCATTCCAAGCAGGCGCTTGGGGTGGCAGTCTGCAAGGGGCGGCAGTCCGTGTGTTTTTGCCGCCCCAAGCAGCAAACTGAATTGCCACCGCGAACGGTGGGGGCAATCCATGTGCCGTTAGGACAGCACATGCATTTCCACGGCAGTGGCAATTCGGCAGCAGCTTCTATGTTCAGCTGCCCACAGCGGCAATTCACTGGCAGCTTCTGTCTTCAGCCGGAAGACAGAAGCTGCCAATTGCCGCTGCCGCGGAAACGTGCTTGCCACCCTAACGGCACAAGGACTGCCCCCCACCGTCCGCAGTGGCAATTGGACGCGCTGTTTGGGGTGGCAAAAACACTAGAGCTGGCCCTGAAGACAGGAGACCCATCTGCACCACACAGAAATTATTTCCAGTAGAAAGATGCAGTGTGATGGGTCTGTGAGCAAAAATAATTCTTTAAACCATTCCTGTTCTTTACAGGTGCAGCCCATGGCCTTTCATCCATCCTTCAGATGCTGCTGTCCTATTACGAGTACCTTCAGCCTGCAGATCAGGAGCTTGTATGGCAGAGCATTGATTTTCTTATGGACCAAGAACAGAACAGCAACTGGCCTCCTGAACTGGGAGAGACAATTAAGCGGGAGAGTGAGCTTGTGCACTGGTGTCACGGAGCTCCAGGTCCTTTTCATATTGATGCTGTGAAGTAGCCAGATGTTACCAATTACAATGCTTTTCACACTAAATAATTCCATTGCAAAAATAACGTCAGGTCAAATTTTACTGATTTTTACCATTTATGCTTTTTTCAGTTAAGTTTTTTTTGTTTATTACTGAAGTGGGTGGAAGATCAGGCAATGAAGGAAGTTCCCAAAACTCTTTGAGGTACTTTCAAATATGTTGTTACAAAAGCCATTAAAATCCAATAGTACAATATGTCACCTGATGACCTAGCTGTAATGCCCTGTACTCTCATACAAGAAGCCCAAGTATGATCTCTGTATTCCAAGCCTTTGCTCCCAAGCATAGCAGGGACTTCAGTGCATGATATATATGAGTTACAAGGCAAGTCCTGGTTGGCTGGAGGGTGAAGGTGGCCTTAGTGTACTGAAAGGGGCACAGCCAATACCAGACTTAGTATTTATGGTGGGCTTGGAAAAGTTTTTTGCCTCTTCCCCTCAAACATAGCCTATTTCTGTCTGTTGCTATTGTACACTTATGCACAGATCTGACCTAAGGATTTTTTTAAGGGAAGGGAAGTAGCAAATATGTCCAATGGCTGGAGAGGAACACCTACATGGGGAAGTGCCACTGGAAATCTCCATTACATGCGTCTGATGAAATGGGTATTCACCCACGAAAGCTTATGCTCCAATACATCTGTTAGTGTATAAGGTGCCACAGGACTCTTTGTTGCTTTCTACATGGGGAAGGCTCTGAGTTGCTCTAGAGAATTCTTTTCCAGGTATCTGCCTGGTGGGTCTTGCCCACATGCTCAGGATCTAACTGATCACTTTATTTGGGGTTGGGAAAGAATTGGCAGAGACCTGGCAGCGGTGTGTGGGGAGGGGAGTGTTCACCTTCCTCTGCAGCATGGGGCACGGGTCATTTGCAGCTTTACATTAGTGTAAATGGTGGATTCTCTGTAACTTGAAGCCTTTGAACCAGATTTTAGGACTTCAGTACCTCAGCCAGAGGTTAGGGGTCTATTACAGGAGTGAGTGGGTGAGATTCTGTGGCCTGCAATGTGCAGGTCAGACTAGATGATCATGATGGTCCCTTCTGGCCTTAAAGTCTATGGTCTATGAGTATGCAAAATGTTAATTGTGGAATTTGCCCAAATTCAAGAGCTCTGGGAGGGAGGGGAAGCTTCTGTCTGAGTTCCATGCTGACTCCAGTTGAGTCTCTCACTCTTGCTTTAGCAGTGTTTGCTTGTGCTGTTGTATATTGAAATTACTTCCTAGCAGAACGTAGTGGTCTAACTGTTCTTACTGGCTTTGTAACCTAAACCTAGGCGATAGCAGCAAAAATTGACACAGTGCTCCAGTACCGTTCATTTTGTTAAACAAAGTTCAGGAGCAGAGATCCATGTATTTTAAAAGTCTTCTTTTCAAATTGCAAACAGTGCAACATGATTAGAGCCCTTAACTGTGCATTCTGCCGAAGCTTTATCTTTTTCCTGACGTGTAGGGAGTGAAGGTCCCTTTTCCCTGATCCTTCCCTGTGGGTGAAAGGAAGTGAAACCAGCTTTGTTCAGTTAATTTCTCTCTTGGAAAGAAATAAATTTAGACTCCAATGGGAATTTGGCCCACTGTTTGTGTGCTGGTGATATCTGTGTGGCAGAGGCCCCTTTGGCAGGCTCACCTGCCCTCTGCCCACTAATCCATCTCCCGGCCAGCACTTCTAACAATACAAACCATGAAGAAATTTCAAACGGCCACAGTCTCTCATTACGGAACAGCCAACTGGATGAAAGTTTCTTGCTTCCTCCTCAATGGTGAATATTTCCCCACAAAATTATACGAGTTTGTGGTGCAGGATGGGCAGTATTTAGTCCTGTCCCAGGGACCGATTGATAGTCTGCTACCTCACAACACAGCAGGGCTAGAACTGGATGATTTACACTATTAGAAAACAGGGGCTTTCCAGTGGGATACAGCACTTACTCTCAGCCATCAGAGCATCAAGATATCAAGTGGTTAAAATTGGGATGTTTAATGGACAGTTACTTGAGGTAATTTTTAGAGCCTTCTAAATATTCTGATTTTCCTTTCCCTGGGAGTCCTCTATGTTGTGCCCTTCATCAATCATGAGTAATGCAGCCATTACTCAATACCACACCACTATATATTTTGTATGTGTCACTGAGAGCTATTTTAAATAGGTTTTTTGAGATTCAAATTTTTTAAAAATTCAGGCTCTATTTGTATCCCTTCTCATGTAGCATCTATCTTTTAGTTACTGTGAATCCAACTCCACAGCGATCACATGGAGATTATAACTAATAAAACTGAATCACCTCTAAAAATGACTTAAAATGGTTTTTTCATACATAAAAAGGACATGACTGACAGCCAGCATCTCAGGATCTGCCAGGGCTAGAATACAGTGCAATGTGTCCCATTGGAAAGGGGGTTAGTTCTCATTTCTAGGGCCTAGTCTACACTACGTGTTTAAACTGAATTTAGCAGCGTTAAACCAATTTAACCCTGCACCCGTCCACACAACGAGGCCCTTAATATCGATATAAAGGGCTCTTTAAACCGGTTTCTGTACTCCTCCCCGATGAGAGGGTTGCGTGTCGTATTGCCATACTCGGATTAGGATTAGTGTGGCTGCAAATCAATGGTATTGGCTGCCAGGCCAGTATGCCACGTGCCCTTGTAGACTGCTCTGGAGCATCTGAACTCGGGATGCCTGGCCAGGTACGAGGAAGCCGCCGAACTTTTGAATTGCATTTCTGTTTGCAGCGTGGCAGCTCTGATCAGCACGGGTGGCGTGCAGTCCAATCAAAAGAGCTGCCAATCATGGACCGTGATGGGAGTATGATCTTGATCGCTGTATGGGGAGACATCTGTTCTATCACAGTCGTGAAGAAGCCGAAATGCCAAGCATTTGAAAACAAAATCTCCGGCTGATCAAACAGAGTCACAGCAACAGTGCTGTGTGACAGCGTAATGGAAGCAATAGAATCAGATGGCGCTCCTGGAGAGGAGGGAGGGGGACTGGGACTCAGCTATCCCATAACGTCCCCGTGCTCTCCAAAGTATTTGATGCTTGGCTGAGCTCCCAATGTGCTTAGGAAAACGCGCTTGTCGGGGTGTTCAGGTATAGCTCATCAATTCCCCCTCCTCCGTGAGAAAGGGAAAAAAAATATTTTTGACTTTTTTTTCAACGTCACCCTATGTCTACTGCATGCGCTGGATAGAGCAGTGCTACGGACGAACGCACATCTCTGCCTCCCTCGCTCCCCTCCGTCCAGGTGGCAACCAGTACGTACAGGACTGATAGCGTCCTCGTCATCATCCCATGGATGCTCCTGGTGGCCTCAGGTGAGGTCGGACGGGGGCGCTGGTGTAAGAATAGGAATGACTTCTGGTCATTCCGCGATGGTAAAAAAGCTGGTAATGTCTTTATCATAGCAACTGGGGGCTGAGTCTTTCACCCCCCCCTTTCTGTCTAAGAAATTTCTGTACTGCCTCGCTTATCTAGGTGAGATTGCTGGGCTCCTTCCCCCGCCATTAATGTTCCTGCTGGATATCTAGCAGCTGGAGGGCTTCCTCCCCTCATTTTACTCACTACAAAGTCACGGTGTTTCTATTTGCTGCTTCTTTATTATTCATCACACATGGGGGACACTGCGACAGTAGCCGGACAGAGTGGGGGAGAGAAGCAAGGGTGAGATTGTTGCAGGGGCCCCCTAGAGGGCTTGCAGCTCTATATTTCGACAGGAGCACTGTGCTCTCTGGTTTTGATACACTGGTTCTCTAGTTTACTTGCCCCACTTACTGGCAGCAAAGCGAGGACTGATCTATTTTAGATCAAACCATAAAGGAGGAATGACCGGGGAGTCATCCTTTTTTTTCTTTGCTCCTGGCCAACTCAGCGTAAGGCCGCCAGGAGCCGCCTGACAGCAGCAGACGGTTCAGGAGCTGATGTAACGTCATCTCATGCTTACAGGCCAGCGACCGTCGACGGATGGTAACCGTCTCTGCTACTTGCAAAGGAATGATGCTGTGTGTAGCACTGCGGTCGCTCTGTGCTAGCTTCCAGACTCATGCGTGACAAAGGCAAACGGAGCTCTGGTGACGCGTTATGGATCTGCCGGGCAATCAGTGGAAAAAAGGGTCGAATGGATTGTCTGCCGTTTGCTTTCTGGAGGAAGGATTGAGTGACGGCATTTACCCAGAATCACCCACGACACTGTTTTTGCACCATCATGCATTGGGATCTCAACCCAGAATTCCAATGGGCGGGGGAGACTGCAGGAACTATGGGATAGCTACGGGATAGCTACCCACAGTGCAACGCTCCAGAAATAGACGCTAGCCTCGATACATGGACGCACACCGCCAAATTATTGTGCTTTGTGTGGCTGCTTGCACTCGACTTTATACAATCTGTTTTACAAAACCGGTCTATGTAAAATCGGAATAATCCTGTAGTGTAGACGTACCCTAGGTCTGTAGAAATGAGAACTACTGGGTCTTAAATCTGTCATTGTTGCAAGACTAATTTTTGCCCATCCTTGGTCTTGGGTCAGTGTGATTTGGTGGGGGAACTCGACATCTTTGGGAGAGAAGAAAATGTCTTGTCTTGTGGCTGGCTGGTTTAGACACAAAAATGTGGCTGCTGTTTTAAGCTGCTTTAGGGGTTTGAAAAGTTAGTCCTGGAATGAGATGGCTAGTGGAGTGACTGCATGTGAGGCCTTTAAAGGTGCATGATAAGTTGCATTTATCACATGACTCAATTTATCAGACTGCTACCACCCTCACATATGTGGCATTTACACTTAGTGAATATATATCATAGATGAGATTTTCCATATTCTTATGTATTGATCATATAACGTTATGCCAGCTGGACTGTACTTATAAAAACAAAACTGATTTCTCTGCTGTTTCCCTAGGTATTGCATACCTGTTTGCTAAAGCTTATCTGATTTCCAAGAAGCCCCAGTATCTGGACACTTGTATCCGCTGTGGGGAACTGACATGGCAGAAGGGCCTGCTGAAGAAGGGACCTGGAATTTGCCATGGAGTGGCTGGTAGTGCCTATGTGTTCCTACTCCTATATAGGCTTACTGGAAACTCTAAATACATCTATAGATCACAAAGGTTAGTATTCTCACCATTCAGCAGCGCCTCACTTTGGCTTTGGGGTGTATTATTGTTACTAAGTTTGGTGAAATACAAAGAACACTCTCAGAACCTTGCATAGTCTATGGTCACAATTCCTTCAAGTGGCTTAAATCTTTAAACATCCAAAACAGAACTAAAAATGCCCAGAGCTAACAGAACACAAAACAATTTAAACAGGGACATTCTGTCTCTAGAGCAGAACATGCTCACAGATTTTACATTCTAACAACCTATTTCTTCCTCAGACTAGTCCAGCCTCTTTTTAGAGTCTACATTCAAATAGGGTCATGAGCAATTGATTACATTAACTGATGAAGTGCTTGTAGTGTGACTCCGCAACCCTTTACTGGGATTAAACTCAAAAAGGTCCATGCTACTGACTGACTTTTTGTACCTCCCCCTATGGTTGCCATGGGGGGTGAGGGCTAGAGGAATGGCACTAGATGGCACTGAAGTTCTGAATACTCAGAGTGCCTAAATATGGTGTGGATACACACCCGCTAAGTATGGGACTAAGATCATAACTCATCAAACATAGACTATTGAGTAGGTGTCATGTTATTGACTTTTAGCCATTACCAGCATGGGTTGTGCCTGTCCAGAAATACAGCAGTGAAGACCTCCGTATTCTATGAACAAATACCTGAGAATTCTATCTCTTGCTACATAGCTGAGTGAAATGAACCGCTGGTTTCATTATATTGAGTCTCTCTGGTTTTCACAACATGTGACTCTGTCTCTCAGTACATAGAAGTGCAACTAAGCCAGGATCTTGCTTCTCCACATATTTTATATACACACAGGCCTCATTCTTCTCTCACTTACTCCAGTTTTACATCAGTGCAACTCCATCGACTTCCTATTTATACTGGTTTAAATGGGATGAGGTCTATGTAGAATTATAGTAGGGAGCAGTTTATTTTTAGTTCAGATTTTTTTCTAACATACTATAGCTCTTTTAAATGATATGTTTGTTTCTGTTTTCCTTAGCAAGCAGGAAATGGTTCTGGAATCACAATGACTTATTTTCAATGCTGCTCATTTTATAGGATTTTGAGAATATTTCACCTGCTTAATCATGTCTGTAATACAGGACTTCTCGCATCCATCCAGAAGACATTGCTGTTTTGTGTCCTGCTGGGTCCTGATGAAACAAAGACCAATATAAAAACACTTTTAAAAAAAAACATTTATTCACTTATAAATGTTACACAGAGACACAAAAAGCTTGTAGATGTCAGACGGGCACCAAGCATGTCAAATATATAAATACAGATTGGAACATTTCTGTTCTTGATCAAATGGACCTCAGTTTGGTGAGGGGAAAAAGGTGTAAACAGATTTGCAGATAACATCTGATAACTAGCTGATGTGAAACTATTAATATTCTTCCTATTGCATGAGTTGATGTGAAGACTTCTAATGACAAATGGACAGGTACACAGGGATGGCACAACGCCAGCTGCATAAAGAGAGAAGTAATAAAGACTTATTTTTTTGTCTTTACTGTTTCTTAGGTTTGCAGAGTTCTTATTTACAGAAGAATTTAAGGCTGGTTCCCGGGCATTAGAAAACATATATAGTCTGTATGAAGGCTTCTCGGGGACCGTGTGTTTCCTGATTGACTTGCTACAGCCCAACCAGGCCGAGTTCCCTCTCTTCAGTATCTTTGTCTAGAGAAGGATGTTCTCCAGTAACATACTGGAACAGCCATGCACAGGGCACCTGCAGTTTCACTTATCTGTAAAGGGAGGCTATTTACAAAATAAGCCACATTCAGTGGTACCACTAATGCTAGCCTTAATTTTGCAGGGGTGGGTCAGGAGAGGGAAGTATGTGGTTTTAAAAAAATTAACAGTTTAAAAATAAAAGGGGACAATGAAGTGGTTTTTCAAAATTGAATGGACAGAAATTGGGCTGTACTAAGCAAAGTAACGTCGTCTTATTATTCAAATGAGAGTGAAAGAGGCGTTAACAATCTAACGTGATGGTCATACAGAAAAACAAAATGGAAATCGGAACAGCAGGGACATGGCAAGGGAAATAAAATGATTAATCCAATGGGTTTAAAAAGAGATCCATAAAATAGGACCTTTATACAGCTCTGCTCTTGTAGGTGACACAGGTCACTAAAGTCTGAAAAGGCAAAATCTGGGATTTCTTAATTAAACATTTCTTAGTACTAGTACCACCTTTCCTAGAAGTACCTATATGTTGGAATCTTTTCATTGTCATATGCATATAATAGCAGCTATACAGCTACATTCTGTCTTTAATTGCACATGTACCACATTACTATTGCAGTCAGTGGGGTTTCATGTATGTATTCATGAATTTGACCATGAGTTTCAAAACTGTGTGTGTGGTAAGAAACACTAATCCCTATCATCACCTTACAGTATTATAAATATTTTTATTTCATGAAGATCAACAGAAGCCATGTAGAAGACTTGGATCACTAAATTCTGTAGCAAAGGTCTTAGACAAGGTATGTGAGGTAATGTTTTTTATTGGACCAACTTCAGGTCAGACTTGAAGAGCTCAAAAGCTTGTCTCTCTCACCAACAGAACTTGGTCCAACGAAAGATATTATCTCATCCACCTTCTCTCTCTAATATCCTCTGGCCAACATAGCTACAGCAAACTGCAAATAGAAAGGATATAGAAGTCAAGTGCTATTCTCACAGTATCAGATACTAGGTAATGTTGCTTATTGCCAATCATCGAAAAAACTGCCTTTTAATCCATTATTTGAACTGTAGCATATATATGGAGATTGAAAAAGTGATTGACAAAATAATTTCCTGATGAAATGGGGTGATACACTTTAGAGATACAAATTGTATGCAGACCTTTGATTTAACCCCGAATACTGGGCTTAGGAGAAGGTTGATAAAAAGTTTAAAACTAAAACCACTTATTTCTCTGGTTAACAAAGTAATGTTGCTAATGTACCACACAAGGTATTGTACTTGCCCAAATGATTTGTGGCTATTGAGATCTATGGTCAGTCCAGTAACACTGCACTAGCATCTATAGGTAGAAATTGTATTTATTTATTTATTTATTTAGAGAGAGAGAGAGACAGAGAGAGAGAGAGAAACTATTTGAAACCTAAAAAAAATGCAAATCTAGATTTGTTAAACTACTGTAGCAGCAAATGCCTGTATTTACAATATATCAGACCAATATATTTCTTTATACTGGAATACAGTAATATGATTGAATTTAAGGGGAGAGTGGGAAGGCTGATAGGTCAAAAATTACACCCAATTGCTTCACATGTACAAGCTGACACGTGCATAACCCAATCCCAGTACTCTGCTGATCTGCCATTCCCCTTGCATTTTTATCTGGAAATGATTCAGCTTTTCTTAGGGCCTGATCCTTTAAGGATTCCCATTGACTTCCATGGCTTTGGATCAAGCTATAGAATGGAGTCAGACCTTGCAGCCCTTATATATGTTATTAATCCTTACTCACTCCCACAAGCCCCTTTCACGTAAATTTATTTAATGGGATGACTTGGATGAGTAAGGGATGAAGGATCAGACCCCTGTTGTATGGTGGTGTGGTGCAGTATTAAGTAGTGATTTCACCCCAGAAGTAGCTGCATTTTGAGTAATGCATTTCAGTGGTGGATAAAGCAATCTATTTTTGTGTTAGTCTGTCAAGCACTTTGGGATCCTTGGAGGAAAGAGAATGTCAGAATGTACAGTACTATCAAAATGCAAAGTGTATCATTACTTGCTTCATTGTTGTGTGCAGAGACAATACCTCTCACATGTATGTGTACCTATTGTGCTGAAACCTGAAGTCAGTGGGAGAACAAGGATAAGTAATATGAATGGGATTTGTCCCAGCATGTTTAGATGTGTGCCCAAGATTAGAGGTCACCCCAGCATCCCAGATCTGTTGCTGGTCGATCGCTCAGCTGAGAAGTCGGGATCTTTTTCTAGGTTGCACCCTGTGTTTTGGATGGCTAGTAGATTTTTTTAGAATTTGGACCCTTTTAAATGTGTTTGGGAAAGATGAAATTTTTGACCTGTCAGTTTTATCCTTGTAACCTGATATTTAGGGTCCTACCAAATTCACGGTCCATTTTGGTCAATTTCATGGTCATAGGATTTTAAAAATCATAAATTTCGTGATTTCAGCTATTTAAATCTGAAATTCCACTGTGTTGTAATTGTAGGGGTCCTGACCCAAAAAGGAGTTGGGGAGGTCACAAGGTTATTGTAGGGGGGTTGTGATACTGCTACTCTTGTTTCTGCACTGTTGCTGGGGGTGGCACTGCCTTCAGAGCTGGGCAGCTGGAGAGCGGTGGTTGCCAGCCAAGAGCCCAGCTTTGATGACAGAGCCACCACCAGCACCAGTGCAGAAGTAAGCGTGGCGTGGTATGGTATTGCCACCCTTACTTTTATGCTGCTGCCTGCAGAGCTGGGCCCTCAGTCAGCAGCCACCGCTCTCTGGATGCCCAGCTCTGAAGGCAGCGCAGAAGGGTGACAATACTGCCCCCCCCCCCGCCAGAATAACCTTGCGAACCACTTGCAACTCCTTGGGTCAGAACCCCCAATTTGAGAAACGCTGGTCTTCCCCCGTGAAATCTGTATAATACAGGGTAAAAGTACACAAAAGACCAGATTTCATGTTCCATGATGCGTTTTTCATGACCATGAATTTGGTAGGGCCCTACTGATATTATTTAATTCTAAACTTATATTGTACATAGTATTCACTCAGTTAAAATATAAAAGTAATGATATCTATGTTGCAGTATTTAGAAAGCTGCTCTAATTGCTTTTTATTCTACTGTGAAAAACAATCTTGGAAATATTTTTTTTTTCTTAAAACAGAGAACTGGATTCTGCTATCATCTGGACTCAGGGCTGTTTTAATCCTGCAGTTATTACCTTCAGCCTTATTTACAGATGCAGACTGAAAAAACAGTGGTTTTGGTATATACAACTTAAGAACCACAATTCACCCAATTCAGTCAAAAGCAAAAAACCTAGAATTTAAAATCTATTTATATAGCAGCACAGTAATCATCACATTTTAATTTTTTCTTCGTTATCTCTGGCACCACAAAACCTAATTATAACCAACTAGCTATGTCTCAGGAGTTTTCACTGCAGATGGAGATCTGTGTCAAAACCCCAAACAAATCTAGAATATGGAATAATTACAAAAATTCAGATCCTAAACAAAAAGTATGCTGAGATTGTTACAAGACTCTTAAGTTTTCAAATAGGAACTCAGTGACAATGTTTTAAATATTTAGAAAAAAGTAAAAATATTCCATAAAGGCAATGGATTAAATAACTTATTTTGCTATTCTATCATGTTTAATTTCCAATATGTATAGTTTTATTGATCTTTTTAACTTGTTCCTTATAAATGGCAGTAATTGCAAGTGTTAAGTATTCCTCATCTGTTCCCTGATGGCTTTCTATCTCTATCCTTTTGCAGAGCTCATTCTTTCTGATTTACATTCAGTAAGGAATCTCTCTTCTAATTTGCCATATATTCTAAAAGCAACCGAAAACAAGTTTATAGCCTTTTCTTGTAATCCTTGCTCATGAAGGTAATCTTTAGCCATCTGGGACTAATTGTGAGAGTAGCAACTACTTGTGTAAGGGTTGCACTGTGTTTATTATCCATTCTGCTATAAGAAAACAGATATAACCACTCTCCGTTTTCAAAAGCCTCAGGCCCATCCTGTTCTCTTGAAGTCAAAAGGAGTTTTGCCATTGACTTCAGTATGAGCAGGGTGAGAACTCTTGTTTATTTCCGCATTTGTTAAATAAAAAATATATTGTAGTCTCTTGGAACTTAATTGTTTATCATTTTAATCCTGCATTACCTTTTAAGAAAACCACCTTACACTACCTTAACAGTGAAGTCCCTGTGTTTCTTAAAAAAAACAACAAAACAAACAAACAAAAAAAATGGAAAACAATTCAATTTAATTTTTAATAAATGCTTGTGTTGCAGTTGCATTAATTTAGACTTGATTCTGCCTCAAGGATTGAAAAAACTCAGCACATATTTTGAAAGTTTCTTTAGTAGCAAAACAATTCATAAATTGAAAGTAATAATGTACAGTTAGATACGTAGGGTTGGATTTCAAAACTGTATAAAGGAGTTAGACACCTCATTTCTGCTTGGAGTTGGGTGCCTAACTCACTTAGGCACTTCTGAAAATGCTAGCCATAATGTAAATCTGGATTTTCAGCTCTTTCCTCCTCTTAACTCACATCTACTTGCAAATTCCCCTCATACTTACCCCTGTTGCAAACTTTACTGTAGCTTTTAAGAAGTAGGCAAGTAAACAACTTGTCTGCAGATGTCAGTGTTTCTGTGAATGAGATACAACAAAGTGATAAGCTCCCCTGTGTTCCATCCTTACTGCCTTCAGAGACTAATTGTGTCACCCCCAGGCTGAGACACAATGTCTAGCAGAAGTTACCTCTTCCCACTCCAGAACCAGAATCTCACAATTTGAAACATCATAATCCTGTGCAGATTATGCCACCGTGCTGTGATAATACTATATGTTAGGAGAACCTCACCCACTTACCAAAAGTAGAACACGAAATGGCAGAATCTCTTAATGTGTAAAGTAAAATCCCTTAATGTGTTTGGTTGCTGAAATATAGTCCATAGGAATTTAAGTGGTATAAAAGTGTTTCTGATAATGCTTTTTTAAAGCAAAGGGGTTATGCTTTGCCATACATTGTGTGCATTGTTGCTTATTTATGGTGTGTGTGTATCCTGTTATTGTGTAGAGTGGTAGAATAGATATCCGGCTATGGCACTATATACTATTTATGACTGTTGGCAAATCATCTGCAAATGGTTATTGTTGAATAATTTATTTTATTTGGTGATAGAACTAGATCTGAAATATTGAGGTTTAGTGATTTTAGGATTTATAGAGCCAGGTACAATGTGTAATTTTCAGCAACAGAAATGTGAGTTCTAACAGAAACTTTTTTTTTTCCCCCCCTAACACTCAAGCTTTCAGCATCAGGAATATACTTATTTTATGCCATGGTTTTAAATCTCAGCTTTGTTTTTTTTTTCTTTTGCCCCCTCTATCCATGTTATAAATCACTTCAGAAGGCTAGATTAGCAGCCCAACTCCTTTGTTTTTGAAGCACACTACTGTAGAGCTGTCTATTTTAATGTAAAAGGAGATTGTCCACATATTAGTATTACGTTACTTTCTCACTTCCTGCTGGCCTCTGCTCATTGGCTCTGCCACTTCCCTGATGCTAAATATAATCATTGGACTGTATATCAATTGTCACTGACTTTTCAAATCCGTGAATGTAACAAAAATGAATTTGTAGAGAATATTTCCAGTTTTACTGTAATTCATTTCTACTAAGACAGTCGCAAAAGGGTGTGTAAAATGGACTAGTGTTCCAAAATATACACCTAAATTATCCTTTGAAATATGCACAAATGAACAGAGACGCTGGTTACCCTTAAAAATTTTTCAGTTTTCTTTGTAAATAACTAATGTCACTTTCATATTCCTGATACTAAATATATAGAAATGCCACGGATAACATGAGAACAGTGATTATTTTCAAAGGTCACATTGTTAAGTTTTAAGTGTGACCACTGTAGGTGTGTGCAAAATATAGAGTTGCAGGTGCAGTGCAATAATTCTTCAGGCAGAGACCCATTTGCACATGTAGTTACAGGGTATGCAAACATAATTGTATGTTTTATGCATGTGGTTATCTGTTTTGACTCATGCATACATCACTGAGAGTACATCTTAGTTGCCCATTTTTTAAAATTGGAGCAGTAACATTTATGGACAAAATGTCTCTCTCAGATCTATAGAGCAGATCTCAACTCCAGGGCCGCCCAGGGGGGCGGGGGGACAAATGGGGCAATTTGCCCCAGGCTCCAGAGGGGCCCCACAAGCCCTGGCCCGGCGGCGGTCTGGGTCTTCAGCGGCATTTCGGCAGTGGGGGGCCCTTCAGTGCTGCTGAAGACACGGAGCGACTGAAGGCCCCCCCGCCGCCAAAATGCCACTGAAGACCCAGACCACCGCCGGGTGAGTACAACCACCGCAGCTCCCCTACTTTGCCCCAGGTCCCCTGAATCCTCTGGGCGGCTGTGCTCAACTCTGATGGTCAACTCCACCTATCTGTCCTGAACGTCTATTGACATAATATCAATGGGTGTTCTCCACCTATACAAAGATCACAACATTAGAGATGAGAATTGCTGTACAGATTTAAGAGATGAATCTTACTGTCAAGAACCACAGGGATGAACAACCATTGGCTAACACCACTAGTTTGCATTGCTGTGAGAAGAAATTTGAGTTTGTATTTAAATGTTCTAGATTGAGTAGTAAGTAACATTAAGGCTAAACTGAAAAGAAATGAGCAAACATCCAAAAAACACATTACTAAGGGAAAAACGTACTGCAAAGCCATAAGCCAGAAAAACTCAGGACCCACAAAACAATACTGCATTTTTGAGATGTGAATAGGCATTTTCCAAGAAAATAGCATAGAGTTTACTTTGTTGCACAAATATCTTACAGTATGCACTGTACTTAATAGATTTCTGCTGCCATGAATCAATGTCAATTATAGCAAAGGCATACTCACTGAAAAAAATTCTGTCCATATAAGAATTGTCTATAATTGTATTTACTGCTATCCATTTGTATAGATTCATTTAATGGAATTGTGAAGAAATGCTCAATATGTGTGAGTATTCCAAAAAAGGAGTTGAAGTACACACACTTTTTGAACTAATAAAATTCCTGCCTAATTTATATCCAATGGTTATCGTTGTCATTACTAGTTCTGTATTCTGTTTGTAACATTGCCAGTCATGTTCTGAGAAATCAATACATCAATAAGAGATGGACTTATCATAAAAGGATGAAAGGTTCTAGTCTCTTATTACCTGACGTTTTTCATGTAATGATTCAAAGAAAAAGCTAAGGCAATTAGGTTCAAATACAGCAATACAAATAATATGGCAGAAAACTACTTTTAATTAAAACATATTTTGCATAGACATGTTGATAGTTGTATAAAAGATATTTTATAATACAATGATATTCCTAAACAATGTTGCAAAACATACCAAAAAACATTTTATATAGAAATCCTGGGGTCAGTTGTATGCTATAAAGGGAGACGGGAATTCTTAAATATTTCTGTTTCATATCAGGCAAGAGTACTATATGAACTAAAATTAAGTTGTGCCTCAGTCTTTATTACCATTTAAATATGTCTTTTAGGGGGAACGGTTTGCACTAACAATGGGCCTGATTTTTCTACTGTGTTAACTTTGTGTAGTCATTCAGAGTCTCATCCAACTCACTGAAATCAATGATAAAACTCCTGTTGATGTCAGTGGTGCCGGATAAGGTCATTACATCTATATGAAGTAGGTGTGAAACTACTATTCTGGGCCCCAAGCCTGCAAATCTTTATGCATGCATTTAAGTTTATTCACGAGTCGCACATTGACATCAAGACTCACCAAAGTCGAGAATATTCATGTAACAATTAAGCACATGCATGTTTGCATGATCAAGGCCCAGTTAGAGAGCATTTTACACCTACTGTGGCCCGATTTATCTAAAAATATATGTGAGTACCAGCAAGTGTGCAAGGGAAAGTAGATTACATTGCTAACATAGATATTATTTCATATCTAGTGATCATTTGCTATACACTGATTATTTGCTATGTTCCAGCATATGATATATGGTATTCATTTCTTGTGTAATAAGCAAGTACTGTAGCCTAGCTTCATTTTTTCTCTGTGACACCTACACACCGCCATAGCGTGGTGCAGTTCCTTTAGAACTAAGGTTGATTTTACCCTTGTAGAAATGTACCTTACTGGTTTTAAAACACCCTGATGTTATAATGTTGGAAACACTGTGATCTTTCAAGATGCGTTTATTGTATTAGTTTTGCACTGTAGATTATACATGCACTAACAGAAGTGCTAGAGTTATAGCATTTTAAAGCAGTGTTAATAATATTGGCCTAGCAGCGATAGAAAAAAATCTATGTATACCCACATTGTTAATATAAAAGCTGTGATTATCTTTTGCCTTACAATAAAAGTCTAAACTTAAATGTTACGGATATTTGTATTAACTGATTAATTACTCTTGAGAACACTTGCTGTAGGTACCACTTTTCCCTCCAAATCAGTGCTGACTCAATGTCCCAGTACTATTCTTGGTAGCACTGTGCTGCTGGAGCAGAGGTCTTTTGGATGAGAAGTAAAACTACGGTCTGGATTACCTGTGGTCATTAGAGATCCCATGGCAGTTTTCATAATAGTAGAGAGATGTTACCCTTGCTGTGTTGGTCAGTTTCCAATTCAGGCAAATATTTTCAGCCTACCTAAATTTCACACACACGTCCTCACTCCCCCTATCCTCAGAGCACCTTCTCTTCCCCTCTGAAGAACATTTAGATGGCACAGTAGTAAAATACACCTGAGCCGCCTCTTCACTCTAGCATCCATCTGTGCTACCACCCGTGGAATAACAAATTATGGAGCTATGGTGAACTGTGGGCTCCAGATTTGCCTGTGCAGATGCAGATCTAGAAATGTCCCAAACAAAAGACAGTTATCATTTTTTCTCCTAATACTTATTGCAGATCTGGAGCTGATACATAATAATGTTATGAATAAAATTTTAAAAACACTGTGACCTGGTCAGTAAATGCAAGTTACTGGACATTGGAGTTACTGGAATGTTTATTATACTCTAATAAGGCTCAAGTTCAGTAGCCTTATTAGGCTCTAATAAGGCTCAAGTTCAGTAGCTCTGTACAGGCTATAAGAGCACCCAACCACCCTTTGAAAGACAGTGGTATCCTTTGAGGGTGTAAGCCAAAGTGACACCACTGTTTTGTGGTGGGAGATGAGAGATCAAAGGATGTTAAACAATTAAAAAGTGTCTTGATCCCTGTGAAGGATGATGAGTTTCTGCAGCTGTCCAGAGTGTGGCATGAGCTTTGAGAAGGAAGCTCTGTGGAAGAGTCTATAGAGAGCTAGTCCTTCTAGGGTCCCCATGTGGAAGACAAAGACCCAGTAAGCTAGATGTGTGTAGTGTGTTTTATTGTTAAGATATGTTTTCTCTGAAGTGCTTGGGTTCTAAATAAATGATACTTTGCTTTAAGAAGGCCATTTGGTCACTGATTACTGTCGTCATCCTGGAGAGGAAAGAATTGCAGGATTTGGACATATTTCAGACCTGCTGCGGTAAATCACGTTTGCAACCCAGGGCCCAGCCTGAGAGTGCAACAATCACATGATTCCACCCTGAAAGACTGGTGATGCCTCAAGGCTTGAGAGCTAGAGGGGGCGAGCTTGGACAGATCAGGAAGAGTCAGAGGTGCAGTTTGCCCAGTAACTGAGACCATTCCAATTGCTCTGTTTGTTAGATAATATTCTTTAAAGCCATCATATCTATAAGGATGTGTCCACATGCCTTTATAACCTTCAAACTTCATCTGTTAAAAAGTATGTGCCATCATCCAATAGCAGTGGGTGTCGCTGCCACATAGGAGACCAACTAAGAATTAATGATCTTAACCTTTAAAGCATCATTTCACTTTGGGCATTTGAAATATTTGAATTACTAGATGGGTTCATTAAACTGTTACATTATTAGTGTGGCATCAGGTTGGCAGAGATCACAATGAAAGCCCTAAAACACCATTTTTCCTTCTCAGCATGAACTTTGTTAATGATTGTCTATGCTAGCAGAGACAACACCTTATAATTGCTATGCACTAATTTAAATGACATCAGCCCCCTTGATGGTGGAGACACCTGTGGAGTCTTCTCAGGATGAAGAGTTTTTTAACCATGTGAAAGCAAACATAAGGTCAGGCCTACTGGGGCTTCTGCAGAGGAGGGTTGTGGTGAGACATATATCTAATAATCTATGAAAGCTGGCGTTTGGTTTGAGAAAATGGATGAGGTCTTTTCTGAAGCAGTTTGCCCATCTCTGCTGAGAACAGGATAAGAGACCCATTGTGCAAGGTGCTGTACACACACATAAGACATAGGCCCTGCAGTTGTAAAAATAATCATTTGAGGAGGCATAGACTCTGACACTGGGAAGCTACACTTCTCCAGCCATTTGCTGGTGTTTGTTGCTCTGAAAACTCAGAACTGTAATCCACCACCTTAGGGTTTGGCAGCAAGGTCCTGAGGCTGTCTACCCTACAGCTTTCACCATTTCTACCACTAGTATTGCCGTACTATGAATTATGGGTCTGTTTATTTTTCCAAAAGGAGAAATAGGTTGCAGCCCCAAAGCTGTCAAAAGCAGGACAAAAGGTCAGAAATCTATTCCCATTTCATCTTAATCTTTTCCTAAAATAGATTTTCTCAGCAACTGGTCTCCAGGTTCCACAAGAACCCATAAATCATAGTTAAAGTTTCTGCAGTGTTTTATTGAACACGCCATAAGGGATTCAGGGATTCAATGCTTAATTTGTAATGAAAGAGGTACCAGGGCTCAAACAATTTTTTGACATGCATAACTGAAGTAGCAAGTGAGGTGCCGGGGCTATGAACTGCCAAGCCTAGAGACGCCACAAATTAAGCACTGCAGGAATTTGTATGCACATGGTAAGCTAGTGAAAAGTGGCTGGATGGGGAGATCAGTGTTACATTATGAAAGAGATTAAACTAGGGAAACCTTGGTTAAAACTTTCAAAAGTGGATACAGCTTTCAGGTACCAATTTCAAATACCTTTGGCCTCATTTTTCAGAAGAGCAGAGTGCCCACAACGCCAACTGCATTCAAGTGTCTCAAGTTGGGCACATGAAAATTGTCATACAAAATCAGAGACTGCTTTTGTTCCTGCACTTAGGCCATCAATCTGATTTCCTGGTGTTTGCTAGCAGTTCAGCCCAGGTCAGCCTAGATGAACCTGCTCCTCTGATTTATTTCACCCAGGCAATCCTTGCAGGTTGACTCTTGGAACTGGATCCAACCCCTTTTCCAAAAGCTGGTGAGGACTGAAGTGAGTGGTCAAAGCTAACACAACCTTCCATTGCCCCCATGGGAATGCGCCAACATTATGTTAAGTTCACAGCCCTGTGCAAGACACCCGTCAAAGCCTGTCCTTGTCCCTGCCTACTTACAGTCTGACAAACCACATGGGAAAATGGTGCAGTGGGAAATGGAGAATGAGGATCAGCTTTGAACTTCAGAAACTCTCACCCAACTACAGTTCCCAACCCCCCAGGATTGTCCTGGAGTCTCTAGGGGCTTGTCTACACTACCTGCCGGATCGGCAGGCAGCAATTGATCCAGCAGGGGTCTTAGTATAGATGCAATAAATGGACTGCTGAGTGCTCTCCTGTCAACTCCAGTACTCCAACACAACGAGAAATGCAAGAGGAGTCGATGGGAGAATGCCAGCTGTCAACCTACTGCAGTGAAGACTCTATGGTAAGTGGATCTAAGTATGTCAACTTCAGCTACACTATTCACACAGCTGAAGTTGCGTATCTTAGATCGACCCCATGCGGTAGTGTAGACAAGCCCTAGGAATTAAAGATTGATCTTTCATTAAAGATTGTCATGTGATGAAACCTCCAGGAATAGGTCCAACCAAAATTGATGCCCCATCACCCAATGATCTTTATCCAACTGTCTAGGTGCATTGGTGTTGGAATTCAGGGGGTGGAGGGTGCTGCTGCACCCCCCTGGCTTGAAGTGGTTTCCATCATATACAGCAGCAGTTCTCAAACTGTGGGTCAGGACCCCAAAGTGAGTCACAGCCCCATTTTAATGAGGTCACCAGGACTGGCATTAGACTTGCTAGGGCCCTGGGGCCTAAGCCTGAGTCCCACCGCCAAGGGACAAAGCTCAAAAGCCTTGGGTGGCGGGACTCAGGATACAGGCCCCCTGCCTGGGGCTGAAACCCTTGGGCTTTGGCCCCCACTGCCCAGGATGGTGGGGCTCAGGCAGGCTCAGGCTTGGGTCCCCCCTCCTGGGCTCATGTAGTAATTGTTGTCAGAGGAGGTAGCCCTGCAAAGAATTTGGAAACCCCTGAGCGGGTTTACAGTGGGGATGGGATTCAATGGCTCTCAGCACCCCCACTGCACAAATTGTCCGGGCACCCCTGTGCAGGGGCTGTGGAGGTAACTACAATAAAGCTCCTAAGAGGGGGATGCCGCTTTTTCCCGCGCCCCACTCTGACAAGCAGCGCCGCAGAGGAGAGGGGTCCTCTCCGCTGGGGCTGACCTAAGCCCCCTTGCCATTGCTGCGGCTGCTCTCCGCCCCTGCCTCTCCCGGGGCCCCGAGCCGGCTCTCACGTCCGGCCGTGGCACTGCTCCCCGGCCAGGACTGAGGGGCCCGGGCAGGCCCCTGCTGGGGGCGAGGGGACAAGACCCCCGGACGCAGGTGTCTGGGCAGCGGCCGCTGGCCCTGGGGACTCCCCCTAGCGGGCAGCGCTCTCCCCTCACGCAGCCCCGCGGCAGCCTGGCCCGAGCCCCGCGGCAGAGGGCGGAGCGGGGGCCCTGCCCAGCCGGCTGCCGCAGACAGATAACTCGCCCGGCGCGCGGGCCGCCTGCACGGGAGGAGATGAAATTCCCCGGCTCCGTCCTCGTCTCCCTGCTCCTCTTCGTGGCCGAGACGGGCACCGCCCTGTACCTGAGCAGCACCTACCGCTCGGCGGGGGACCGCATCTGGCAGGCGCTGACCCTGCTCTTCGCCCTCCTGCCCTGCGTGCTGGTGCAGTTCAACCTGGTCTTTATCCACCGGGACGTGAGCCGGGACAGACCCTTGGTGCTGCTGCTGCACATCCTGCAGCTGGGACCCATTGTCAGGTGGGTGGCGGGCTGCTGGCCTGGGTGGGGCGAGTCCTGCCCTCCCTATTTACTTCATTAAAAAGCATCACTACGCCCTTCCAGCCACCTCCACTGCTGGGCGCCAGGGGCTCTCCCTGGGGGCTGCCCAGAGCGGAGGAGTGCGCGAGTCCCTCGACCGGAGCTATTCCCTGGCGCCCTGGAGAGTGGATCTTATTTTCTGCATCTTTTTCGTTTGGAGTAGGCTAGCGAGCTCTTGGCTTTTGTGCATCATACACGCGTGTGCAGCTGTGTGTTACGTTTGCAATGTATTGCACGTATCGGTATGTGTAACATTTGCCTAGTCTTCAGATTTGCGTTTTAGATACAGCTGTGTTCCTGAGATGGAAGCACGTTGCCTTTCTGTGTATGAGACACAAATATGTATACATTCTCTCTGGTTACACATCTCTATTGTGTATATATAGAGATGCTGCTGATAGGTACAGCCATATTTATCCATATGAACTAGATCTGTGCATGTTATGTGTTTCTTTGCACAATCTCCCCCTCTCCAAAACATTAGTCTGTTGTATTTCTATAGCTATTCTATTGTAGGTGCTGGAACTGGAGTTGCAGGCGGGTTCCATTATATAAGGGGTTCACAGTTTGGTTCAATGGTTCTCAGCGCACCTCCCACCCCTAAAAATTGTTCCATCCTGCCTTATTCTATTGGTATGAAGCTGACTGAGGCTGCTTTCTGCTTATGCACCTGCATTAATCAGAGTAACACTAATGCTGTACAATATGCTTTAATTTTTATTTTTTCAGTCTCTCAGGAATGGTCATGCTGCTGCCCTGAAAGCAAACACAGGGGAAGGGTGTGGTATTTGCCAACCTTCAGAATCCACAGTCTTAACACTTAGCCCTGAAGAAAATAGGTTGTGAGGTCCCCCCCCCCACAGAGGATGGAAATAACAAAGAAAGGCCAGGTGGCAAGCAAACAGTTTTCTCTCCTATACAGTGAGATCCTTACTGAGGCTATTTGTTTGGATGGAATCTAGAAGCTGTTTTCTGTTTGTACAGACAGGGCCCATTTCTCTAAAGTTGCTTGATTCTTTGTGAATGAGATAAGCAGTTTGATAGTTGTAGTGACTGGGGAGTGGTCTACACTACGTGTTTAAGCCGAATTTAGCAGCGTTAAACTGATTTAACCCTGCACCCGTCCACACAACGAGGCCCTTAATATCAATATAAAGGGCTCTTTAAACCGGTTTCTGTACTCCTCCCTGACGAGAGGAGTAGCGCTGAAATCAGTATTGCCATGTCGGATTAAGGGTTAGTGGCGCAAATCGATGGTATTGGCTCCAGGCGGTATCCCACAGTGCACCATTGTGATGCTCTGGAAAGCAATCTGAACTCGGATGCACTGGCCAGGTAGACAGGAAAAGCCTGCGCAACTTTTGAATTGCATTTCCTTTTTGCTCAGCGTGGAGCTCTGATCAGCACGGGTGGCGATGCAGTCCAATCCAAAAAATGCTCCAGACATGGACCATACGGGAGATCTGGATCTGATCACGTATGGGGGACAAATCTGTTCTTCACAAACCCATTACAGAAGATGAAATGAGAAGCATTTGAAAAACTCTCAGGCTATGATAGACAGAGTCACAGCACGTGCTGTGTGACAAGCGTAACGGCAAGCAAAGATCAATGGCGCTCCTGGAGGGAGGGGGGGGGACTGAGGACTCCAGCTATCTCAACAGTCCTGCAGTCTCCGAAAAGGCATTTGCATTCTGGCTGAGCTCCCAAGTGCGTAGGGTCAAACACATTGTCCAGGGTGGTTCTGGTTAGCTCGTCAATTTACCCCGCTGCGCCAGTGAAAGAAAGGGAAAAATCATTTTTGACTTTTTTCAATGTCCCGTATGTCTACTGATGCTGCTGTAGACGCAGTGCTGCAGCACTGACAGCAGCATCCTTTCCTCCCCTCCGGTTGGCAACGGTACAGTACAAAGGACTAATAGCCGTCCTCGTGATATCATCCTTGAGTGCTCCTGGCTGGCCTCAGGTGAGGTCAGCTGGGGCGCCTGAGTAAAATAGGAATGACTCCTGGTCATCCAGTAGATGTACAGAACAGCTGGTAACCATCTCATCATAGCAAGGGGCGAGCTCCATCAGCCCACCCCCTTCCATGTCTGAGAAAGATTCCGTAAGCTACTATCATAGCAGCAGGATGCTGGGCTCCCTCTCCCACGCACGTTTTAATGTGCTGCCTGGGCTATCATAGCAGCTGGAGGCTTTCTCTCTCATTTTATCTCTAAAAGGTCAGGTGTTCTTATTCCTGCATTTCTACTTCATCACACAAATGGGGGACTACCATGGTAGCCAGGAGGGTTGGGGGAGGAGGGAAGCAGGGTGGGGTTGTTGCAGGGGCACACTAGAATGGCATGCAGCTCATCATTTCTGCGGGGATCTGACATGGAGCAGCTGTGCTCTCTGGTTCTGGTACACTGTTCTCTGTACACTTGCCATATTCTAGGCAGGACTGACTCTATTTTTAGATAAAACATAAAGAGAAAATGACCCGGGGAGTCATTCCCATTTTTGTTTTTGCACCCCGGCTGACCTCAGCCAGGAGCACCCATAACAGCAGCAAACGGTACAGAACGACTGATAACCGTCATCTCATCGCCAATTTACAATGACATAGCAGATGGTACAATAAGGATGGTAACCGTCTCTGCTACCTTGCAAAGGCAAATGAATGCTGCTGTGTAGCACTGCAGTACTGTCTCTGTCAGCAGCATCCAGTACACATACGCTGACAGTGACAAAAGGCAAAATGGGTTCCATGGTTGCCATGCTACGGCGTCTGCCAGGGCAGTCCAGGGAAAAAGGGCGCGAAATGATTGTCTGCCATTGCTTTCACGGAGGAAGAATTGAGTGACAACATTTACCCATAATCACCCATGGCACTGTTTTTGCACCATCCTGCATTGGGATCTCAACCCAGAATTCCAGAGACTGCGGGAACTACGGGATAGCTATGGGATAGCTACCCACAGGGCAATGCTCCAGAATTCGATGCTAGCCTCGGTACATGGACGCACGCTGCTGAATTATTGTGCTTAGTGTGGCCACGTGCACTCGACTTTATACAATCTGTTTTACAAAACCGGTTTCTGTAAAATCGGAATAATCCTGTAGTGTAGACATACCCTGGGTAAGTTATGTCTTACTGCAAATTTCTGTGTACGTAGTAACATAGATCAAAATGACTTCACCGGAGCAAAAGGAAACTCCTAGAATGGCTTAATTTAAATGTTTTATAGTAATGATTCCAGTCATATTGTAGTATATATAATTCTCAAGGCTTTCACTTCTTCCGGAACGTGTTCTGTTTGACAGGAGAGCCAAAAATTCCACTTGAGATATTGAGCTATTGAGATATTGAGATATTGAGCTGAAAGTGCCCTTAGGTCGACTTAACCCTGTAGTGTAGAGCTGCCCCAAGTTCTGCTCCAGTACCAAGCTCTGCCCATTTGAGAAGTCAAAATGAGACGCCACTCTCACTAGCTCACGCTGATGTACAGCATATGATATGTGTGCTCTGCTGAGCACTTTAAGTTTGGCTCACTGGCTGACGCTCAGTTCACGTTTTGAAGGCTTTCTTTTTAATCATAAAGGTTAGAGATTTACTTTCCTTCTTTTATTTATTTATTTATTTCCACGTGAAAGCTCAGATGCTGGAGCACAAGATGGCAGCCACCTGGAAAAAATACTGGCTTGCCAAGCTACAATGGTCTAGCCCTGTTTGGTTCCTGCACATGACAGAATAAGTATATTTTATAAACCTGCTTCTTGTATCATCCTCAGTACCACCTATGTTAGCTAGACATTTGCTGTCACAAAATTAATTACGGCAGGGCCATCATATAGCTAGCAGCCTTCCCGTTCATGGTGAGAATGTTTGTGTTATGAAAGAGCATATACTTGCCTTTTGCCAATTTTAATTTTCCCTTCTGTAATAGGAACAGTTTGTCTATAAGCAGTCAATGTGATTTGTAGAGTAATATTGCCAATATCACCCAGTGACCTGACTCCAGTTTTTGAGTTATAGGCAAGTCTGAGAAAGGAGATATTTCAGTGTAATTGGCTGGGACGAAGTGATTGCAGGACACTGTCTGGGATTTCTGTGGCACTTTAGGTTGATGTCATGCTTTGTGAATGCTGTTATTCCACTGAATGCTTGGAAAAGGTACTTATACTTTTTTGAAATGGAGACACTTCAACACCTAAACTGAAGGAGACTATAAAAGCAAAGTGACTTAAAAGTATTTCAGTGGAAGTTTTAATGTTCCTTTTCTGGAGAAAACCTCAAATTGCACTTTGGCCAAGTAAAATCTCATTCAATTAACTGATTGTCTCTTTGTTCTGTGTTTGTACAGACCACAGCATAATGGTACACTGCTAGTGCTCCCATGTACTGTTGCAATACAGATAATCAGAGCTATCATTCTGGGATTTATGAAATTCTCCCTTTATTATTTGTACCATAGTGATCAACTCTCCCAAACTTGTCACAGGTGGCACCCAAGAGAAAAGGAACTAGATCAGGGGTTCTCAAACTGGGGGTCAGGACCCCTCAGGGGGTCATGAGGTTATTACATGGGGTGGTTGCGAGCTGTCAGCCTCCACCCCAAATCCTGCTTTGCCTCCAGCATTTATAATGATGTTAAATATATAAAAAAGTGTTTTTAATTTATTAGAGGGGGGTCGCACTCAGAGGCTTGCTATGTGAAAGGGGTCACCAGTACAAAAGTTTGAGAACCACTGGACTAGATCCACAGAGGGGTCTTAAGCTGAACATTACAATGTTTAAATGTTAGGCAGCATGCTACCTCGGAGAATCAACAGCCCAAAGTAAGGTGCTCAGGCTCTCTATACATGACAAGCAGAAGAGTGTTAAGCACCTAAGAATGGGATCTGCAGAGGCTAGTGTAAGCGGGGGAATGGTCCCGCTATTGTGGGGAACTTTCCTGGTTTCTGCACTACCCTGGTGAAATGGGCTAGCAGACAGATCTGAGTCCTTGCTCCCACTTCCTTTACCCAGAGGCCTCCCTGCCCTTGAGGACTCCCCTTCCACTCTCCTGTGTGGCAGAGTCCTCATAACCCCAACAAGGCTGGGCCCAAGATTCCTGGGGGGCTCAACCCCCAACCTTGCTGTGGTCACTTAAGGCTGAGCTTAGTACACAGTTACCTGTGATTTTTGTAGTGATTAGTCTACCTGTGCTTATAATGTATTTAGCATTCATGTGTGACTTTTCTCTTCATTTGCTGACCCCATCTACTAACACTGGGATTGGTAGAATAGAAGTTGTGCAAGGGGAATGAAGAAATGCAGCTTACTTTCTGCCTCATGGGTTGCTTGTGATTGGGACAGGAGCTGGGTCTGCGTGAAGGAAGAAAGGAACTCAGGCCCAGATCCTCAAAGGTATTGAGACACCTATCTCCCATTGAAATCAATGGGAGTTAAGCACGTAAATACCTCTGAGGATCTGGGACTCATTCTCCAAGTGGAAGGGTTGCAGTAAGGCTCTCTCAGGGGTGAGGGACAGAGGTCAGTTGCATTTTACTAGAGAAAAGGTACCTTTAATGCTTTAGTGGGGGTACACAGAAGCACACCAGATATGGACAGTCTGATTCAGAGCATTTGCTGTCATGTGTTGCCTTAGTTGTGGTTCTGATAGGGAAACAGTGTGCCAGTTTATTTAAAAACAAGACTCCTAACCCCACCCCTGTCCCTGCAAATTAGAGAGAGTCCCAACACAAACCAGATAGCAGAAGTTTTAGTTTGCTTCTTTGAATATTCCTGGTCTACATGACCAGCAGGCACTCTTCAAAAGCCTGTACTCTTCTACAGTTTATTGTTAGAATGTTTTATTTGGGACAATGCTGCGTTCTCAGTCATGGATTGTTTTTTTAAAACATACAGACTTTCCAGTCAGCTTCTAGCTCTAACAGACATTACTCTCTGGAGCGGCCCACTGGAATATTAACATTAATACAGTTGTAGTTTGCTCACCAACAGAAGTCCCTTCCTACTTGCTGCTGACAGGGCTCAAGGGAGGAGAGGTGTCATCACTGGGATAATCTGAGCTCTTCAATGTATTTTCTAACTAGTCATTTAAAGTCATTTGTCTAAAAAAAGCTAAAAATAGCTGAGAATTTAAAAACTGGACGGCAACAGCCTACAAATTCAGTGATGATTCAATCTGGTGATGACCCATGGCTACAGTTCTATGGGAAATATAAATGAGGGTGGGAAAATGAGTGTGTGGTGCTGGGAAAGTAGTGTTACATTGTGGGCTTGGCAAATGTGGGATATATACTGCAGTGAGGGGCTATATGTATTCGGGGGCTTTTGTGGGTCCTGGTTGTGGTGTTGGTGGGTGATTCTGAAGAATGGTGGCAGTTGGGCCAGGTAATCTACCATCTGTGCAGTCTCCCTCACACAACCAATGAAATCGTTGCATACAAATTAGCTATAGAGTAAGGGTGGTGATTGGTTGAGTTACCTGAGATTGCACAATGGTCTAGGATTCTTGGAATGGCATAGATACATGCCTTGTTGTAGCTGAAAGCCCGTGCAGTTGCATAGATATAATTCATAAAGTCAAAATGGCTGAGACCTTTAAAAATTATATGTTAACAGACCACAAATCCTAGTGATATTCTTAACAAAAAGAACTCTCCACTATGCTTGTAGCTGTTTCCATTGCTTCTCACCAACTCTCAGATATTCTAAGCCTGAATGACAAGCAGACAGAGTGACAGTCCTGGAATTTATTGTAGAAAAGGCTACATTTATGTCATGGAGGTCATGGAAGTCACGGAATCCACGATTTCCAGACACCTCCGTGACATTCTCTGTTTCAGCCCCAGGGGCTGCAGGACCCTGGTGCTGGCAGCCAGCGAGGCCCTGGCAGGGTTCCAGCGACAGGCAATAACAGTGACAGGGGATGGGAGCCCCCTGCAAAGTTCCAGCAATAGGTGACAGACTACCGAGGGGACCTTCCTCAGGGTTCCAGCGACAGGCAACAGCCTTGTGCGGGAAGAGGGAGATGCCTTGGGCGATCAGCTGGGGTGTCCCATTTTCTCTTTGGGAAATATGGTCACCCTGCAGCTCCCAGCCACTGTAGGTGGAAGGGGAATCCTGCAACTCCCAGCCACCATGGTTGTGGGAGAAACCATGGAGCCACAGCACCAAAAGTCACAGACAATCTGAAATTTCACGGTGTTTTAATTGTAGGGTCCTGACCCAAAAAGGAGTTGTGGAGTGGGATGTTGCAAGGTTATTATATGGGCGGGTTGTAGTATTGCTACCCTTACTGCCTTCAGCACTGGGCAGCTGGAGAGCAGCAGTGCTGGCCAGATGCCAAACTCTGAAGGCAGAGCTGCTGCCAGCAGCAGTACAGAAGTAAGGATGGGATGGGATGGGATTGCCACCCTTACTTCTGCGCTGCTGCTGGCAGGGCTCTGCCTTCAGAGCTGGATGCCTGGCCAACAGCTGCCGCTCTCTGGCGACTCAGTTCTGAAGGCAGCACAGAAGTAAGGGTGGCAATATTGTGGCCTCCTAAAATAACCTTGCGACTCCCGCCCCCACCCCCGCAGTCCCCTTTTGGATCAGGACCTCCAACTGGAGAAACACTGGTCTCCCCTGTGAAATCTGCATAGTATGCAGTGGTTCTCAAACTTTTTTTTTTCACAGACCACTTGAAAATTGCTGAGGGTCTTGGTGGACCACTTAATGATCTTTCCAAATGTTTTATCCAATGTGCTTTACAATAGTTAGCTAATGGTACAAAGTGCTATATAAAAAAATCCTAAATAATAATTAACTATTTTTGTTCTACAAATAAAAGCGCACAACTCATATTTTAATATACCTCTACCCCGATATAACGCAACCCAATAGAACATGAATTCGGCTATAACGCGGTAAAGCAGCGCTCCGGGAGGTGGGGCTGTGCACTCCGGCGGATCAAAGCAAGTTTAATATAGCGCGGTTTCACCTATAACACAGTAAGATTTTTTGGCTCCCGAGGACAGCGTTATATTGGGGTAAAGGTGTATCAGTAGTCTTACCTCTCTAATGCGATGGATGTGCCCTCTCACCCCTGCCATGACAGCCCCCGAGCTGGGGCTGGGAAGGAGGGCTGTCTCTCCCCAGCAGCCGCAGCCCTGGAGCTGGCTTTCTCTGGCCGCCACAGCCCTGCATGTTCCAAATTCCGACCACCCCCTCTTCCCACCCTGCTGCCCTCTCCCACCTACTCCTTATTCCCCCCAAGACCACCACCTCACCTTACATGTTCATCTTCTCCAGGGGTCCAGGCACCTAATTAGTAGAGCCACACCTATGGGTTGGCCCTTCATTCTTTTGTGTGCGGCCACCCAGGCACACATCTTAGAGGGAACTATCTGCGGGCCACCTGAATGGAGCTCGCGGACCACTAGTGATCCATGGATCACAGTTTGAGAACCTCTGATATAGGATAAAAGCACACAAAAGACCAGATTTCACAGTTTGTGATGCATTTTTCATGGATGTGAATTTGGTAGAGCCCTAGTCATAACACAGTAAAGTTGGGAAATAAATTGGTTATCAGAGAGCAGGGCACACAGTGTTAGCAATTGTGAAAATGGGCTTAGAATGTTGATAAGACTATTGGAAGACCCTTGATTTTTTTCTGTCACTTTTTATCTGTTGATTTACTTCCAGGTGCGTGGAAGTCTTTTACATTTACTTTAATGCGGGGAGATTTGAAGAGCCTTATGTCAGCATCACCAAGAAGAGGCAGATGCCTAAAGATGGACATTCAGAAGAAGTTGAGAAGGAAGTGGGCCAGGCTGAAGGCAAACTGTTTACACATAGATCTGCATTCAGCAGGGCATCTGTGATCCAGGCTTTCCTCGGCTCTGCACCTCAGCTGACACTTCAGCTGTATATATGTGTGCTGCAGCAGGAGATCACGGCAGCTAGAGGTAAGCATAGTCTGTGTCCAATCTATATATTGGTGGAGTGAGAGTTGGAGGGTCAGAAGTTACTCTCTGCTGAGCTGCCTACTTTGCCTCAGCTGGAGGAACAAGTTTGAAACAACTTCATTTGCTGAGCACATTCCAGTGGGTTTCAGCCTGCTGTTACTTTGTACTGCACCCAGGTTCTCCTCACCCCATCATATTTTGATTTAAAGCACTTTTGAGTGCTATATAAAAAGCAATCTTGTAGATCATGGCATGATAAGGAGAGAGCTTATCAAGGAGACAGAGGAACTGAGCAATATTTAAGGAGAAAAAAATTGCCCTGTGTTCCCTATTAAACACTTGGCCGGAGTATATGGTAGAGCATATTTTCTCCATGCTGGAACAAAGAACTATGACTTTAAGAAATAAAATAAAATACATACAGAGAAACTTTAAAGAATTTCTTCTTCCTTGGCTGTTGCCAAGGCAGACCTTGCTTCTGCTGTGGCACCAGAAGGACATGGGCCTGTGCTTCCCCAGCTGACGTTCTCTAAGGCCCAGTTATCAATCAGGTAAGAAGAGGAAGGATTTGGTCAGCTGAGTGAGCTTTAGGTGGCTGCCTCAGCAAAGGTGCTTCCCTGCCAGATTACTGAATGGCTCCTTTGGCTGAGGAGCCCAGGCAGGCTATGCACCTCTGTTGGTTTCACAGCTGGGGAAGCCTCAAGAAGAGCCCCATATAACAATTTATCTGAATATTGTACTTTAGCTGCAAGTTGGGGAGAGGGCAGGTATACACATGCAGGTTCTGGCTCACTGTGTTTGAGGGACTCATGTTTCCTTTAATGGTGGCTAGTTGTCAGTCTATCACTCAGGGGTCGTCCCTAGCTTATTTTTGGTGACACACAATCCATGTGTGCCATTTACCCCGTGGGGAGCTGAGCGTGAAGCGGCTTCCCGGCGCTCTGCGGTGTGAGGAGCTGCCCCAGGCCTCCGCCAAAAGGGAAGGGGCTGGCCCCAGGTCTCCAGGAGGGATGGGGAGTGGGGGCTGGGTGCACTTCCTGCGGGAAGTGTGGAGTGACTCACCGCCCCAGCCTGCTCTGCTCTCTTCCTGGCTCCTAGGCTTGATGTGGGAAGGGTGGAACCACACCTCCAGCATAGCTGGCAGCGTGGCAGGGACCAGGGGATGTTGGACAGCTGCGGGCCTCCTGGTCCACTGCTACTTCCTTGTGTGAGTGCTGGTGTCCCTGGTTCTGGATCCTCAGGGGAGTGTGTGGGGCTCGGGTGGCAGGGAAGGGGTGGGGTGGGGGTGGAGCAGGGGTCGAGCCCTGGGGAAGAGCCGGAGCAGGGGCTGGAGCAGCATGCAGCTGTGGAGAGCACCAGAAGATGTGATGCCCCAAATTTCCTGGTGCCCTACGCAGCTGCGTACTTTGCGTATGGATAAGGACGGCCCTGATCTCACTGTCTCATTAAATATGAAACATAGGTCTAAGCTGATGGTCAGAGAGGCAGATGATTGTGCCCCCACTGACCATCAACTGACCCCTTGTAATTTTTATTACACTTCTTACCTGTGCTGCATGACAGCATGCAACCAATGTGGTCTGTCGACTGAGCTGAAGTGTTCATTTTGGATGTAATGGGTACTTCCCCCATCATACTGTATGCTTCTTGTATCACCTTGCACAGAAAGCAAGTTGGCAGAGCTGACTGTAGACCAGGACCTCCCATATGGCAGGTGTGCTGATGCTGCTGACAAAAGATGCTTTAAAAAAATTCAAGTCATAGTCTGTGCGTCCAGCAAAGCTGTGTTTCTAGGACCCCATGCACATACCTTTGCATTCTTTAGCAATACAACAGAGCTGATTTAGAGGTGATGCACCCTAGTTACAAGGTGCAGCTCAGCATGCAAAGAGACTGAAAGAGTGAAACTTAGACTGATCAAGTTATGGCCAGGTGTACTGCAAGCACACAGCATACAGGCTTTCCACACATATCTGTCAAAGTACCTCACTGCTGACTGGCAGCAGCCTTCTTTTCCATGTTGGGAGTACACACTGAATTATTTTGACATTATGACATAGTTAAATGGTCACAAGAGACTGGACTAAGATCACTGAACAAATTACTTATTCAAAGCTAGTCAATTAGCCTTTGGCAATGGTACTTTTTAAACAGCCAAAACGAAGTTTCCTTTTCCAGGCCTCACAAAAGCAATGGATTTACTTGTACAGGGAACTGGATTTTCACAGTGTAATGTCCATTACCAGCATGAATGCATCTAAAGCAGCTGGCACTGAGGAATTAATCAGCATATAGTGATATTATGTCATCTTAAGCAGCTGCCAGCTTTATTTTTAAAGGCACCCAAAGTGCTTATTTAGGCACATAGCTGTAGATTATTGAAAGACAAAGCATTGCTCTGGCTACTTCATTGTGCCTGACACCTAAGATGAATTAATCACATGCAGGGTGAACCATGGCATGAGGATGAGAACAGAATGGAAGTATCCTGTGTTGAGCAACGTAATTAGCACTTGGGCTCCAAGTGCTGATCTGCAGATGGCGTTTACTTCAGAAAGGTCATCTGGGTTGTTTTTCCCCACTAGTACTGTTGGCTGCTTGTCACTGTCACCAAGAAGAAAGGCTCTGTCTCGGGTCATTAGGATTGATAGAGAATAACAAATACAGTGGCAATTGGTATGTTCACCAAAACCAAATGGTCAAGAAACTTCACAGAGTTCTAAATCACAGGCAGAGACAGCAGCTACTATGCATGCCACATCCTCCCCCTCCACACCTGGCTTTGGAGCGGCCTAGAACAGATTAATGTCACTAAATAATACTGAATGAAAGGGATCGACTGATTACTTGGAAAGCATTGCACCTGTGTCTTCACAGACAGTGATCCTTCCTTCAGACATTTGGGTCTTATTTCTTTGTAACTTTTAAATCTGGACTTAAACCCGTTGTAAACAGGAGGCTGAAAGTTGGCCAGAGTGCATTTGTTTAGTTTGTGAATTAATGCATGTTGCCATGGGTGCCTCTTCTCATAAGCTGGAATACTGAGGAGGACCTAAATCAAGGACAAGAAGGACTTTCATATACCGAGAGTTAAATGTGGGGCTATTTATCTGCTCACAGCTTATTTTGTTGAAATTGTTTGGATGAATGCAGTACTTGTAAAAGGTACCTCAGTGACGTGGGTGATGGTGGTAACGTGGGGGTACCATGGTCTAGTGGTTAGAACAGGGGGTTAGGAATCAGGAGGCTTCAGTTCTGTGCATCACTCTGCTGCTGATTTGCTGTGTGTCCTTGGGCAAATCATGGAGTGTCCTTCGTCTCAGTTTCTTCCTCACTTGTACAATACTTACCCAAATTTATAAAGTGCTTTGAGAGCTCAAATAAAGCTTCATGAATTAGTCACAGAAAGGCTCATGGCACAGGCTGTAGCACAGCAAGGTTCTCCACACCACATCACTCCACTAATTCTCCATGCCCCAGTACTTCATCTCCTTGCTTAGACTGTCATCAACAGAGTTAAAATAACCTGCAATTACTGTATATTTTGACGGGATCATCTCTTAACTCCCTTACCCTGGATGGATGGATGGATGGATTTCCTACTGTTATAGCAGCTTCATTTGAAAAAGATTTTGTTAAAGAAGGTTATAATTGTGACTATAACTCTTATGAAAAGATGAAGTATCTGATTACATGGCCTTTGAAACACATTTGTTTCTGCAACACGACAATCCTAGTGAATATAAACTGGGATTTTTGGCAAGTACAGAGAAGCAGTATGTGATTTCATGGCAGCGTTGCCAATGCCAGATATATTAAATGCTGCTGCCGATTCTGCTGTCCCAGCAAACTGTCAGTCAGAGAACTCTTCTTGTCAGTAGTTAGGACAACATTTTAAGGAGGTGTAGGGTACTTTTCAATATTATTAATAAGTGTTTTTAAAGAGGGAAATTATGGATTTCGACCATATTTTCACATCTGGGTCCCAAACTTTAGGTACCAAAATAAGTGGCCTTATTTTTAGAGTGGCCTGAGCACAGGTTTAGGTAACTAACTGTACTGACCAAAGATTGAAAATTCTGGATTTAGTGGCTAGGCTCTGCCAGGTGTCAGTATTATTAGCATATCATGGTATGACTCACGTAGGGCAGCAGTCACCCTCATGTTACTAAGAGGTGGGAAAGGACAGGTTTTGCCAACCAGAAGTGATTAAAAAAACCAAAAACTTAGTAATGCTGCAAGTAGCGTGTCACTCAAACCACTGGTTGTTAAAAAGAATACTGCCCCAACCTTCCAAGGAGAGTGGAATCCTGTATCACACAGCACTGCTGTTGAGGGATGTAGGATAGCTTCAGGGGAAAAATCTTTGACTCTATCATCCCCTCATTTCCTCACTGATCTTCATAGTAGGTGCTGAGCCAGAGACATGTCCACTGCAGACAATGTTACTCCTTTACATTTTCTTTTCTGGCTGCCCCACAGTACCATTCCCATTGGTTTGATTATGGCATTTGGATTGATGACAGGTAGGCTGTTACAAGCATGAGACTTCGGGTATAGAGCAAGCTTGGGCTACAAGCTGATGCTGTACCTGATTGCTACCAATGGGAAAATACCCGTTCAGAATAGGAAGTAGCTTCCAGGAGCTGTGAAGGCAAATGGACTAAAGTGATTTCTTTTGACTCACTAAAGGGGGACTAGGTAGTGTTCTGAACATTTGCCAGCTTGTCAAACAGGTGGCAGGCAGCTTTTCAGTACAATCTTTCTGAGCCAGGAAAAAGTTTTAGTGAGAGCATTCACTTTATTAAAAAAATTACAAAAATAATTTTTGCTTAATTAGCTCTTACAAGTTATTTGTTCTTCTGGTTCCAGAGCCAGTTCTGAACTTGAGAAAAAATTTCTAAGAGTGCTGAAAGGACAGGCTCTCATTGGTATTCATAACTGCATTCACTTGTTCTGCTTTTGGCCAGTATTCTGTAGGACACGATGTTTTAAAAAATCCTCATACCATGTACAATACATAGGTGTTTGTTTTTAAGGGAAAAATGCTAAAAATTCAAGTGATAAAAAAGCAAATCAGAATGCATTTTACAGGAGAAATCCTTCCCCATAATGGAACATGCATATTGCTATATAGAATAGTAATTGTTATTCGGCCTTACAAACAGATATTCGGAGTCTAGATACATGGATAATTCCTTATCAGACATTCTATTCCAAATTAATTGAGAAATGTTTCAAAACACAGTGATAGTTAAAATGTACAAGAAAAATCCCCTAGTTACTCCAAGATCCTAAAATAGTTCCATTTCTTACAGAGTCATGTTCAGAGATTAATTCCTTCAAATAGAAGAACCTCATGATCATGGTTAAATAGCTGTAATACAGAAGTGAAGACGGTCCTTTTGTAGGATAATGAAACATAAACTAATTGAAGGTTGCAGACAGCACTGGTTGCTAAGTACTAAATTAAAATAATTGACATGACAATTAAGATCTACCTAATCTGTTTATCTTATTTTATCTAATAAAATAGAGGTGCTGTAGCATCACCAATTAGTTTAATATTCAGCAAATATTTTCCCCTTAACCTCTAAAAGAAATGACTGTATCATTTATTGTTTTTACTTTAATTGTTTGCATTTAAAACACTCCCATGTATTAAAATGCAAAGGTTAAGGCTAAAAATTTAAAACATGAATTGCTAAAACTTGTGTCTTAAATCTATAATTCAACACCTAAAATAAAAGTGGCCTGATTTTCATGGGTGCCAAACATATGCAGCACCCAGCAGTGTTATGGCTGCTCAGTGCTTCTGAAAAATCAAGCCACATATTTTTAGGTGCCTAATTATAGATTGGGAAGTCTTAACATTAGGCATCAGGTTTGAAACTCTGTTCTCGTTTATCTGAGTCTGCTGATGCATTTTTTCAGTATCTTAATTCACAGCTCAAATCCCAGAAATCAGCTAAAAAAGCACTTTAGCAACTGATATTATGGAGTATCAAAATGCTGCTGTCACAGTTTCACGTGACACTGAGTTCAGATGCTGCATGACAGTTCTTAACTCCCATTTTCATGGTGAGAGGTTACACTTTGCTGCTTAAATGCCTGGGAGTTTTTCAAGGAGATGCCCATCGCGGCAACACAAAGCATTGCGGTAGTGCCAGCTGCTGTCACGCTAGGTGCCAGACACCAAACACTCTTTGCAGCATTTAAATAACAATAAAGCCCCATCACTTGAGGAATCAATCAGAAGTAGGTGTGCGGGAAATGCAGAAGGATGCTACAAGTCAGCATCTCTAAATTCAATCTGACAGATTCTATAATTTTGGGGGAGCCAGAGAAAAAGAAAATAAAATGTAATCAGGTGAATAAATCTTCAGTCGATGCCATGTATATCTTTTCCACAAGGAGAAGGAGGAGGTTCCGTGGCTAGGGTTCCTGCCTGGAACATGTGGGTTCAATTTTCAGCTCCACCACACGCTTCCTGTGTGACCTTCAGCAAGTCTCTGTGCCTCAGTTCCCCTTCGGTAAAACTTCACTACCTCACAGGAGTGTTTTGAGGGATAAATCCATTAGCGATTGTGAGGCACTCAGATACTACAGTGATGGGGGCCTCAGACAGATTGATATTGCGCAAACAATAGAGCTTGGAAAAAACACTTTAAATCTTTTGGTTTCTTCAGCATTCCCCATCTAGAAAATAGGGATAATAGTATCTTTGTATATCTTTTTGAAATCCTACGTTGAAAAGCACTATGCTATTGCAAAGTATTATTTTATTAAAACATTTACATACTGTTTGGGGTTGTTGTTTTTTTTACAAATGTCTCAAGATGTTTCCTAATTAACAGCCAGATAAAAGTAGCATCAGACATACAGCACTGTGAGCTATGATTTTAAAAATTAACTCAGCCTACCACTAGCCACTAATTGATGGTTGGTTGATTCCATAGGGCGTGGAGCACCATTGCCAAAATCCCATGCCCAAAGGTTATTCCCCCAAGTAACCTTTATGATCACAGTGGGTAGGGTGCCAGTAACAACCTGTGATGCGTGTCTGATCAACTGACCACACACAGTGTAATTAGTTAGATCTTTTCCATTCATGGTCAAATAAACTAGGTATTAATTGCCACCAAGTTCACCCTTGTTTTTATTGTGCAAGTTTGGTAGTGAGAAGGGCTCCCTCTGTAAGGGTGATGTAGTATGTTTTGACCACAGTTGCTAGACTCTGTTTCCTTCTGAGGAGAGTGGGATAGACATTGCTTTCTGCTACTTTTCTGCTCCCGTCATCCCCCAGTCCTGGGGCTGTCCAGGAGCTGGTTTAGCCCTTGGCAGAAGCTGGAATAACCTCAGAGGCTCTAACTTGTGCTGGCAGGAACAACTGCATAGGGGCCATTTTGTCAGCCGTGGATTGCTGGAGCACAGTGCGCTCTGGTGATGCTCCCACCTGCTGTGACCACACCCCCTGTGTCAGTGAAAGAACAGGGTCAGGAGTGGGTGGTGTAGAATGGCTGCATACTACCTAGGGATTCCACTAGAGCAGTGGTGCCCAAACTTTTCTCCCCCTTACCAGTAATGGCCTCTGTCCGCATCTCCCACCCCCTATTACTGTACAGTTGGCTCAGCAGAGGAGCTTAGGCTGAAGGTGGAGCTAGGGGCATAACTGGGGAGCGGGGAAGGAGCTGGGGCTAGAAGTGGAGCTGGCCTGGAGGTGGAGAGTGAGTGAGGGCAGATCTGAACTGGGGGCAGAGCTAAGGTTGCCAGGTGTCCGGTTCTCAACTCGAACGCCCAGTCGAAAAGGGACCCTGGCAGCTCTGGTCAGCACAGCTGACTGGGCCGCTAAAAGTCCAGTTGGCTGCAAATGCCGCCAGCTCAATGAGGCTTCCAGAAGCAGCCAGCATGTCCTCCAGCTTCTAGGTGCAGGGGTGACCAGGGGGCATCGTGTGCTGCCCCTGCCTGAGATCCGGCTCCTCAGCTCCCATTGGTGGGAACTGCAGCCAATGGGAGCTGCGGGGGCAGTGCCTGCAGACGGAGGCAGCGTGCGGAGTCCCCTGGACGCTCCTGTACGTAGAAGCCAGAGGGACATGCCAGCCACTTCTGAGAGCTGCTTGAGGTAAGTTAGACCCCCAACCCCCTGCCCCAGCCCTGAGCCCCCTCCAACGTTCTGAACACCTCAGCTCCACCTCCAAGCCTAGAGCCCCCTCACACACCCCAACCCTCTGCCCTAGCTGGATGAAAATGGCAGGGGTGGGGCAAGGACGTTCGGTTTTCTGCAATCAGAAAGTTGACAACCCTAGACAGAGTGGGGGCAGAGCAGAGCTGTGGTTAGCACCAGAGCGGAACTGGGCTGGGGCCGGAGCTGGGCTGGAGATAGAGTGGAGCTGTATCTGGAATTGGGGAGCTGGGCTGGGGGCAGAGTGAGGCTGGGTGGCACTTTCCACCCCCTGTGAGGGCTGGCCTGGGCCCCACTGCACCCCCCCCAAAACATTCTTCCACACTTCCTAGGGGGCATGCCCCACAGTTTGGGGTCCACTGCCCTAGAGAAGGGAAGTCCACGGCTCCCCTGTTAAATCAGCTTTCCAGTTGCTTTGTACTATCTGAATGTGTTTCACTTAACATTTGCTAAAACAGAAGGTTCTGATAATCTTTTCTTTTCCCAGGAATCTTCATGGTCCTTTCTCTGCTGTCGATTGTATATGGTGCATTACGCTGCAACATCCTTGCCATTAAGATTAAGTATGATGATTATGATGTCAGCGTGAAAGCTGCAGCCTACCTCTGCATATTCCTCTGGAGAAGCTTTGAGATTGCCACCCGTGTTGTAGTCCTGGTCCTTTTCAGTTCTGTGCTTCAAATCTGGGTCCTGCCTGTGGTGCTCCTGAATTTCTTTGGCTTTTTCTTTTACCCCTGGATTCTCTTTTGGCAAAGCAACTCCCCTTTCCCTGAAAACATAGAGAAGGCGTTGACCAGGGTGGGCACGACCATTGTACTGTGCCTCCTCACCTTTTTGTATGCTGGCATTAACATGTTCTGCTGGTCAGCTGTGCAGCTGAAGCTAAATGATCCTGACTTAATTAACAAATCCCAAAACTGGTACCAACTGGCTGTATATTATATGCTAAGGTTCATTGAGAATGCCTTCCTCCTCTTGCTGTGGTATGTCTATAAAACAGACATCTACCTGTACGTGTGTGCCCCTTTATTAGTCCTGCAGCTGCTGATTGGCTATTGCATGGCCATCCTGTTCATGCTGGTGTTCTATCAGTTCTGCCACCCATGCAGGAAGCTCTTCTCATCCAGTATTTCAGAAGGTTTGCTATCATGTTTCAAGTACCTCTGCTTTGCTTGCAAATCACCTACGGTCACCGCGCCTGTGGATAAGGCAGACTTGAAATCACCGGATGGTATTGGTGATGATGCGCAGGCCAGTTATAAGACAAATGAGTCTCAGAATGGGAATCCGCATCAGAGTGTTTCTTCCAATGCGTAAAGTGGCTAGTGGAAAGCAGGCAGAACTGGAGAGCTACTGCACACTTACCCAAAGCATTGTGTACCTTGGACTCTGAGCCTTGTTAATTTTTCTGCCAGTGCAGCTGTACTGCATGGGTACTCTGACATGCATATGCATACGGCACACTTGACACATGTACATATACAGCAACCACTGTCTGTGGATTTATATTACATGGTGATTCCACACAGAGGTTTATCATCTGCTTAATCTGAAATCCTACAGGAGACATCTTTATATTGTAGCAAAATGGACCTAACCCTGGTCTGATTCATTCAGGAGGTCTGAGGAGAATGAGAAGACCTAGGAAATGCAATATGTAGAGAGTGTCATGAGAGCAGGCCATTTCAGCATGGAAGCTGAGCATGGTACTGGACTACCTGGTAATTGTAGATGATTAGCTGTGGTCTGGCTAAGTGGTGCAATACCATACCACAGGCCTTTGTGACATGAGGATTGAACTGCTGCAAGGCATTCTATATTAGGCTGCCCATGACGCAGGCCAGTTCCCTACTGCTAGTATTGGAGCATGATTATTTCTGAGAATGGCCAGAGGGCATTAGGCTGATACACTCTTTCACTGTCTGCATTTGCTGCTGCTTACTTTGCTGATCGAGTTTAAAGTATTCATTGTAATGTTTAAAGCTTTGAATGGATGGGGTGTCGTGTACATTACCAAACACCCAACATAGTGTATCTGGAACCATCTCTGACTAGAGGCAGAGGCATATCAATCGGTCGTATAGCAGCAGAAGAAATTCAGCCCATCTTTTTTATTTAATGTTATGTTTTGGTTATCAGAGCATCAGTATTTTGGACTACCTTGCCTTGTTGACTTCAGAAGTGCCACAGATTTGGGTCCTTTTAAAAGAGGAGCTTAAAGACTTTTACACACAACATCACCTTAATTAATCAAAATGATTTGTGTGCTTCATAAGGTGCTGAGAACGCTTTGGCAGCTGGGCACCCCAGAAAGACAGTTTATTCAGAGCATTTTAAAAAGAAGTTTGTTTTGTTTTAAAATGCAGTACATTGACTGCAAGTCTGAAGAATGCGTTCTCTTATTCAGCCTTTCATGTTTGATTCAGCACCTTGTGTTTGTGCTGAGCCTAACACACTGTGGGTGCCACTGGAAACAAATGATAGGAATTTGTTAATTGGAATCCTTTTTACCATTCATTGGCTAAGTCTCTATTCTGCTTTAAAGTATACCATGACGTCCTTGAAAGAAACGATGATATCAGTGCACCTGAATCAGAATTGTCATGAGATGGGAGTAGGGGCAGAGATGTGGCAAGTTGCTCTTGCACCTAGAATGCTGCAAGAGTCTGAGCTCTTTTTATTACAGGATGTTTTCATGCTGCAGTTGTACAGTGTAGCTTTTATTTTTTTTACTTTGGTCTCTCTGTGTGTGTGGCATATATATACTGAATACCTCATTACATTATGAGGTGGGATAGTGTAAAGGCTTTCTTGGCATGAGTTTGGCCTGGGCACATGACTCACATGTGGGGTTGACACCTACTCTGTAAATGAATCCACTTCCCCAGGTAGGTTTTGAATAAGTTCTTGGGGAGACTGCAATATTTCTGTGTAAAGAAAAAAACATTCTAGATCATTTGCAGAAGTTTCTTAAACAATGAGTTAGAGGAACAGATGGTGAAAGCTGTAATTGTCTTCAATGGAGCTATACTGATTTACACCAGCTAAGAATATAGTGCAGAATTTTTTTTCTTGGTCCAAGCCTTTATAGTTGGACACACAGGGGTGTAACCTCAGAGTTATGAACACCAGAAGTGACCAGTTAAACACACCTCATTTGGAACTGGAATCAAGCAATCAGACAGCATCAGAGACCAAAAGAAAAAATATATAATACAGTACTGGGTTAAACGTAAACTACTAAAAAAATTAAGGAAAAGCAGCATTTTTCTTTTCATAGTACAGTTTTGAAACTTTACCAAGACAATGTTCAGTTGTAAACTTTTGAAAGAACCATAACGTTTTGTTCAGAGTTACGAACATTCAGAGTTACAAACAACCTCCATTCCCAAGTTGCTCGTAACTCTGAGGTTCTACTGTACTTTGTGTCTAACTTCATATTTAGACACCCTGTTGATGACTATGAAAATCATCAGTAGGTTCCTGAATACCTAAGTAGGTGCTAATTTAACACCTAGGTCTGACATTTCACCCCTTGGCAATTAAGGCAGTTTAGCTTAACCTGAAGAGGGATATTAGTTCTGGGGAAATTCTGTGCCAAAACATTTAAAATTCTGTACGCAATATTTTAAAATTCTGCAAAAAATCTGTGTATTTTATTTGTCAAAATAACAGTATACAATCACACCAGTTTCAATTATTTTGGTATTTCATTTCAAAATATCTATCAGCAACTATATAGTGTAGAACAGCCCAATGTCTGTAACAATACAGACACACACAAAAATTCCTGCAGGAGTAGAGAGTTAAGGAAACCCCTTCAACAACCCAGTTCTTGTTTCTCTGCCCCTTTCCCCTAGAGCCCAGCACAGGGGCCAGACACCCACACCTCCTCCCGCTCCAGAGCCCAGCTGCAGGGCACCCCCCCAGCCCAGACACTTACACGCAGAAGCTGACATCTGAGAGTCTAGTATACACATAGACATAGTAGTGTTTTCTTTCACATACAAATAATGAAGTTCTATGTATATACATATTTTTAGAGAATGTTCTGTGTTATTTACTATTTTTATACTGATCTACTGAAATGCATGTAGAGGCTACTGAATGTATTAAATAATTATAATGATGACTATATATGGGTTTTGTTGCGGTTCTGATGCCTTTGCCTTAGCTATGCAGAGGTAGCCAATTATATCTGAGATAATAGGTCAAATACTTCTATGTAAGTGTTATTGTTTAAGGCTGCCATGCTCCAAATATACGGTCACTACATCTAAGAGAGGAGGTTAAATAAACCTATGAGATAACATGTTTGCTATATACATATTTGATCAATCTGTGTTACCACTGCTGGTGGGAAGAGAATGTATGAAGGAAGGACAGAGGCAAAAGTCCTGTGCAGTGTTGGACTCTGTATTTTAAAGGATAGCTGTTGACCGACATTTCCCCCTTCATCCAAATTGTACTATGGGTCAGGCTCTGATGCATGACTGGCCTGGGGTAATAATGGTTACACTGATCCTATGCATGCAGTGACTAGGGGTCCACAAAAAACCCCCCTTCCTCCAACATTGACTGTCACTGATCAGAAACACTGGTGTCAGATCTGCACTCTGGTTGGTCAGTGTGGAGCATGAATTAAAGCTGTTCCCTATCTATTCATATTGAGGAAGGGACAGTGGTAGCTATGAGTGTGCGTGTGTGTGTGTGTGATTTTTCATATAAATAAAGGCTTGCAGGACCTAGTTCTTGTCTATTCTCCTATATTTGTAAAACAAATTTTTAGAAACCCAAGTTTAAGGTTACACCACATTGGCATGTTTCATGTCACACCAGATCTGTTTGGACAGAACTGTAATATGTGTTTGTATTATCTAGGTACTATACTTGGGGAGGAAAAAGGCATCAGTGTTCTTAGTGGACAGCATGTACCACTAAAGATATTAATTAATCAGAAAAGTTGCTTTGTAAGCGAGCTACCAGTATAAAGAAACTTGAGTCAAATAAGGAAAGGAAACCCTTACATTACATTGCAAATGAATGTAAGGTTGCCATTTCTTCTAATTTTTATCACAAATCTCATGATATCTGATGTTTTTCTTCAAGCCCCAGATCATGGGGTTATGTGACTGGGTGAGAATCTCAGCTTTTTCATTTTTTTAAAGTAACACCCTAGCCCTCATTGTTGCAGAGAAAAGATTGAAAACGAGACCTTCTAAAATCTCAAGAACCAGAAGGCAAATGAAAAGAACTTTCTTTCACTCATTTTTTAAAATCTCATGGGTTTTAGCCACTCTCGTGATTTTTGGGACCTGATTCATGACAAGTCAGTGCAAGGAGCTGAACTTGATAGCTTCTCAAGGTCCTTTCCAGCACTACATATCTATGACTTCTGAATGCTTGGGGTTGGCAAGACTGATATATATTTTAAAACAAAATTGCTGAAAACCAGTTTTTTATGAAAATACCAGCTCCTAGCTTTTCTCTGCAACAGTTGCTAACATCCAAACACTTAAAGCAGAAATTTTCTTTCACTCCCTGTGCTATTCTAATCTAGGGTGACCACCTTTTCAAAAGGCAAAAGCGGGACATATGCAGGAGCCCCGCACCCTGGCCAGGCAAGAAGCCGGAGCTGGACTATGGTAAGAGCCGTCCAGGGAGTTGGGGCCACTATGAGGAGCAGGACCCTCCACCTTCCCTGAGAGGAGGTCTGTGGTACCCGAGAGCAGCCTCTGGCCCATGTCCCCTCCCCCTGGGGTGCACTGCCCATGGCTGGTGGAGAGGCTACAGCCCCCCACAGTGGCCTGGGCTCCCTGGGCTGCACTTACTACTGCCTGGCTCCAGCTTCTGGCCTAGCCAAGAGGAAGGGCCTATGGGGAGGAGGAGAAGAGGGTGGGGCCTCATGGCAAGGGGCAGCCAAGGTCCACAGGGAAGAGGCTGGCACCAACCCTCAGCATCAGGCAGGCACAGAATGGCCCTGCAGGGAATCTGGGACAAATGCTATCCTGGAGTCTTTCAGCCTGAGACCTGGACTTGAACTCTGTATTTCAGGACTGTCCCACCCAATTCTGGTTAGCTGGTCACTTTATTCTAAGTGCTTATGTAGCAAAGGACAGAATTCTGAACACATACACATGCACACACATACACCCCTCCCTCTGATTTGAGTTAGGAGCGGCCCAGGACTGGAAAAGCAGCAGATTGAGGGTCATGTGAATTCTTACTGCCTAAAAAAGTCAATATAGTAAAAATGAAATACTTTGCACACTCGCCATACATTTTTGATTCTCTGGACAAAATGAAAGGCAGTTTGTTCAGCCAGACAACCTACTATATTGCTGGAGTGGGGAGAGGGAAGAGATCTAAATCTTATGAAAATAGCAAAATTTTACCTGAGAAAAAGTTGTCAATTCTATTCTTTGCTAAATTTTACCCAGTCCATAGTGGGAACCCATTATTGCTGATGGAAATGGCAATATTTTCCCCTTAGTTGAATAGCAAGGTCTTGTGAAATTTTCAATGTATATATGAACGCAGTGCATACTTGCAGAGCTCTAACTGCAGTCCAGGATTAAAGTACATTTAGAAGTGGAAGCCAATTGCAGGGTGCCAGTTGTTGCCAGGTGAGATTTTAAAAAGGACACATTGTTGCATGAACAAGCTAAGCAATAAAGCAACTGTTACAATTGCAGTTTTGTGCCTTTCTGGTTAAAGTGAACACATTTAAAACGGAGACAAGCATAGCATGTATTTGAGATATAAATATAAAATAATGTCTAAACATTTGAATATATGTGTGTGCACTAGCTGTCTACACAGATTCCCAATTGTCAAGATTGCTCGTCTTTAGTATCTCAAGATTTTCAAAAGTGACTAGCGAGTTCACTCTTTGGGTGTCCAACTTGAAACCCTTCAGACAGGCCTGTATTTCATAAAAGTGCTGAGCAGCTACCCTCTGAAAAACAGGCTCCTCTAAGGTGTCCCAAGTTGGGCATCCAAAACTTGAGGCAATTAAAATCCCTAGTGATTTTTGAAAATCTTGGCCAAGAGCAACATGCCTTTACTTTCTCCAAATGGGACATTCAGGGCAAAAATAGGATGTTTGACCTGAGACCAGGTACAAAGCTGATTAGCTCACTGAAGAATAGAATCCGCCTTAGGGGTATTCAAGACCTCTGTGGGGAAACAGCGCACAGTGCATGCCTCACACTACATCAACCTTAAACCTCTGCTATTAGGTCCTCACTTTCATAAGCATTAAAATCCACATATACATTTTAGCAGAAAATAACAAAGCATAATATATGTTTCATCTTTAGCTTTTGAAAAATTTCTTCAAATATTCTTTTCTTCTGGCTAACCTCTCCTGTCAGTCTACAACTTTAATCATCCATACAAGATGTGTCCAACAAAATGATGCATGGTATATTTTGATAACCAGACAACAAAGTCAGAGGTAATCAGGTTACAGATTAATTCACTTTGACTTCTGCAGCCTCCTGAACTTCTAAGCATTAAATGAAGACCATAGCATCTCACTGAAAGACACTTGAACTATATTTATGTCATGATTATGTATGCATTGCTGTGCTTGTAAACAGACTGACAGTTTTGTATCCTGAATTGTGCCAAATACACTAACTGTAACAAATACAAAGCCATATGCTTGCATCTACTGCTCTGCAGTCAGTGACCCTAATAAATTTTGTTTATGTTCTTTAAGCTGTATTTCCTCCTGTTTTTCCCCCTTGTTGTCTATTGCATTGTGAAGGCAATATTGGAATATGGGTGTTGTTATAGAAAGGAACAACAAAACATTCACATCATATTTTCTAGGGTTGCTTTTTTTTAATCAAAGCATCACCGTTGTGAAAATGGAAGTGTACAGATGCTTGCTTGTCCTTGAAAATGGTTGATGCTATATGTAGACTGCTAGCAAGATTCTGCTCAAATGCATTCAGAACCTGCAGGAAAAAAAGGCATTACAAAGGGACTGGAAAAGAGATTTTCCTGGAAAAGAAAAGTAGACACCAGAACTACATTTAGAGATTACAGTTATTAGAACTACAAATGGATACAGCCTTCCTTTCATCTGTAGTAATGCTATTTCCTCTAATTTTGATCTAACAGACCAATGCTAGCACAAAAGAGCTATTTAGAACAATCTGACTTTACCTTACATTAACCCCTTTGGAGACCTAGACCTACAGTGTGCTTCAGTGTTCAAAGAAACCATTGTTGTATGCTAAAGCCCTGGCTGGGTTGGTGTTGGTCCTGCTTTGAGCAGGGGGTTGGACTAGATGACTCCTAAAGTCGCTTTCAACCCTAATCTTCCATGACTCTATGATTCTGTCTGACGAAGTGGGTATTCACCCACGAAAGCTCACGCTCCAAAACGTCTGTTAGTCTATAAGGTGCCACAGGATTCTCTGCTGCTTTTAAAATCAAATGAGCCCTAAACTGTGCGGCTGCATAGTGCTATTCCAGGGGTTAAAATAAATATATACATCACAACTTAATGCTAAGCTATATGGCTGAGTCATTTCAACTCTGATGCTTGGGAATTTCAAGACAGCTTTTAATCCCATTTGACGGTGTTTTGAAAGCAGATACACAGTACTGCCAACTCCTGTAAATCCTTACTATCAAATACGGCCAAGATTTTCCAAGGCGACTAGGGATTTGGAGTACCTGAGCACCCATCCTGAGACACTTCAGAGGGACCTCATTTTCAGCAGGCTGACTTCAGACAGGCTCCTTTAAGGAGTCTCAAGATAAGCACTCCAGAACCAAAAAACTCAGAAGTGCTAGTCACTTCAAAAAAATTTAGCCATAGTCCTCACTACTGTGAGTGACTTCAATAAACACCATAGTCTGTGATAGTGTTTGCAAGACCAGTCCCTAAGATCGCTTCATATCTCACTATGAATGATGATCCAGTGGGCAGGGTGCTAGACCTGCAACTCAATTCCCTACTCTGCCACGGACTTCCCGTATGAGTCACCTAGTCTCTCTGTAATCTGTGTCCCATCTGTAAAATGGGCATAACAGTACTTCCCTATCACACAGGGGTGTAGTGAGGCTAGATACACTAAAGATGGTGAGGTGCTCAGATACTGTGGTAAGGCGGGGAGGATTTACCTAGTACCGAGACAGCTAAGTCCCTCTACAAAGAGATAATAAGCACTGTCAGATAATACTAATCACACATATACTATAAGGTGTGTACACATTATCTTGCTCTCTGCCTCACTACTCCAGGCCATGTTAATAACAAAAGCAAGGATTGTTTTGAAGGGTTAACGTCAAGTGAAGAATCGCCCTTCTCGCTGAAATGTTTTTTCCTATTATTCTAACTTGTCGCTGAAAATGATTAGAGAGTGTCGTGAGTTGGTGTGGCCTCTCTCTGAGCCTGACGGGGAGGGACCACTCTCCACCCCCTGGAGCCAGGCAAGCCACACACCCCATGGCAGAAGCAAAGGGGCAGGACAGGAAGTTTAGAAGGTGGGCCCTACAGCTCAGTGGTGCAAGAGCCAGGGAAGGGAGCAGATGTCCCTCACCCACGGCTGATCCGTGCACCAGAGACCGAGCTCTACAGCGCCACAGACCCAGAGAAGGTTCCGGGACTGCCGACTGACCAGTACCCCTGGCCGTGTACCCCGGGAGACAGAGACACCCAGGAGATGGAGGTACACTGAGAAGGGGTAGTAGGAAGTAGCCTGGGGACAACAGACATTAGTCTGGTTGTGTTGCCAAAGTCTAGGTCAGCATGTTTTGGTGGTATCCCCGCTTACCCAGCCACAGAATTCTCCACCACTGGCAGGGCCCTGGGGATGGGACCTGGTGGAGATAGGGTGGGCCTGGGTCCCTCTACCCTCTGCTGCCAGCCCCATCCCTGGGATGGCAGCCTACCCACTTTAGGCCGGATGGCCTGCGTTTGCTTGTTGCTCTACCAGGGCCAAAGCCTGTAGACTGCTAATTCCTCTGTTGAGCATTGTATTTATAGGCACAGCATAGTGAGGAGCATGGCTTCCCCCCGAGCCTGACGGGAAGGGATGGACTCGGGCCACTACAGAGGGGGAAGATGATTTTTTTTTCAGTTTATTTTGTATAGTCCATTTGACTATTTCCTCCTAAATAGCCAATGAGATTCCCTTGTTGTGTTTGTGGGTCTCCTCCCAGCAATAGAGGAGAGAGAAAAACCTTAGAAAACTGGAAACTGTGACTGTAAAAACCACAATAATGAGGAGAGTGACATAGTGGCAGGTATAGTACACATAGCTACTGTTAATACCTCTTCTTTTGGTTTTTGTTTTAACAGTAGACTAGATTTCAAGCTGACAGTTTCTCTTTAATTATGTTTTGTTGCAGTACACACAGGAACTTATATCTACCATTTCCTCTACTCAGAAAAGGGTACTGTTCAGACATATGCTAATAATATAGAGGCAATGAGCAGAAAGAAAATGAACCACAAAGCAAAGGCAGGTAATAGGGATTGTTGCCTCTATTGTATGTGGAAAGAAGACTAACTTTGTCAGTACCTTGGGCCCCTCTGTACAATGTGATCAGGGATCAATGCCACTGTCTTGCTGGGGGATCTTTTACCAAACTAACAAAGTGATTCCCGAAAAAGTCAGCATTTGAGTCCTCTATTAGGAAATGTGTTCTACATGTACAGATGAGAGATGCTGAAGTGGGACTGGCCAGGGCATTGCAAATAACAAGTCCTGCTTTATAGTTACATGCTTGTATAAAACCAGAAATGGACCAAAGCCATCTGGAGTCAGAGAAAGCCAAAAACATACTGAAAAGGGATGGAGAAGCAGATTATTGGAGATGTTGAAGTGGAAGGGAGCATAATAAGTGAAAAATTACTTCTGTCTTGTAGTGAATTAAGGACCAGAGTAATAATATTGATGGTGTCTTAATGATTTATTGTGCATGTAAGGCAAATCCAGTGAAAGGTGGAAGCAGTTCCATAGGGTTAACTAATCAAATGACCCACCTGCCAGTTATGTTTAACTGTTCAGCTTGGCTTGCCATTTGGTACAAAGTGAAATGGAAAATCCCAGAGACCTGGGCAAGAATCCATTAGCTAGCACCTATAAATCACTCTTCCTGTAATCACCCAAAAATGCAGCCCAATGTTGAGTTGCTATCTTAACTAAGCAAAGCATAAATAACCTCTCTTTTTTCAGTGCTCTGAAACAACAAAGAAAGGAGAAACTTCAAGTCCAAAAGGTTCACTGCAAAGAAAAGAAAAGAAAAAATCTGACTAAGGGGTCATCTAAATCAAAACATAACTTTGCTGTGGAGTTAGACACATCACTTATTCATCAGGACTTCTCCTGTGCTAATTCTCTGGCTAAATTCTTTGTGCAGACTTTCCATGGGTGAAAGCCACATTTATATATACAGTTACACATACATGGGGGACTTCTACAGATTTCTGGAGTGTGATTTAGTAGGACTGGTTTGAAATTTTGCTACCAAGTATCTCAAGCAGGCTGGAAATAGGTTTGAAAAATCAATCTGCTTTTATTTAAAAAGAAACAAAGACTAACTCTTTCTTTTCTTTCTTCCTTTGATGTAACCTCTTTAGAATATCTATGTGAGCTTCATACCCTGCTCATTTCAGCCAAGAGTTCCATTGAAAAAGGTAGATCTGTTTTTCAAGGCTTTAGATATAAAATTCTGTAAACAATGCTGCAAGCTTCTGTAAGTGTTCAGTATTAAAAGCCCAAGAGAAATTCTATCTGGATGAAATTAACCTCTGTGCAGAGAGCTAGTGCAAGGCCTACTGAGCACAGAAGACACACTCAAGCAAATAGGGAGAGCAATCTCAGAGCTTTCCCCAGAAACTTTATTATGCCCACTGCAGCCAAGTGAAATTCAGCCCTGTGCACAGGGCCAGCTTTAAGGTCAAAGCACTAGTGAGTCCATTAATAGCTGTTAGCCAGGATGGGTAAGGAATGGTGTCCCTAGCCTCTGTTTGTCAGAGGGTGGAGATGGATGGCAGGAGAGAGATCACTTGATCATTACCTGTTAGGTTCACTCCTTCTGGGGAACCTGGCATTGGCCACTGTCGGCAGACGGGATACTGGGCTCGATGGACCTTTGGTCTGACCTGGTACGGCCGTTCTTATGTTCTTAGGTTATGTTCTCATTTCAGCCATTGAGGGCTTTGCATGCTAATTCAAACAAGTCTCTTGACTTGATGGGGACAAACCCAGAGGAAGAGACGTTGTAGCTGGTGTCTTTCTCATGAAACTTAACAAAGGGAAAAATGTAAAACTAGCAAATTTGGTGGCAAGAGATGTAAAATTCTACATCAGGAGAGGGCTTAAGTGGGACTTAAATGGCACATGGGCCTTGGGCTGTTCCTTGACACAGGGGTGAATTTCACCAGCCATGTATTGGCATTCTAGCTAGATTATGATTTTCAGTTGAAAGCTACGTAGCTGACTCCCTGGCAGCAGGGTTCATTATATTACATCATCTTGCTTAGATATCTCCATTACACGGGATGCTATCCCACAGTGGTTCCCCTATTGATATTATTCAAACTAAATCACTGTCATCCAAATAGAAATGAGTCAGAAGTCATATCTACAAGACGTGGAACTGGCAGTGCCTTTCTGCAGGTACCTGGTGGGTAAGCTATGTCAGCCGTCACTGCCCCACAGAGGTATTGTCAAAGGGATAATAAGTGAGATGCCATCGAACAGTTAATTTATAAGGATAGGTGAAAGTATACTGCTATAGTTAAACCACTACAAACCCTCCAGCATGGATTCAGTTATGCCATTATAGCTACTCCCATACCAGAAGGGGTATAAGGCCATAAGTACACTAGAAGGCTTTGCCAGCATAGTTAGATTGGTATAGCTGTACTGGCAAAACACTCCTTGTGTGGATACTGCTACACTGGCAAAACTGCCATCTCTATTGTACAACATAAACTATATGGTTAAAAGTGCAGTTTTGCCAGTATAGTTGGATCTGCACTAGGGGCACTAGAGGCTTTTGCTAGTCCAGCTATGTCAGTAAAAAAATCACACTGCTTCACACACCAACCAACAAAGCTATGCTGACAACCACCTTCTAGTGTAGGTATAGCTTTATGCTACAGTATGAGGCACCTTTATATCAATATAACTGCATCCATATTGGGCTTTAATCAATATAACTGTATCAATTAAAAAGACACCCCCACACCCCCACACCCCAACACAGTTTTACCAATGCAACTTTTAAGTGTAGACTAGGCCTTGGATTCCGGAGACCACTGCCTGGATGCACACATACTTGCCCAACCCTTTCCATTTGTGTGGAAGAGCTCAGGTGTCAGTGGATCATCACCAGATCATCCACCCCAGCAGCATTTGTGACTCCAGTCTGGCTGGAATCTCAGAGGCAGCACTGAAAGCAGGGACCCTCCCCACTGGAGTCGCTGTGGCACTCTGCTGCATCCTGACCCACCCCTGACACAGCAATGGATCCATGCTGCTGAGTTTCCTTCTACAGCCATTGCGCCTTTGCCTCCTCGGTTCTAATCAAAAAGAGAGAAAGTGCCTAAGTTAATACTGACTAGGCTCTAACACCCTCAAAGGTGCTTTTATAGGTTTAGTGATATAGATGTAATCATTGTGGAGGAGGGGGAAATGAGGGGCACCTGGTTTCCCCTTATCCAGGCACATTTTACTGCCCTGCTTAGGTACCTATCTGAGTGCCAGGAGCACCAATGTTTTCTCACTCCTGTCCTTGTTTCTGCAACTCTTCTAACAGAGTTAAGCCACTGTTTAATGGAAGAGGAGGAATAAGGCTACAGAGGCAGAGGATGACTCTTCTTCCATACGCTCCCCTTGCATAGATCTAATGAGTTTTCATCCATATCTACCTGTGGATGAAGAGGGGAGAACTTGGACCACTGATAGTAAATTATCTAATACATAATTATTCCTTATTCCCATAAATCATAGAATTATAGAACTGGAACGGACCTCAAGAGGCTTTCTAGTCCAGTCCCCTGCACTCAAGGCAGGACTAAGTATTATCGAGACTGGAGATCAGCAACCTTTGGCATGTAGCCCATCAGGGAAATCTGCAGGGAAGCGGCAGCCAGCACATCCCTCAGCCCGTGCCACTTCTTGCAGCCCCCATTGGCCTGGAGCAGCAAACTGCAGCCAGTAGGAGCTGCGATCGGCTGAACCAGCGGATGTTGCAGGTAAACAACCCATCCCGACCCCTCAGCAGATTTCCGTAACAGGCCACATGCCAAAGGTTGCTGATCCCTGATCTAGACCTTCCCTGACAGGTATTTGTCAAACCTGCTCTTAAAAGTCCCCAGTGATGGAGATTCCACAGCCTCCCTCGGCTATTTATTCCAGTGCTTAACCACTCTGACAGTTAGGAAGTTTTTGCCCTTGCTGCAATTTCAGCCCATTGCTTCTTGTCCTATCCTCAGAGGTTAAGAACAACAATTTTTCTCCCTCCTCCTTGTAACAACCTTTTATGTACTTGAAAACTGTTATGCCCCTTCTTGGTCTTCTCTTCTTCAGACTAAACAAACCCAATTTTTTCAATCTTCCATCATAGGTCATGTTTTCTAGATCTTTAATCATTTTTGTTGTTCTTCTCTGGACTTTCTCCAATTTGTCCACATCCTTCCTGAAATGTGGCATCCAGAACTGGACACAACACTCCAGTTGAAGACTAACCAGTGCGGAGTAGAGCGGAAGAATTACTTCTCGTGCCTTGTTAACAACACTCCTGCTAATACATCCCAGAATGATGTTTGCTTTTTTTGCAACAGTGTTACACTGTTGACTCATATTTAACTTGTAATCCACTATGACTCCCAGATGCCTTTCCACAGTGCTCTTTCCTAGGCAGTCACTTGCCATTTTATACATGTGCAACTGATTGTTCCTTCCTAAGTGGAGTACTTTGCACTTGTCCTTATTGAATTTCATTCTATCTACTTCAGACTGTTTCTCCAGTTTGTCCAGATCCTTTTGAATTTTAATCCTATTCTCCAAGGCACTTGTAACCCCTCCCATCATGGTATCATCCACAAACTTTACAAGTGTCCTCTCTATGCTGTTATCTAAATCATTGATGAAGGTTTTGAACAGAATAATAAATGGTATTGTAACAACAGGCTATTGGCTGCCTTGCCTTGCTTTGCTCCCTCACATGGAGGATGTCCAACTACCTGTCCCAGAAATCCTCCTTCTACCATTCACCAGCTTCAGAGAACTCCAGAGCCCCATCCGTTAAGGCTGGTGCACCTTGAAATTCCTGCTGTGTTGGAAGACCAGAGTAAATATGGTAACCCCCTGATATGACTTTGTTTTGCAGGATAGATGGGATCAGACCACATTTTAAATATTCCTGAACAGCACAGCAGCACCACTGAAGTCCATGGTGTGTTCCTGTTTATACGTCAAGAAGGAACTCTATTTGGACCATGCTGGGGAATTGTAACATGGTAGGAATTACTGGGTAGATGGTGTGACAAAGTTCCTCCTCTACCTTGGTGGGTCCTGCACTTATTGGCAGATTTGCTGGCCTCACAGATTCACCCGGTGAGTTGGGAAACAGCCCAGAGACCTTCACCTCTGGTAGAAACCACAGTCCAGGTCAATTCATCTTGTGTTTGATCAGGAGTTGGGAGGTTTGGGGGGAACCCAGGCCCGCCCTCTATTCCGGGTTCCAGCCCAGGGCCCTGTGGACTGCAGCTGTCTAGAGTGCCTCCTGGTACAATTGCACAACAGCTACAACTTCCTGGGCTACTTGCCCATGGCCTCCTCCCAACACCTTCTTTGTCCTCACCACCGGACCTTCCTCCTGATGTCTGATAACGCTTGTACTTCTCAGCTTCTTGCACACTTCTTGCTCCCAGTTCCTCTCACACACTTCCACTCCCACTGGCCTGGCTGGAGTGAGCAATTTTATAGCATCAGAGGGGCCTTAATTAGAGTCAGGTATCTAACAGCCTCACCTGACTCTTAGCAGGTTAATTGAAGTCAGGTGTTCTCATTATCCTGGAGCAGCCTCTGCTCTGGTCTCTCAGGGAACAGAAAACTCCTTATCCAGTGGCCAATATATCTCCCTTCTACTACTCTGCTGTTCCCAACTGGCCTGAGTCTATCACAATAGGAGCAAATCTCCTCCAGCATCCCTGAGTCATATTTCAAAGATTAAGATGTCTGAGTGCACAGCACCCAAATGCGCTACCTGTGTAAATGCCTGGTGTCCACCAGATGGCACTGTCTACTCACTTAGGATGTTAGCTGCCTGCTTCCTCATGCTTGGCCCTGGCTGCAGCCTGCAGACAACCCTCTGTCGCTCTTGCTTTCTCTCCTGTACACTTTTAAATCTCTCTCTTGAAACAGAACTTCCCTCACAGCTTTTTGTTCTGACCTTCTTTCCTCTTGGCCAGGTTAAAAATGAAGGCCTCCATAGTGCAGCGTTTACATGGTTTGTCTATAGAGGTAGGAGGATGCTGTGGAAATTGAAGAAACAAATTAAGGACAGTAATTGGAGAAGGAAGGAGAACGAGCAGAGGTGAAAGTAAGCCGGTCCAGTCAGGTGTACCAGCAAGAGCCAGTACACCGTGCTGGATCACACCGGCTTCCACGGCGGCAATTGAAAGGGCTCTTTCGTGGGCAGCCCAGAGCCCTTTCAATTCCGGCCGCGGCTCTGGCTGCCGGGCTGGGGCCAGAATTTGAAGGGCTCAGAACTCCCCACGGCTGTGGGCAGTCCCGAGCCCTTTAAATCCCCTTTGCGGCTGAGATTTAAAGGGCTCAGAGCTCTCCGCCACTGCGGGGAGCCCAGAGCCCTTTGAATCCCGGCCACGGCTCTGGCAGCTGGGCTGGGGCCAGGATTTAAAGGGCCTGCTCCCCTCAGCGGCAGGAGCTCTGGGCCCTTTAAAACCCTGCCTCAGCTCCGCAAAGCTCGGGGATCCCCCCGGCAGCCAGAGCCCTGGGCCCTTTAATTTGCCCCAGGGGGCTCCCAGCCACCTCTTCAGCTGGGAGCCCCTGGTTGATTTAAAGGCCCTGGGTCTCCCAGCCACAGTTGATGCCCCAGGGCCTTTAAATCTTGAGAGGCCACGCCTCTTCTGGATGAGGCCACGCCCCCCTCAGGACTCCGGCAGTACCAGTAAATCTTGTAAATTACCTTCACCCCTGTGAATGAGCTAGTGTCTTGGTGGGTGGAGGGAAGGAGGGGTAGAGGTAAATGACTAAACTGTGTATGTCTAATTTGCCTTGTATGAATATATTGGTAGGATCTTAGAGAGACAAGGTGGAGGTGATATCATTTATTGGACCAGCTTCTATTGGTGAGAGTGACATGCTTTCAAGCCACATAAAGCTCTTCTTCAGGTCTGGGAAAAATATTCCTAGCGTCACAGATAAGCGCAAGGTGGAACAGATTGTTTAGCATAAGTAGTTAGCGCATACTGTAAGGGACCATTCACTCACCTTGCTTCTCTAATATCTTGGGACTGACATGACAACAACTACACTGCATATTGGTGGATTTGACATTTTTTCCAGATTGTGCTGTCCTGCCTAACTTTTAACTCCTGTAACCTCTAATCTGGCAACCTATTCTGTTTCATCTACCCTGGGCTGGGTAGTAGCATGAAAGGACTCCACGCTTGTAAAATTAAACTGGTTGTTTATTAACAGAACTATTTACAGAGATGCTGCAACTGCAGCTAGCGTTCTAGCCATGTGCACACCGATATGCTTCCTCCAAACTCTTCCTTCCTGCAACATCTGCTCGTTCTTCCAAGTTCTGTGGAGGTTGTTACACTACCTACACTCTACTACTAAAATCCTGCCTCTCCTGCCCCTCTAAATTCATTCAAATGTTGCTTCACCTTCCATGTGTGACCATTGAGTTCACTCCATTTAGTGAAATTTCAGTGTGTCGACTTTTTGTTGAAACTTTCCTAGGTGACATGCTCTAAAGCAGATATTCCTCTCAGCAGTTCCTACTGCATGGGAAGTGGCTTATGTTAGCTTTAATCATAATTTATAAATCTCAGAATAAACACATTTAACAATATACCTAGTGCTAATTTAGCAGACTTTCCATTCAATATTGGATAGACTGGCCTGAGACTGTAGGGGAAGATCGCCTTGCCTTTCACCTTTGGATATTTTCTTGGCCAGAAATGTGTCCATCATGGCAGGTTCAGCTGACATTCCCCCCCACCAGGGCAGAGTGGCTGAATAGGAATGCAATGTGACTTCACACCAGCTCTGTAAAGCCTCACACGGGCTAAGGGCAAAACCAATGGATCTGAGATTAATTAGATCCAGTGACCACAATTTCTCCCATGAGGAGAAACAGGTGAGTTCTGACTTCTACTCCAGCCCAAGAGCCAGCATACCAGCTGCAGAGGGGCTGTGAAGCTGCCTTGTGTCCTGCTTGCAGATGGAGAAGGATTCCCCAGTCCTACCCAAATCCAGTTTACTTTGACCTCTGACTTTGTGCATAGGAGAAGGGAGTGTATGAATTTATCCTTTAAGATGTTATCTACAGCTCTACATCTATTATGGAAATAATGTCTGAATGAACATCTGCCTGGAAACAAGTCCACTTTACATGAGACTATATGCAGGGCTGTATTTCAACCAGCACTTATGCAGGATACGCCACTTGAGGGTGCTATTTCTCTATATAGCACAGGCCTGCTGTGCCATTTAAACCACTGTTTGCTGCTGAAACTGCTAACAGATAGATTCTGTTAATCAACATCTGTGATACTGAGCTTGTAGCTTGCTGGAGCCCTGCTCATGGCTCTCCTGCCTGCTTGAAATAAGATGTTGTGAAATGTCATGATTAAGAAGATAATAATGAGCCACTTTCCCTGAGAACTGAAAAAGGACAATTTAAAGTCCAGTATCAGAGGGATAGCCGTGTTAGTCTGGATCTGTAAAAGCAGCAAAGAATCCTGTGGCACCTTATAGACTAACAGACGTTTTGGAGCATGAGCTTTCGTGCATGTAGTGCATCTGATGAAGTGGGTATTCACCCACGAAAGCTCATGCTCCGAAACGTCTGTTAGTCTATAAGGTGCCACAGGATTCTTTGCTGAATTTAAAGTCCAAGAGACCTAGAGACACCTGTTAAGTCCCACTGGAATCTCTCATTAACGAGGCTGTAGTGATAATGGTGGGTCTGTTGCAATTTTGTCCTGTCATAAGCAGTCTCAGGTGGAATCCATTGCGTCCACAGAAAAGCCTCTATCCTTCTGCCACTCATATCAACTCAGCATGATGAGGCTTTGGAGAGCTGTTTTTATTAATTATTATTATTTTATTTTATTTATTATGAAATGTAATTGTGCCCTTTTTCACTCTCTGGCACAGTCATGAGGTTGTTTAGGCGTTTTGCTAACAGGACTCAAGGAGTCTCAGAATATGTCATTTCTGTGGGATCAGTGATAACAGAGTAACCCAGTGACCATTTCCCCTGGTGCATAAGCACAGGCCTTTTCCCTGCAAGGCACAGAAGGCACCATACAACCGTTGCGCTCCAGTGCAAGTGTGAGCAGATGCTAGCTATAAATGCTAGTATGATGAAACATGAAGCATTACTCGTCTGCATTGAGCAGAAATAATTCTCGAGCCCTTTGCCTGCTCCCTTCCTTCCCCTCAGTAGTGCAAGGTAATAAAGGAGTGGGGGTGGGGGTTGTCAGAAATGAGGATATAAGAGGAGACATGTAGTTCAGGATAATCTCAGCTCAGAAAAGAGGTGCACAGTGGTGGGCTCCCTACTTGACTTGACTTCTACTGCTAAGTAGGGCAACATAGCAGCTGCGCAGCAATGTGCTCAGTAAGCAGGTTCCTTTGTGCTTGCTCTCCTTGGTTTTAAACCTGCAACACTTCACAGCTGTGCACTGTGCAGGGTCAAATCTCTAATGCAGGCAGGTGCTAAACACATGGGTCCAGTGCAACTGCATGGCTTTTAAATGGAGACAGAATTTCACATATGTACACTGACAGGGAATAACGCTGTGCTGACAGGGAGATGGAGTTGGTGAATTTGTACTAGAGGTGTGTGTGAAACAGTCACAAGAAATTCCAAATCCTTGAGCCTTGAACATTTTTCCAAAACTTTTGTGCTGAAATAGGACCTTTATCTAGTGAAAGTTGTACCTGTGAACGTTTTCACTGCAAAGATGTGCAAGATGTTGTACAGAAATCTTTCCCTATCTCAACTGGCCATTTTGCAACATTTTATACAAACAGGAAATTTTGGAGTATGAAAACAAGGGGAATGTCTTTGTTCTGCAATCTCACGTTCTCTCACAAAATAACTATTTTTATCCATGCAGTCTGCTGGCAATATTGCCTTGTCTTGTGTTCACAGATTATGGTAAATATAAAGCTTTCAAAGACTTACAAACACCAGGGGAAGGGAAGTTTCAGTTGTTCATCAACTATAATAGGACATGGAAGTGCCAGGAAGGGAACCAAGGGCCACGTAGGGGACAGGTGCTGGGTATGAATTAGTCACTCCTGGTGAAATCCTAGTCCCATTGAAGTCAATGGCAAAACTCTCATTGACTTCAATGGGGCCAGGATTTCTCCCACAGATCACATCAGCTGTGAGAATAGCTGACATCCACCTTTTGTTTAGACTTACTGAGTGTAATACTCCAGTCTGTCTCCAAGCAGCTATCCCAGTTCAGGGGAGGTTTTGCACATCAGGTGGCCAGTTAAAGCCTATTCTGCTGGGTAATCATTAGTGTGGCAGTTAGAGGTTGTCGGACCTGCTGGAGAGAATGTTTCACCGGCTTATAGAAGTGAATAATATTTTCAGTTGTTATGTTTCTCTTCCTATGAGACATTTGATATTATTCTTCTAAGGGAGCTCTGGTTAGAGAAGAAAAACATCAGATAGTCTAAGTGGCATTTTTTTCTTGACTTTCTTGAGTTGTAGTGTTAGAGAACACAGGATCTCAGCCTTTTTTTTAACCTGTGCCCTCACTACCACCCTTTTTTATTTTGAAGTTAATTATACGGCACCATACTATGGGCGGAGGAGACATTTCTCTTCAGTCCATATGCATTTGATAATGGGACATTTCAAAACCACAACAAAATGTAGGATTTCTCCATTCGTATTGGAAATGCCATGGATCAGACATCTCCCAGTGCTATTGTCAATTCTGGGTCATGACTGTGCGGGGCTCAGTGCTTCTTGGATTCGTGGGGGATCAGGAACTATTCCTGATCCATGTAACTTATGCCTTGACTGCAGTGGTGTCTAAGGAAATATCTGGCAACCCAGAACAGCTGGAATTTAGCGCAGTCTGGCCACACACATCTTCCCTTCTCCCCTGGGGCCATTCTATGGCACCAGCAAATCCCCCTTTAAACTAGGGAACTGGTTTTCCCTGGTGGAGAGATTTGATTGGTTCTTGTGTATCGGGGTTGGGGAGCAGCCCAAAGTCAGCACCTACGTACTGCAGATTTTTGCCCTCAGAACATTCTTTTTACAGACACAAGAGCCAGGAATGCAAGGCCAGGTCCTCGGCTGGTATCAGTTGGTGTAGTTCTGTCAAAGTCAAGTGACAGACCCTTGGGAGCTCTCTGTTTTTAAGGGCATAGGAGATGGATCACACAGGAAATACTAGTCCGGGGAGGGGGCAGGGGAGCATTTTTGGAAGTGGGAAGTTACCACAGACAAGAGTCCTGACCTTGCCCTGAGACCCTCTTCCCTGATCCCCAGTATTGCCCCACGCTACCTTTTTGCTATTATTTACTGCAGCCTTGGACAGCATTTGGGAGTCACATCATTGTCGAGTCCAAGTGTTCCAAAAATCATGAGACTGGCTTAAAAACCCACAAGCCTTCCCAAAGAGAACACATGTGGAGGTCGTCTGGTGTATGAGCCTTTGGGATATATTTGGGTCACAATCTACACGTTGCTCTGCAAGCACAAAGGCTAGAGTCTTTCCCCCGCCCCCTGCTTTATTTTTAAACAAAAACATAAGTTGATTCTCCCATAATCACATGCTCCCAGGAGCTGGGAGTTTATAAAAAGCACCAAGTCTCATGAGAGTTGGCAACGCTTTTGGGCTAACTGGGAAGGCATGTCCACACCACAGCACTGACTGAAGAGCCAAGCAGAGAGCAGTTGGGAGGCAAAGAGGCCCAGATCTTCAGACATATGTAGGTTCCTAACCTCCATTGAAATCAATAGAAGTTAGGAGCCTAAATACTTCTGAAGATCTGGGCCAGAGTTGCTAGTGCATGTCTATCAGGGAAGGGGATGGTAAATCATCTTTGGAGGCTTTTGCGGGATACTGAGCTGCAAGAGAGTAATAAACTGTGGGAGAGAGGAAGTTGAGGGAGGAGACTGGATCAGCAGGTGTGGGAGGGGCAGGGTGTAGTGCTGGGTGGGGAGGATGAGCAAAGGAGGAGTCTGATCATGTGTAGTTTCTCATTCCGCTAAAGGGTTTCACTGTTGTAGTTAAGTGACACCAAGGTTTCGGGCAGAAACACCCTCAAATGACATTTGTTTAACCCAAAGTAGTTCATACACAAGAAAAAATGTCAATTTCCAAGCTCTCCTTATTTAAGGCTGGGTCTTAAGATGTTGTGTTTGTAGAGATGTCAGGAAAGATATAGCAAATTTAAACCATTGCATGGGTCGATGGTTAGCTAATTTCTAGATGAATGACAAAGGAAACAGGTTGCATCAAGACTGCTGCTCTCACTTCCTTCTGTGGGGAGATACACAAATTGCCTGAAGAAGAACAAAGCCAGTGTGCACTCTGCCCCAGCAACAATGGGCAACTGGGTGGTGAACGAGGGACTCTCCATCTTTGTCATTGTAAGTACAATACCTTATTGTGATTCACATTTGGCCACACGTGTTCTGAGAGCTGAAATATGCTGATCACTTTGAGTCAACTTTAGTGTTTCTGATACTGTGGCTCTGGGCAAGCAATAGAATGTGAAGAGAATTACTACTAAAAATTACTGGGTGAAATCCCAGAGTTCCTTAGTAGTGAAGTGCCATTGAGTTCAGTGGGACCAAGTTTTCATTCAGTACTTTGTCTCATTTGATTAGTTATACGCATGTAAGTGTTTGGATGGGAGAGTGATCATGGCATGAGAGAGCGCAAATAACATTACATTTCAATGTAAACTCTATGAATGCAAGAAAAGAAATACCTTATCAGACCATCTAGAAATAAATGTTAATGAAACTGAATTATATAATGTACAGTGCTCAGTGTAGGCTATTTATGTCTGAGTGGCAGATTCTGGGATTCTGCGTATGGGGATCCTTTGTTAAGACTTGCTGTGCTTGACTCTTGTATGAATATGCAGTGAAAAAAATGCTATGTCGTTCTAGCCAGTGAGTTCAATTAGTGCCAGCCAGGATATAAAAGTGGTTGGAATCCTTCTCATGTGTAGGGGAGCTAGGGTCTGGGACAGAGAGATCATCCTGGAAAAGCCAAACTTGGAGAGGAAAACTTAGATGGAGATTTAATAAATGAGTGTTTTATTTGATTTATTAATAAAGCCAAATGTCCCCAAAAGACTAGGTTCAGACTACACAGCCTGTATGGTCGCATGTGTGTATCTACATGCAGCAACACGCATACTAGAAACAGGATGTGAATTCAATCATGATTCCTGTTATGTTCCTGTGCTTTTCTTTTCAACAATTGATTGCTAGCCAAAGATATCTTAAAATCCGGCTTGATATACAGTGCAATTGTGAGAAATAGTGAATTGATTCTATATCTTCAAAAGAGTTACTAGACCATCATGAAGCTGATTTTTAGACATGCTTTCAAAATGTCTAAAAATAATGTAATAATGCTGATGATGTGTAATAAGTTTATTAAATGAATAACCATAAATTAGTTTGGAAAGTCATAGGTACTGATCTTGCAAATACTTTTGAATATGATTAATTTTATAGACCTGAACAGTGCCACTGAAATCAATGTTCAGGTGCCTATAATTACGAATGTGAGCAAGTGTTTGCAGGATCAGAGCTTTAATCTACCTGAGGCAAAAGAAATGATACTTTCATATTTAAGAGCTCAGCTGCTCTTTTTTCACACTAAAGAGCCTGTCTTGAGGAAATAGTAATGATACAAAAGATATAGATATTCAGTTCTGTAATAACAGTTACCTATAACTAGTCACAGAATTTTTGCCAGATGCTATTAAAGCTAATATTCTATATACCAATAGGAAAAAAAATAGGCTTAGAAATATAACATCTGTGGTTCCTGAAATGTGAACTTCTGTAGTCAGGAATGGATTGTGCCTGCCATTTACTGTCCATAATGATATCAGTAGCTAGGACATATTTAAAAATGAGGTATGAAAATCCTGATGGCTTGAAAAATCAATATATTGTGCTGTCATGGTCAGTGCTTCAAGTAAGCATAAGCTCACAGGAGCTGAGCTCTGGCATGTCTTCCTCACAAGAGCTGCACATTAGCTGAATTAAAACAAAAGTGTATTTTCACTAGAGTAAGAAAAACGAGGAGTTATTTGAATTAGATTGAAAGAAAAATAAGTAAAGGTGTAGAGACAGAAACAAGTCAAAGGAAAGCTTCTTTAGAGGGTCTGACTGGAACAGCGTTCAGCACTGTTCACTGTTACAATATTGTATGCTACTTGGGTGTTATTCCCCTGGCTAGACTTGTAATGCAGCCTTAGGAGTTCTTCCGAATTTTTCTTCCTGCTTTACACTTTCTCTGTAATAGAGATCTGGGGTCGGATTCTCCTCTCACACATTCCAGTTTTACACTGGTGGAACTCCATTCCCTTCAGTGGTGTCACCCCTGATTTACCCTAATGTAAGCGGGAGGAGAAAAAGGCCTTCAGGGTCTAGGTTGGCCCCAGGCTTTATTACAATGCTAGTGAGGGCCGGGGGCCATTGTGGGAGCAACACCTGAATCCTTAGGGTAGGAGTAAGGGAGTGCAGCACTATAATTTCTACCACCCCAAACCCTCAACAGGAGGTTTGATTCTCCCCCAACTCACTGGTCCCTCCTCCCCATCCCTTCCATGTGTTTCTTTCCCACTTGGTCCATCCACCTGGGGCTGAGCACAGGGGTGCAAACTGCCCATAGCCCCCAGCTATTGCTCTGTGGGACTTGAAGCCAAACAACTATCTCCAAAACTGGGTAGGATGGGCCAGAGGGAACTATGCTGATGCAGTGAGACCTGGTGGGCTGTGTGCTCTGGCAGGGATTTCACCAGGACTCGGACTGAGCTTATAGCTACCCTTGCTCTGTAGAAACTGTAGGAGGGAGATCACAGTACAGTTGAAAGCCACCCCAGCCCTTTGGCACAGTTTCAACCCCTGGCTGCTACAAGGGGAAATCCGGCTGAAGACCTGCCATTAATAATAGTCATCAGCTCAACCATGCACACAGGGTCACATGTGCCTCACAAAACCACCTGAGCTAAAGGGGACATTTGGTAAGCTGCTGCGGTACTATGGCTTATTTCCTCTATAGGCTACAACCTTTCAGAGGGTGGTCTAATCACACACACTTAAAAAGATCTGATGTTGCATCCAATTCAGGGCAATGGTACAAATAAATGTTAGTCAGTATGTGTAGTCTTAGGGAGGATTGTTAGCTGTAGGGTTATTCCATTAGTGTATATGCCTGGAGAGGAAACAGGGGATTTAATGGGGATGGGAGCTGGGGTGGGGTGTGGGGAAATTATAATACAGAATGAAGGGGTGGCACAAAATAATAACAATAATAATAAAACACCTTAATCACTGCCCCTGAGGAAATGGCAGCCTCCATTATATTCAAGAGGTAAATATGGTGAAGATTTTAAGGCCAGAAAGGGTTATTAGATCAGCTAGTGTGACCTCCTGAATACCATAAGCCATAGATTTTCATCCTGTAACTCCTGTATTGAGCCCATTTTGTGTCTGACTAAAACATATCTTTTGATTGCTTCCAATCATGTTTTTTTCTCATTCAGCTTGTGTGGCTGGGGTTAAATGCCTTCCTCTTTTGGTGGTACTACAGAGTATATGATGTTCCAGTCAAATACCACTATAGCAGAAAGCTTCTTGGGGTAAGTACAGCATGTATGTTACCATGGCATATACTGAAGAGATACAATTTTAACTACGTCTTCCTATTTTGTCCTCAATTCTATTTGGTGGAGACAGTAGCAGTTCAAAATTCATACAAACAGATAATTGAACACACATGGTGCTTTCAAACAGAAAAATGGAATGCAGAGTAGACAAATCCCATTTTGTAGATGTCTTCCAGGAAGATTCACACTCCTTTTAATTAAAAAATAGAACACAGATCGTGACTGCTTTATTAAGCAGAAGCTGTGCAGAGTATTTCCCTGGAATGAAAAAAAAGCTATCTTAATCATTTTTTTCGTAGAATCATTTTTCTATTCTGAAGTGAATAGTTTACAGATCTGTTTGCCCACAGGGCTAGTTGTCATTTATGATTATATCAAAATATAGCTATATATAAGACCCCGGAGTACCAAATGTAATCCAATTGGCTGACATAGGTCATGTGACCTATTGTAAACTAGTTTCCAAAGCTTACTAATCACAGAGTCATAGACTTTAACGTCAGAAGGGACCATTATGATCATCTAGTCTGACCTCCTGCACAATGCAGGCCACAGAATCTCACCCATCCACTTCTATAACAAACCCCTAACCTATGTCTGAGTTATTGAAGTTGTCTAATTGTGGTTTGAAGACCTCAAGCTGCAGAGAATCCTCCAGCAATCACATTACCACATTAGACAGGATGAAACAGACTGTTGCTAAAGCCAATTTGTGAGATGCTGCAAGAGATTCAAATCAAGCTGATTTCTATTAGTATTTTTATGTACTACAGAGAAGTCAGTGGTGGGAATTGCTCATATTTTTAAAAAAGTGATCATGGTAGAACCTCATTATTGCAAAAGTTACTGTTGGCTCTGCATCATAAAACAACATGGTATTTTCCACAAAGTTACTGATTTGATTCAACAAAGCTGAGAATCTTGCTCTTGCTTTCACAGTCAAATATATTGGCCAAATTCTGCTCTTATTTATAAGGGTGCAATGCCCTTTGAAGTGCTGCTTCCGTAATTGAAAGCAGAATTTTTCCAACATTGCTCAGTCTGAATGGAGATTTACAAATTGTTCCTCCATCCTTAATAAAAAAAAAAGCAAGCTTTTTCATCCGTTTTTTGTTGCTCTTTGTTGAGGTTGTAAATCTGAAACCATAAGGAATATGATGATCAATACAATGTTTTCTTTTAAAATGGCACCGATCATAAAAAGAAAGAGAAACCTGTATTTACAGAAAATTATTGGACTAAATCTAGTCCTAGTTTCTTTCTTGAATATATATATTATAAGATACACTTTCCTAGTATGCTGTACCCCTCTTCATATGACTTCCTACTAATCTTCAATGAGACCACATTCTAATAGTCATCAGATGGGGGACTGCTAACTAGTTACATCTGCTCTGCGTTTGGCCTCAGCTGTCAGACCTAACAGTGAGCCTTTAAAATAATGAGATAATTTAAACACTGAAAAGAGAAGCAAGGTTTTATTTGAAGGCATCTCTGTGCTGCTATATGTGTGTTCAACTGATCTGTACAGAGCAGTACTTGGTGAAATCTAAATGACATCCTTAATTCTCAGTTGTGCTCAGGCTAAGTGTAAAGGAGCTTTAGGGTGAGTGAGCATCAGGACTCAGGGTACATCTACAGTGTCACTGAGGGGGTGCCTCCCATCCTGGCTACACAGACATGCTAGCTTTGCTTGAACTAGCATGCTAAAAATAGCAGTGTGGCTGTTGCAGCATCGGCTAGCTTGGACTTGGCAGGGGCAGTCAGGTGGGCTTGTACTTGGCAGCTAGCCTGTGCTGCCATGATGGCTGTACTGCTATTTTTAACATGCTAGCTCAAGCAGTGCTAGCACATGTCTGTCTGCCCAGGCTGGGAGGTAACCTCCTTCCTAGCTGCTGGGTAGACATGCCCTTAGTTTCTTACACGATGTGCTGTACTGATATTGCCATGTGTAACATTTCATTACAGTCTGCTTTGGCTTGGGCACGAGCACCTGCAGCCTGTTTGAATTTCAACTGCTTGCTGATTCTGCTGCCAGTCTGTCGAAACCTGCTCTCCTTCCTCAGAGGATCCAGTGCGGTAAGATGAAGAAAGACTTTCAGAATACTTGAGAGAGAGTGGCTCACATTACTGAGCTTGAGTTCCCCAAAAGTATCTTTCTTTTTACGTGCCTCTTTTCAGAAGTAATGAAGTCCTGAGTTTTGCCGTGGAAGAGAAGTGAGGGTTATACACTGAGAACAAATGAACCACAAAGGCCTCACTTTCTAACTGTCATCCCTGGAGTTGCACCCATTTATGCCAGAGATGAATTTGGCCCCTGGCTTCTAACTTCGTGCCTGAAATTTTGAAAGAAAGAAAAATATTTTCAAAAACTATGAGAGCTGGATTTTCACACTTGATCCTTCTCTTACTTTCTCCCTTCTCTGCAGCACATGGTTTATGCCAGACTCAGGCTAAAATTGCTTAACAGCCTTCTGACCTTCTCTGGTCTATGGAGTACAGGTGAAATAGGCTGCATATGAGAAGCACCACTAAGTGGTGTTCCGTGCTAGCTGAAATTGTGAGTGATCTTCCATGGTAGCCCTAACCAGTGCACACTGCAGCAATCTAGCAATCAAGACATGGATAACTGAGAGGAAAATATTCTATCCAAGCACAAACCTATCCTTGACTACTACAGTCAGGACGCCAAAAGGAACTCCAGGTTGCAAACCTTAACACAAAATGTTCAAATGAGGAAGGAGATACCATCTGATGTAGTTACCTCTCCTCCTAACCCTATCCCATTACCTCAGCTTTATCTGAATTTCACTTGGTCACCTTGTTCTCATCAAAAGCTACAATCAGGCACTGGGAAACTAAAGACGCTACTCTATCATGGTCCAATGAAAGAGAATCACAGGACAGTTCCCATGCAAAACGTCTTATCCTCCCTCTTCTTTCTTCCTATATTCCTCAGCACAAACACGTACATACCCAGTTGCTCCAGTTCAAGAAGTTGATTTAGATCTGTAAAGCCTTGTAAGAAAGATTTCATGCCTTAGAGATGCCTTCCCTTGATTACGCGCCATCTCAAGGATTGCGGTCAGTTGGGACTTTCTTACCAGGTTTCTCCAGGTCTCCTACAAAGATTTTCTCAGTAGGCTGCCCTCAGCCCAAGGCTGTTGGCCTAAAGACTGTGTTGCAAGGTTTATCTAGGCCTTTGCATGAGGCTGGTGGGCTGAGTGTTATTTGTAGGCTAGAGGGGGTGATTTTATAGTTGAAGGATTTGTTTGTCTTAGTGCTATTTATAATAAGTGCAGCTACAACAGGTCTTGTGAATAAAATGAATAATAAATGAGGAGTTTGGCCTCATCCTGCCCTCTAACATGGGACTTTTTCCCATGTCACCAAGTCACTACAAAATGTCGGACACTTTGGCACAGTTTTTAGTATTCATGTCCAAAGAGACCCAGGACTCAAATAGCAGAGGTGTTGCTTGCTGGTCATTCTTCAGTTGACTTGGCAGAGCTGTGTGGGAAAATACTTGGCCTGCATCTCTGTCATTATGCTTGGCTCAGGCTATTGCTGTTAGTTCCATCAGTTTATGAGCGAATCTAGAAACTACAAGACTGGGTCTTCCAGGCTAAAAATCTAACTTTAATACAAAAAATTCTTTTAAACTTATAGGAGTTAAAATTGGAGTAAACGTCCAGCCTCCATGTCTCTGCCATTGCTTCATACACAATATACTATGAGTTTCACTTCTCATTTTTCAGATAATTTGTTCTTTCCTAATGACGAGTAACACTTATTTACTGAGAAAAGGGGAAAAGAGCTCAGAGTTGAGAAAACTAAAAAATTGTACAATCTCTTTCCTATACTATTTCCAAAAACTGAACAGCGCAGTTGTTATGGGTTATCAGATGAAATATCATTTAACAGCATCTAAGGTTATCTAGTCTTACCTCAGATACTATTTTATTCCAGCATTATATAGACTTATAGCTACATAGCACCTGATGCTGCATTATTTGCATATCCCAAAATTCCACTGATTTCATTAGGATCATATGGAAAAATACTACGCAATCATGTCAAGAATCAAGAGGTAGCTGTGTTAGTCTGAATCCACAAAAACGACAAGGAATCCGGTGGCACCTTAAAGACTAACTGATTTATTTGAGCATAAGCTTTTGTGAGTAAAAATGCATCTGAAGAAGTGAGGTTTTTTACCCACGAAAGCTTATGCCCAAATAAATCTGTTAGTCTTTAAAGTCTTCTTGTTGTTTTTATACAATCGTGTAATTTAAAACTGTATCATAAAGCATGTGCAACAGGAAGTGACTTCAGATTTCACAGGCAACCTTAAGACTGCTTGACTTTGCAACCTGAATGTTCTTTTATTTTTTTTTATTACATTTCCTAGATTTAAAAAAAAGAGAGAGAAATGGAAAAAAAATCTACCCACAGAAACTTAGTTATATTCCACATGTTGTCAGAAGGATATGAACCCAAGACTTTCACATCTACAGTACAGACTTCTACCACTTGTGCTCATGGAGTAACTGGTAGGAGTGGTAGCAGGTTATCCTTTATGTGGAATAGAGAAGGGCATGATATGCACCTTGCCAGTGAATTGCTAGACATTAGTAAACTATTACTCCTAAGTAAATTCTGCACCAAAAAATTTAAAATTTTGGCAAAGTATTTTAAAATTCTGCAGAAGTCTGCATATTTTATTTCTCAAAATAACACAGTACAATCATACCATTTCATTTTTATTTGGTGATAAGCATTTTGAAATAAATTACCAAAAGAATTGAAAATGGTGTGATTTTATATTGTTATTGTGTTACTGTGTTATTTTGAGAAATAAAATATGCAGAATTGAAAAATATTTAATTTTTTGGTGAATTGCAGAATTCCCTCAAGAGTACTAGGGTTCTGTGTGGCACGGTCTGGGTGTGGCAGCTCGGTGGGGAGGATCTGGATGCACAGGGGTTCATTGTGGGGTTCTGGGTGCAGGGGGGAATGGGACTCTGCAGGGGAGTCTAGGTGAAGGTTGTTAGGGCTCAGCGGGGATGGGGTTCTGGGTGTGAGGGGCTCAGTGAGGGGTCTGGGTGCTGGGGGAATGGGGCTTGGTGGCATGTGGATTAGGATGCAGTTGGTTGGAGCTCAGTGGGGTGGGGTTCTGGGTATAGGTGGCTCCTGATGCAGGGTGTGAGGCTCAGGGGGTTGGGGGTTTGGGTGCAGGGGGCTCAATGGGGAGGTTCTGGGTGCAGGGAGGTCTGGGTGCAGGGGTTTCCTGATGCAGGAGATGAAGCTCAGTGAGGTGGAGGTTTTCGGAGGCTTGGGGGGAAGTTCAGGGTGCAGGAGGGGGGTGTATTGATCGGCAGGGGGGTTCAGAGGCATGGGGTTCAGGTGGATGGGGAGCAGCTCCCTGTACAGTGACCCCTCCCCTCATGGGTGAGGAGCAATGGGGCCAGGAATTGGGGGGACGGGTCACTGTACGAGGAGTTGTTCCCCCTGTCTACTCAATCCCTGTGCATCTGGACTCCACACACACACCAACCCTGCCCCCCGACGAGCCTCACACCTCTCCTACACTCAGAACCCACATCCCACCGGGCCTCACCCCCTGCTAACAACATCCCCACAGTGCAGAGCTTCTTGCAGCTGGGGGAGGTTTTGGGGGGGGGGGATTGATCTGACCCAGCCCTGGCTGTTTCATGCAGGGGAGGGGGAGGGGAAACACCATTTTCGTCATTCTCTTCCCCCTCTCCCTTCCAGTCCAGCTGGGACTAATGTCCCTGGGTGGCCGGAGCATCTCCAGGGCCCCCACACAATGACTTGCTTCTGCCCTGGCTGCTCTGGGTGCCTGAACAGATGTGCCCATGCTGCCGGGGAGTGGTGAGTGAGCACTGGTGCAGCTTCTCTCTGCTTCCTGCAGAAAGCATTTTTCACATTGTCAGGGTTAGGCAAGTACATGTAAGTAGTAAATTCCCCTTTCAGCTTTGCAATTTCATGTTTAGTGGCAAATGGTTGAAAGAGTCTGGCAAACTGGTCATAGTCTGCTGCAAAACTCACCTTGAGGAAGGAGTGCAACAACTGGATGACATTCCAAAAAGGATCGTTAGCACCAAACACTTGGGGTTCAGATTATGGGCTGCGATCATCTCCCATTTCTGGCTGAGCATTTGTGTGGAAGGTTTTGAGTACTTGTTTGGTTCTCATATTCTGGGGTGGGAAGGATTTCTAGAAACAGCTGGGTTTTTTCATCATATGTTTCTCCCTCAGCTTTTGCGCTCAGTTCAGCTGAGATTTTGGTTGTCAGGATCCAGTAAACATCTGTACTGGCAAACATGTTGGCAGTAGTTAGAGAAAATTCCAGTGTTTTCTGCGTGTCACACAGTGATTCCAAGTTTTCAACCATGAACATTAACTTGGTGCGCAGAATCTGGTGGTCATTTTGGTTATTTGCCAATCTCTTCAGAGTTTCTGTTTTAGAACCAACAAAACTCAAGATGATCTAGGAGACGCATTATCACAGTGCACGTTATTTACATGACAGGCAGCGAAATAAAAGCTCATCCACTGATGTGGCACAACAGGCGTAGTAATCAGCACCCGGCTCTGCACTCATCTCACACAGTGTAAAACAAAGCCTTCAGCTTGTTTGCATGCTTGAAAATGGCCCCGAATCCAATGATGCAAGATTTCACGTCTTTCATTTCTTCTGTAGCAGTAGCTACTGACAGTGCAATGTTAATCAGATGAGCAGGACAGGTAATACGTAGTAGCTTCAGTTTCTGATTGAGTTTAATCTCCAGTGCAAACTTAGCCATGGAAGAAACAGAATCTGTGTCAGTTGTGGTCACATTTTCCCAAATTAGTTGGTTACATCTCAAATATGTCAGTTATTGCTGTGTCAACAAAATGGCTATCAGCAGAGGGGATGAATGTCACATCAACACAAAACAATGTGGGCTTATTTGCTTTGCAATACAAAAATGAAAACAAAAGGCCAAGAATTGGATGGTCCAATGCATTGAGAGACTTGTCAAAAATCAGACTAGATACCACATTTCCATCAATTCGTTCCATCAGTTTAGATACTAAAGCATCATTATTTTCTTTCCGATACTTATGAGTGAGGTTGTCTTCATTAGGAAGGGTTTTGTTGCTAGACTGAATTGTTGCACAAAGTCACCAATAGGCCCCTCTGCTATTAACAGTGTTGTCTGGCGAAACAAAGAGCATGCACAACTTCATTGACACAATCGTGCTGTGTCCTCTCTTTTGTTAAAGCCCTGGTGAAAGCTCCTGATACTGACTGTTTATCCTGAAACTCACTTCCTTCTTTAAGCTTCTTGTGTCGCTTGCAGTCAATGTGCTTCTTTATTCTGTCAGTGCGTGCACTGACCTCAGTGCTGCAGTACTCACAGCACAATGCATCCTCTTCACTCTCATCTTTACGTTTCTTGAAAATTTCTAAGCACTGATTTTCTTGTTAGTAATTCAGGCATAGATTTGAGTTTTTGCCCCATGTTTTACCTTTTTATCTTATCTATCTGTAATCGCCGAGGAGCTTACCTAGGTTCCCGGGGCTCTGTGTGCTGATAGTTGAGGGAGAGGCACACTGTCCCTGGTAGGAAGTGGGAGGCAAAGGCAGACTCAAAATCTGCTAGGCAACTAAGAGGGTGAGAGACTATTTAGAGCAACAGGGGGCCCTGTTGTTTTGGGGAAGGATTGCTGGCATGTCTGCGCTGAGGAAGGAGCAGGGTGAAATGACTGACAAGGGAAAGCTCAGGAAGAAGAGCTAGCCTGACCAATAAGGAGTGAGACGCCCTGCTCTGGGAGCTCTGGGGGAGAAGAAGCCATATTGGGAGTAGTCTGGAGCCAGTCATAAAAAGGGCAGGACTGGCTGTGTGGGGATCCAGGTCCATTCATCCAAACCCATAAGCAGATTGGCACTGAAGGAGGTATCTGGGTGGATGAAGGGAATTACGTATCTTTATTTGTGGAGGATTGATTCAATTCAGCACCACACTAAAGGGATGCAAAGAAATAGGCGGGCAGTGGCTCCTTGTAAGCTAAACATAGCACAATATTAACCTTATTTGATTTTTCAGACCTCCGCCATTTGTGTTCTGTGTTTGAAGCAGTTCCACAGTGTAAATCTCAGAGTTGCAGGACGCAACGATCATGTAAAGCTTTAGTGTTTAACAAAAATAAGTACCCAAAAAATACTGAGTGGATTGATAAACAGATGTAAATCAGTAAAAACTGAACTCCTTTAATAAAAAACTGGTAATTTATCAGTGAAAATCAGTAAAAACTGAAGACGCAAAAGACTAAAAGTACTTTACACATGAACACTCAAGACTTCTGTGCTTTCTTGCAAAAATATGCTTGTATTTTCTCCAGACATCTTAAAAATAATTTGGTGTGTCCTGTTTCCATGTCTACAAGTTAATCTTAGACTGTTTGTATCATATTTCCTGGTGATTGCTTTTCATGGTTGGCAAAGAGAGGACAATGTAATGAATGTTTAAGAATACAAGGAAGAGAAGGAGAACACAGATAAGTATAGTATTGATCCAAAGACTTCCACTGATTTCAATATTCTCTGGATCAGTCCTCAAATGTGCAAACCAGTGTCACAACTGTTACCAAATCTGTCAGCTCGGTTTCTTTTAAGAATCAAGTTTTTCAGCTTTATTTATTGATTAGTCAGGGAGATTTTTATTTCTGTTTGTCTGTGGAAATCAGTGTAGTTCCAATATGTTGCAAGATGGGCAGGTTAACGTCAGGCCAGGATGGCTAACTTCAGGCCAAGTTAACTGGCAGGTCAGCAGTTCTGCTTTTTTGGGGAAGGAATTGTATTTTCATATGTGTCTGTAAAGTGTCTAGCACCTTTTGGCTGGTAACTCTTTGAGGCACAGACTTACATATTGGTACGACACATAGCCCAATGGGATCTTGCTCCAACTGGGACCTCTGGACACTACCATAGAATAATAATGAATGATAATACCTCTGGTATGGCAGAGAATTGTCACAGGCTCTGTTCCTCATATTAAAGCAAGTCTTAATTTAGATATCCATCCACTCTCTGCCATCTTGAACTCCCATTCTATCATCAAGTAACTTGATTTAATCAAGCATCTTATAGCATTATTTGGCATCGCTGTATGGTAAAATATCACACTATAGCATTTAATTCATATTGTTTTTAATCTTTACTTCAATTTCAGCAAGTCTTGTGTTCAATGAACCTAGATTATTCCCCCAGTTAAGTATACTATATCCTTCACACCACAAATAATCTGCAAAGACTTTTCGTGTTTTTTTTTACCCAAAGTGCTGCTCAACCCGTATCCGGAGACAGCTAGACAGGAACCTCACGTTTCACAAAATGGTGGCTTGGATGATTGCCCTTCATACTGGTAGGTATTTAAGAGTTTTTTCTTGATCATTGCTTTATCATTTCACCTTGCACAGAATCCAAATGGAAACAGTGTCTTTGGAGTTTATGACCAGGTACCTCATTTCACTAAACTAAGAGAATGACACATGGCATGGGTTAAATCAGTTTCCAAATGCTAGTCTGAAACTAGCAGAAAACTAAGTGGCAAAAGACAACTCTCTATAACTCTGTTATTCCCGTGCAGGCTACTCTCTAATAAAGGGTATTCAATCATGCCCTCAGAAAAATTGGTACCCAATGCTTTCTGAGGCTTATTTCCTAACTGGGATGTTCGTAGTAAATAAGGAGAGCGAAGAAAGAGAAGCTGCATAAGAAGGATTGGGTAAATGGGCTTTCTCCCCTACTTGTTATGTAGACTTGCCATAGACTTTTCTACAGTGCTGATCATCACAGTATCTGAGCATCTTACAAACAAGAATAGATTGAGCTTCTCACTCCTGCTGTGGTCCCTTCCTGAGGTACGGCTGTTGTATTACTATTGGCATTTTACAGAAGGGGAACTGAGGCACAAACGATAAAGTGACTTGTTCAAGGTCAAGCAGGAAGTCTGTGTCAGAGATGGGAACACAACTCAGACCACCTGAGTTTTGTACAGGTGCAGGATCAGACCCCACAGCCCAATTTTTCAAATGCGACTAGTGATTTTGAGTGCCCAACTAATGACATCTCAAAGGGGCCTGAATTTCAGAAAGTGTTGAGCATCTATCCCTAGTTGACTTTCTCTGTTGCTCAAATCACTTAGTCTGTATTGTGCCTCAGTTCCCCATCTGTAAAATGGGCATAACTCTTTCCTTCCTGAAAGGGTAGTTGTGGGGATAAAATCCACTAATGATCGCGAGTCTCCCAGACATATGGTGATAGAGAGCAAAGGTTCTATTCTGTAGTTTGGACAAGGCTTTAGTGTTCAAAAGCCAGAAACTTTTTCTGAGGTTCCTATACAGGAAATGGTATAACACTTACCTAACACAAGCTGTGTTGTTTTCTCTGTCACTCGCAGCCATACACACCATTGCACATTTATTTAACGTAGAGAGGTGTGTGGATGGACGTGTTGAAGCAAAAGGAACTATTCAAGCTGCTCTCTCTGATCTTGGTGACAAGACAGGAGAAACCTACCTGAATTTTGTCCGAAAAAAAATCCCGGTAAGTGACCCTGTGGCATGGGGAATGTTCACGTAGGCAACTGTGTCAAGGATATTTTGTTATTTGGTATGGTTAGTAGGTTGAATCTGTGTTTAAATCACATTACAGGAACAAACCCTGCACAATGTAGTCCTCTATATTTGGCAATAATTAATGAAAGTGATGCTGAACTTCAGTAATAGTTCACATTTGTCTCAGTCCTTTAGAAACATTAATGCATTAAACTTCGCCTTTGTGAAGTAGCTGGATAAGCATCATCATTACCCCCATTTAACAGATGGGCTAAGGCAGTCACAGAGAAGTGAAGATTAAAATCTTCAAACTTGAGTTCCTACATTTAAGGTCTGTTTTTTGTCGTCCCCCCCCTCACACACACACAGTTGCTGAGCACCTACGATTCCTATTCACTTTATTGATAGCTGCAGGTGCTCAGCACCACTGAAAAGCAGAATGTTCATATCGGTACTTACATATGGACGTAGGCTCCTAACTTTAGACATACAGCTGTGAAAATGGACTTCAGTGACATTTTTCCCCCACACAGCTAGCCAGGGGCAGAGCTAGAAACAGAACTCAGAATTTCTGACTCCCACTTCCATGTGCCAATGAGTAAAAAATACTTTATTTCCCTCTTCCATTTAGTTTACTCAGGTTCAGTACAGTGTGCAGTGTGGCATACATAGGGTATAAACACTGGAGTGACTTAGGAGCACAATTTCTTTGGAAATCAGTTGGACTTGTGCTCCTAAATCACTTAGGTACATTTGAAATTCCTACCTGTGAGGTGAAATCCTGACTTCACTGAAGTCAATGGCAAAATTCCCATTGATTTCAGTTGCACCAGGATTTCACGCCAGGTGTGAATGAATGGTGGGTTCAGGTCGAAGCTTCTGATGCTCGAAAGGCTTCTTCCAATTGTCAGTCAAATCTACTAAATGGACTGTTTTTTAACATGCTGTAACCACAGTGTCCCAGAACATCATCTTGTAATCCAGCAGGTGTGTACTCTAGTAGCCTTCTAGACATGCCTACCGCTGTAGTGTCATGGATGGGGTTTGGACTTATCCCTAACCAAAAACTTCAAATATAGTATGAATAAGTGTGATTGCATCACTCTCATCTTCAAAGATCCCAGATGGCTTCCTCTATCCCCCTCTCTTTTTCCTATCAGCTTCTGATCACTGCTGACACTTTAACTATTCCCATGTTGTTTCTAACAGTATGCCATCTCCTTAAAGATTCTGAAATGAAAACGACTGATGGTGCCCAATTCAATTTTGATAAATTGTCTTCATTTATACCCCCGTGTGTGTTTATTTCACAGAACCCAGAAGGTGGCCTATACGTAGCTTTCACATACTTGGCAGGTCTCAGTGGTGTCATCATTACATTGGCCCTTATATTAATCATCACATCATCCACTAAAACCATTCGAAGGTCCTATTTTGAAGTATTTTGGTACACACACCATCTCTTTGTCATCTTCTTTATTGGACTTGTCATTCATGGAGCTGGGTAAGTATTTGTAAACATTCACTGCATATGCTACAAGATACATGGTAGTTCATGTACTGTAAATTGAAGCCCAAGAAACAGACATGTAATGTATCTGATTAGTGATTTAGGATGCTCTCTATCAGCTGTTATCTTGATAGTGATTATTGGCCCAATCCTACAAACACTTACGCAGATCAGAGACAAGTTGTCACATGCATAAATCTTTACAAGAGATAGTCATCTTTAGACTCACAGATATTCACTTTTTGACTTTCTAATTAGAAAGTTCTTTCCTGTGTAGGGTTTCTCTTCCTATAACTTAGCTCAGCTTTATTTCCTAGAAGGAATTACATAATACACCACCTGAAATAACACAACAGCAAACCAATTTTTGTTGCCTTAGTGCTAAATCTAACAAGGAATTATCTTTCCAAACATTGTTAATATTAGCAGTCCAGTAATGTTTCAGAATTGGATTTCAGTGGTTGCAGGTTTATTTATAGACAAACATTAATTGTTGCAGCTTAGAGACAGCTCCTAAATTCCAAACAGGCATGTTCTTTTCCCGTGGATCGTTCATTTCATTCCTCTTTTTTTCCCCTTGCAAAATAGCTTAAGAAGTTATAAAGAGAAAGAAAGGCAGCTTTAGTACTAGGAAAAATGAACTCCAGTTACTGTTTAAAATTACAGAAAAGATGTATAAAGCAGGACAGAAAGCTCAGTAGCATTTAGTCACAAGCAGCATTTCTTGGCTCATGCTCATAAACTACAGTTAAGAGGAAGTTCTTGATGTGACCTTTTAAAAGAGAGATTGAGTGGTCCAGAAGATGGGAAAGAGTTCTTTAAAAATGGTCAGTAATGATGACTGTGCAAAAACACTTCCTCCATCCACTGCAAATGGCCCCAGGGAGAAGTCAGAAATGAGATTGTCACGGGGGCTCTGCACATCCATCGGAGGGAGGGATGCTTCCGCTTGCCCAGTGTGGAGTTGATACACCCTGTCACATGGTCATCACAACTCTCAACTGGGCCAGACAAACACAGTCAGGGACTACAGCCCTTTGGGTGGGGCAGAGCAAATGAACAGTCTGTAGCTTTTCAGACTCCTAGTGGGGTTAATAACTACAAAGAGCTTTTGGCCCCCTAGGCGGGGCAGAAGAAATGAACAATCTGAAGCCCCTGGGCTTCCTGCTGGGGGCGATCACAAACAGAGTTTCAGCCCCCTGGCCAAGGCAGAACAAATGAACAGTCTATGGCTGGAATCTCCAGCAATAATGACCACCTGCCAGCATGGGTGGAGGGCAGGGGAACCTGGGTCCACCCTATTCCACCGGGTTCTGTGAAGCCAGTAACCTCCCTGTTTAGGGTTCAAGTATTGACTCCAATACATTCCCTGGGTCACTTTGTACTCTTAAGTCCATTGCGGGCCTGTCTTCCATGGGCCATGGTTCAGCATCCCAAGTTGGTCTCCACAGCCAGTGTGCCCTCCGTAGTGTAGTCCGGGATACCCACTTCAGGAGTCTGGAGGGCTTACTGGCGCCAGCAGCACATGTCTATCCTCCTCCTCAGTCAGCCCTGACTGAGCTGGCCAGCTTCTTTTTATCTGCTCCCTCCACATGAGGCATGTGCAGCAGAGATGCAGGGGCATGGCCTCTTGGGCCCAAAGGGACTGGTTAATCTCTGCTTGCCTTAGTGCAGGGTTGGTACACTCTGTCACAGAGATTACAGCTGGAGGAGCACAAATAGCAAACAGATGAGAAGGTGACTATGAAATTAATACATTAGAGTGATCAAGTATCAGAGGGGTAGCTGTGTTAGTCTGGATCTGTAAAAAGTGACAAAGAGTCCTGTGGCACCTTATAGACTAACGGGAGTATTGGAGCATGAGCTTTCGTGGGCGAATACCAACTTAATCAGATGCATGTACATTAGAGTGATGTAAGTCCAGGAAGTGTTTTGAAAACTAGGATGGAAATTTTTGCTTTTTTAATATCTGGGATGAATAGAAAGCTAATGAAGCAAGAGAAGATAAGAATGGTTCATGTTTCCTGGAGCAAAAGTAATGCCTGTCATTAAAAAGTCAACACTTGTCAGTAGTTACAACACAGTGGTATATTTTTGTCTCTATTTACAATAGGAGGTAAATGAGCAATAACTATTAGTCAAAGTTGTCTTTTTACTTACAACCTTGGTAGTTTAAACTTGCAATACTGAAAACATTGAAGTTTAGAGAGCAAGGATTAGAAACATTGCCAAGAGAGAACTGCAGTAGTCTAAGTGGGAGGAGATGAAGGCAGGAATAAGATTTCTGTGGAGAAAAAGATAAGTTCTAGCTATGATCTCAAGGTAGTAGGCAGTTATACAGAGAGGAGAGATGTTAGAAGAAAGGATCAGCTTGAGACTAGGATAATTCCAGTGTATTTGGCCTTACAAGCAAAGTTAAAGTTTTTGAGTATAAAGAGAATGATAATCAGATAATCAGAAATATTGGACAGAAGACCTTCACCTAGAAGGAAGACTTAGTCTTTCATGTGTGAAGGGTACATGTCACAAGTAACCAGGCACTGACAGACTCAGTGTAGTTTGAGTGATGGAAAATATACAACTCATTGTCTCTAAGGAGACGCATAGCTGCATGTCATTTGTGTATGGAAAAGTAATAACCAAAGTTGATGCTAGAAATCAGGGGGAGAGCCTCAACTGGTGTCAGTTGTCATAGTGCCATTGACGTTTTTGCACATGCTAGGATGTGAGAGACTGACTAGCTGAAGATCTAGTCCACAGCTTCCAAGAGACAGGAGAGGTCAAACATGGCTTGTACAGATGAAGTTTGTTTGCAATAATTGTAGTTATGGCCACTGATAAATTGAGGATCCTGATTTTTCCACCTCTTATTTCAAGGGATAGAAATAGAACAGGCAGAAGGAAAAATCAGGATTTCTTTTAAACAAATAAAATATTCCCTTTGTAACCACGTTATTACAACTTGTAACTAGTATTTCTCAGTTCTTCACTTGATGTTTTATGTGGGGAGGTTTCCCCTAGGCAATCAATACAGATTTGCCTCCCCTTTCTCCTTATTTTAGTAGCAAATCTGCAGATTGAGCAGTGTAGTAGAATCTTACCAGAAAAAATGGATATTAACAGTGCAGAAATAAATTGTTGAATGTAATAACTGTAAGTACTAGATATCATTTCATTTACATTAACATTTTGTATTATTTTTAAGCCGTATTGTACGTGGACAGACAGATGAGAGCTTGAAAGAGCATAATCCACATATATGTGAAAAGAACTTCACTCAGTGGGGAAAAATAGGGTCATGTCCTATCCCTCAGTTTGCTGGAAATCCTCCTATGGTACGTTCTATTGTCTTAAGTATAAATACAGTAATGAAAGTCTTCAAAATCTATCACTTTTTGTGTTAAACAACATGTTTAGATACTATAGAAAGATTCATCTGAATCTAGATATGCAGTAAACCATGAGCTTCAGTGGGAAATCACTTGTTTTTAAACATTTGAAATGGCAGATAGTAATCCAAGACAGACTAAAGAAGGTTGGGTGAAGACTGCATGAGGAGGGTATCACCTAAATGTCTTGCTTTTGAGCTGATACTTGGAGGCCCAGGTATTGGAGATCACTAGGTTGTATGTCATTGTTGGGTGGGCTACCCAGAGAAAGAAGAACTTCTGAGGAAAAGATCTGATGTAAGAACACTGCCCAATCAGCACTGAGTGCCCACATCCAAGATGGCAGCACCAACCCAGCCTCCTCCACGCTGGTTGAACTACCATCTGGAGTAGTTCTGCTATTGGTCCCATCTTTGGATCTCCAAATAGCTCTTCTTCAGAGACAATTGAAGTTTCCTGAATTGGTCCTGACCATCTCTAAACTAAAATGTTCATATTTAACAGGATGGGCAAAAGGAAAGGGACAAATATTGAACAAGATTGACATATCAAAAAAATATGAGAACCATTCACTAGAATATAATCATGAGCTTGCAGGGTTTATTCAAAATTCTACGTTAGCTTGCCCATGCAAGGGAAAATTGCAAACTCCTCAAGGCAGGGATAGTTTTTTTTGTTATGTGTTTGTACAATGTGTAGCACAATGGGGTTCCTGGCCTACGACTGGAGTCTGTAGGTGCTTTTGAAATACAAATAAGAAATAATATTGAGAGGGAATATTTCGTATGGTTAAGGTAGGTACTGTGCATTAATGTAAAACAATGGCTTAAGGAATGTTGAGGATAATATGTTTGTCGTAAGGGCATTTTCGACTTAGAGCTCATCATGATAGCAAACCCCATAGGCACCAACTTTTCTCGGCGCCAGTGGGTGCTTGCACCCTCTGGCCCCACCCCGACTCCACCCCTGACCCACCCCTTCCCCGCCCTCATTCCAACCCCTTCCTAAAAGTCCCTATCCCAATTCCACCCCCTCCCTGCCCCATTGGACTCCTTCCCCAAATCTCCACCATGGCCCTACCTCTTCCCCGAGCGTGCTGCGTTCTCCCTCCTCCCCACTCCTTCCCAGCGCTTGCCACCGCGAAGGGAAATGCTGGGAACTAGGGGGTAAGCAGGAACATAGCACACTCAGGGGAGGAGGTGGAGCGGCAGCGAGGTGAGCTGGGGTGGGGTAGCTGCTGGTGGGTGCAGAGCACCAATTTTTCCCCATTGGTGCTCCAGCCCTGGAGCACCCACAGAGTTGATGCCTATGACAAACCCCGGAGAGACCCAGCATCATCTGGACTGATCACTAGCTAGATCCTTAAAGTAGTGTATCTGGATACTCAGTTCATGTCTGTCACTGACGATCTTATTGTACTACCAAAGCTTTTGGCACCCACATGATCACCAACCGTGCAGCAGCATTCCTTGACTAGATCTCAGGTTCCATCCAAATCTATCAGTAGGAACCACCATCTTGCGAAGATGAGGTAAGACCAGGGCTGGCTCCAGGCACCTGCATAGCAAGCTGCTGCTTGGGGCGACCGATGGAAGGGGGCGGCACATCTGGGTCTTTGACTCTACCGCACAGAAGAATGAAGCGGCGCGGTAGAGCAGCCGTCCAAGTGCTGCCAATCGTGGCTTTTTTTTTTCCTATTTGCTGCTTGGGGCAGCAAAAAAGCTGGAGCCAGCCCTGGGTAAGACTAGCACAGATTTATACCAAGATGTGAAGAGAATTGCCAGGCCTGTTCAGTATCATCAACTGAGAGTATAATCACCAGAGGAGGGTGAACGTTATAGTTCTAATGTGCTGAGTGACTCTTATTTCCCAGTGTTTAGAGTCATTCTTAAAAGTACTTTTCTGGCCAAAACAGACTCATTTTCCAAGTAAAAGTTATGGAGTTGCATGTGTCTAAATGAGAGCAGAATTTGCTCCATTACGTTGATGAGGGGCAAGCCTAAACTCAGCTGGTTTTTGATTGCTTTTCAAACTTGTTAGATCATAATGGATTTTTTAAAAAATGTAATAATATTCCAGGGCTTGCTTCTTGACCTGACAGTCCCATTTCTTTGAAAATATTTTTGAAATGAACTCATCACCCAGATCCCATCAGAGGTCACAGACCCACCAGTTTACAACTTCACATAATTTAAATGTGCCAGACTGATTGTGTGTGTAGCTCCATTTCAATCAGTGAGGTTATACCAGGGATTAATTTATTCTTATGATTGTTACTAACCTGTTTAATGTATAATGTACTCTTAGTCTTATGACACATACTCTGTATGTGCATGAAGAGTCAAAAGGCAAGAGAAAATAAATGCTGAACTAAGAAAGTGATTGAGTCCTGAGGCAAATTTATACTTATTCCTTCATATAAAGCCTGAAAAATCCAAGCCCTCTGCTTTGAAACTAGAATTGATCAATTCAGACAAACCTCAGAAGTTTCCAGAGAGTGTAAACTTGATGACTCTAAACTCTTCGCTTCAGAAAATCCTATTCACCGAATGTAGGCCTCTTGTTTATCTAGTCTTCTGATCCTCACATTGGGATTTGAGAATCTCTATCCCGCACCCTGACTTGACTTTGAAAGAAAAAAATATATACCTATTAACCCATATTGTGCTCCAAGTCACTCTGAACTTTAGCCAAAGCGAAAAGAACACCCATAGGAGAATCCTGTTCTATAACTAGCCAGCTGTACTGTAGTGATTGTAAATCCATCTGCAACACCTGCTAGAGGGAAAATCCACTCTCTAAAGAGGAAGTTGTTTTGAAGGTTTGATGTGATGTATCAAGTTCCCCAGAGTGAGTGATGAAGAGCATCAATTCACTGAAATGAATTTCTGTGTGTATAAAGCCTCCAATATTTTATGTAAAGTAACTTATCAGCATATATCTTGCTTCTCCTTCTTATTTTCTTCTTATCTTTGTTCTGCTAACAGACATGGAAGTGGGTAGTGGTTCCTATGATTTTGTACTTCTTTGAGAGGTTGGTGCGATTTTGGCGATCACAGCAGAAGGTTGTAATCACAAAGGTGTGTATCAATGTTATGTGTTTATCTTGGGCAAATTGTTCCTCAGTTTTCCCATTACTTGTCAGTAGTAGAGAATACAGTAGGGCGAGTGTCTGCAGGAAAAGGCATGGACTTCCTCACACCAGGATGCGTTATTAGAGAAAGTACCCTTGTAAGTGTTCTGGATGCTGTTAACCAAAATGGGTCCCTTCAGTGGTACAGCTGCCCTTCTATTTATTTAAGTGCTTTTAGAAATGTTACTCTGGATCTCTGTGTGCCTCAGTTGCCCACCTGAAAAATGGGAATAATGATACTTTCTTTCTCCAACCCTTTATCTGTCTTGTCTGCTTATCCTGTGGGCTCTCCTGCGCAGGAAATGTCTTTTGCTATGTGTATGTACAGTGCCAAGCACAATGAGGCCCTCTCTCATTTGGGCCTCTAGATGTTACAGTAATACAAATAATTACAAAGCTAGCCAGTTCTGAAGTTAGCCAATAGACTAGATCTCCTCCAAACCTCTCCTGAAAATTGCTGGCAGGATCAGCAGAGAGGTCAATGTTAAAAAGTCATAGAGACTGAATTACTGTCTTGCGCCTCGAGATGGTGATTTCCAGCTAGGCTTAAAAAAAACACGGGCAAGGTGAATGACCATGTCATAACTCCTACGTGGATATACGTAGAAGGCTTCAGTTTCCAGTGCTGTCAATCCAGTGCCCTGCTTGTGTGCTAACCTCCACCCCTCAACTTCATGAACATGTGATCCATTCTGTGGCACTGACACACTGCACCTGGAATTAGTCACACACATACACACACCCCTGGCTATGTACTAGATGTATCTGTCTGCCCTATAACAGTTTGTGTTAAATGATAAATAATAGCCACAAGAATGGTATGAAAATGTTCCTATCAACAATTTAGACAGTTCTACAAGTCTCCTGTCTGGCTGTCAGATGCTATTCCTCAGACTATCCTGTGCTCTTTGAAAGACAATTTGGCCAGTTTAATTTGCTCTCACAGTGAAATACATCAGGTGGTGATGATAGTGGATGTGATGATAGTGGATGGGGCTAACTGTGCAGCTCTTGACAACCTTTTGTATTTTGTGCCCTTAGGTGGTCAATCATCCCTTCAAAACGTTTGAGCTCCAGATGATGAAAAAGGGATTCAAGATGGAAGTTGGCCAGTACATTTTTGTCCAGTGTCCCACAGTGTCTCATCTGGAGTGGCACCCTTTCACACTGACTTCTGCCCCGGAAGAGGATTACTTCAGCATTCACATCCGTATTGTAGGAGACTGGACAGAGGGCGTGTCCAAAGCCTGTGGATGTGACAAACAAGAATTTCAAGAAGCATGGAAATTGCCAAAGTATGTGCAATCTCCATGATAATCTCTGAAAAGGGACAATGTTATATCAAGTCTGCTAGGCCTAAAATCAGACCTGCCCTCTTTGGAGGCATGCCTCACACATTCCTTGACTCCCTCCATCCTGACTGATGGCTACCCTCTAAATTTTCATTCCATGCCTGCTCATAAAAATCAGTTTTCTTAAAATGCACGTTTTGCTGAACTGGGACAAATGTTTTTGAGGAGGTGAATCTGGTGATTGCCTAGATTTTGGAGTCATTCTGTCAATTGAAAATGCACTTGAGCAACCTTAACCTTAAGTTTATGGGCCAGATTCTCAGGCTCCGTTTCTGGCTATAAGTGACCAGTGGAGAATTCCCCTAATGGAGGAAAACTCCCAACTGACATAAAACCAGCGGAACCAGCTTCTGTGCCACTGATCTTTCCCACCACCAGCAAAGGGGTTTAATTGGGGAAAGCTCCATTATACTAATCTTTCACTGGTGTAAATTAGAGCAGCCCCTGGACTGATCTATGTCAGATTGGGGCTGAGTGTCACAGAATCAGGAAGCTGTAATTAGTTTTACAGTGCCCCACCCTATCTTTTACCAAGTGGTGCTTGGACATAGGGAAGACGCGAGCCCACACTTTGTGTGTGTGGTGATAAATATACAGATTATATTTTTACATTATTAATTGTACTCTTTCTTTTAGGATACTTGTGGATGGCCCATTTGGCACAGCTAGTGAAGATGTATTCAGTTATGAAACTGTGATGCTGGTTGGAGCTGGAATAGGGGTCACCCCATTTGCATCTGTACTCAAGTCTGTCTGGTACAAATACTGCAATGATGCAACTAATCTGAGACTCAAGAAGGTATGTCCCCTGGGTGTACAAAACCTTCACAACAAATGGGGGTAGGGGGAGACCCAACAAAACAGGCCCAGCAAACCTTATGAACAGACTGCCTTGCTCTAAAGATGTGCCTGCCTGCTGGGGGAGAAGAGTCCACAGATTTAACAAGACAAGTATTATCAGGAAAAGGAAAAGATCATAGAAGATTAGGGTTTGAAGAAACCTCAGGAAGCCGTCTAATCCAACCCCCTGCTCAAAGCAGGACCAACCCCAACTAAATCATCCCAGCCAGGGCTTTGTCAAGACGGGCCTTAAAAAACTCTAAGGGTGGAGATTCCACCACCTCCCTAGGTAACCCATTCCACTGCTTCACCACCCTCCTAGTAAAATAGTGTTTCCTAATATCAAACCTAGACCTCCCCCACTGCAACTTGAGACCATTGCTCCTTATTCTGTCATCTTCCACGACTGAGAACAGCCTAACTCCATCCTCTTTGGAACCCCCTTTCAGGTAGTTGAAGGCTGCTATCAAATCCCCCCTCATTCTTCTCTTCTGCAGACTAAATAACCCCAGTTCCCTCAGCCTCTACTCATAAGTCATGTGCCCCAGGCCCCTAATCATTTTTGTTGCCCTCCGCTGGACTGTCTCCAATTTGTCTACATCCTTTCTGTAGTGGGGGGCCCAAAACTGGATGTATTACTCCAGATGTGGCCTCACCAGTGCTGAATAGAGAGGAATAATCCCTTCCCTCGATCTGCTGGCAATGCTCCTACTAATGCAGCCCAATATGCTGTTAGCCTTCTTGGCAACAAGGGCACACTGATAACTCGTATCCAGCTTCTCGTCCACTGAATCTCTAGGTCCTTTTCTGCAGAATTGCCACTTAGCCAGTCAGTCCCCAGCCTGTAGCAGTGAATGGGATTCTTCCATCCTAAGTGCAGGACTCTGCACTTGTCCTTGATGAACCTCACCAGATTTCTTTTGGCCCAATCCTCCAATTTGCCTAGGTTGCTCTGGACCTTATCCCTACCCTCCAGCATATCTACCTTTCTCCCCAGCTTAGTGTTATCTGCGTACTTCCTGAGGGTGCAATTCATCCCACCATCCAGATCATTAATGAAGATGTTGAACAAAACCGGCCCCAGGACTGACCCCTGAGGCACATACCAGCTGCCAACTAGACACTGAGCCATTGATCACTAGCCGGAGAGCCTGATGATCTAGCCAACTTTCTATCCACCAGTGCTCTAGTCATGTAAGTTACCCCACCAAGTCTCTGTTATTCCAACACATCATAGTTCCTTGACTGTGCCAGGACTTCCAATTCTTCGTGCTTGTTTCCCAGGCTTCTTACATTCATTTACAGGCACCTAAGATAACTAGCTGATTGCCCTACTTTCTCAGTATCAATCAGGAGGCCTTCCCATTGCACCCTCCTCCTTGTGTTTCCTCTCGGTATCCCTCTTCCCCACTACCTCAGGGCTTAGGTCCTTCCTTACTAGTTATCAGGCCTGCCTGTGAAGATACTCTTTCTTCTCTTCGATAGTGGATCCCATCTCTTCCTAGCAATCCTTCCTGGAACAATATCCCGTGGTCAAAGAATCCAAAGCCATCTCTCTGAGACCACCTGCGTAACCACACATTTACTTCCACAATTTAATGGTCCCTACTTAGGCCTTTTCCTTCAACAGGGAGGATGGACGAGAACATGACTTGTGCCTCAGACTCCTTTATCCTTCTTCCCAGAGTCACATAGTCTGCAGTGACCCACTCAAGGTCATTCCTGGCAGTATCATTGGTGCCCACATGGAGAAGTAGGAAGGGGGCAGCGGTCCAAGGGCTTGATCAGTCTCGGCAGACACTCCATCACATCCCGAATTCTAGCTCCAGGCAAGCAGCACACTTCTTGAGTTTCCTGGTCTGGATGGCAGATGGATGACTCCGTCCCCCTGAGGAGGGAATCCCTGACCACCACCACCTGTCTCCTCCTATTGGGAATGGTGGTTGTGGAACCCCCATCCATAGGACAATGCATTCCATGCCTTCTGATCCCTTCCCTCAGATGACTCTTCCAAACCATTCTGCACTGTAGTACCTGTGCAGAGAGTCTGAAAATGGTTTCTTACCTCTATCTGCATTGGGGGTACATGGGTTTTCCTCTTGCTTCTTCTGGAGGGCACATGCTGCCAATTATCTTCCCCGTTCTGTATGGCCCTCTCTGATTCTTCATCATGCTGTGCCTGCAGTACCAAATGCTGACTTCTATCCAGAAAGTCTTCATTTTCTCTGATGCAGTGCAGGGTTGATACTTGGGTCGCTAGTCGTTTAGCCTTCTCTTCCAATATAGAGACCAGCTTGCACTTTGTACAGACAAAGTCACTTCTATCCTCTGGGAGAAAGACAAACATGGCACATTCTGTGCAGGTCACAACAGCTGATCACTCACTGTCCCTATTGTCTTCCTTCTAAAAGCCTCTTCAGATGTTGTATTTATTGCTCCCAGAAGTCTGAAAGGCAAAAAACTCTGTGGGAACTCCCCCTCGGTGAACTTCCTCTGTTTGCTTCTTTGCTGTTTGCAGCTCAAGATAACAGAAGAAGCAGTCACAAGCCTATGGGCTAAATTCTGGACTCAGCTCAGTGCAGGGAAGATGGGCTACACCCATTAGCTTTCCACTGAATTGAGGAAGGCAGCAATAAAGCCACTTCACCACCTCTGTTATATTGTTGCCAGCTTTGGGCTGCAATAGCCTTCGCATCTGCTGCACTCCTCGCCCAGGGCAGGGTCGGATTTTAGGTCAATGGAACTAAGTAGTCACTGGTCCACCGCCATGCCCTCACTCTTGAAATCGCCCTGTGTGTTGGGGCAGAGGTAGCCGCCACAGTTCCTCTGTGCACCTGAGGTCACATCCCCTCTGCCCTCCACTAGGGTAGAGGAACTGGACCAGTTCTGTGGCCTGTTGGGCTCTCCTTGGCTGCAGAGATGGAGACAGGTTTTCCTCCAAGTCATTTTTGAATGGCTTAACAAATTGCTACTCCGAGGGAGCAGGGATGGAGAGGCAGCATGATTCAGTAAATAGGACACTGGTGGAGGGAAAAGAGGGAACTGTTTCTTCCCTTTTCACATAATCGTTAACTCTGCCCCACAGCCCTACCGGCTTCTAAACAGTTATCCTGCCAGATGAACTTCCCATCAACTCTGGTAACAAGGGGAATTTCTAAAGCACCAGTAAACCGTGCCTCTAAAAATCCCCATTTCAATCAGCAAACATGACTGATGTGGAAATGCGTAAGTGTATACAGAAGATAAGAGTTTAATTCTGTTTCTTTCAGATCTATTTTTACTGGCTCTGCAGAGACACTCATGCCTTTGAATGGTTTGCTGACCTCTTGCAGTCCCTGGAGAATCAAATGCAGGAGAGGGACAATGCACAGTTTCTCAGTTACAACATCTACCTAACAGGCTGGGATGAATCTCAGGTAACCACTCTGGGGAAAATGTCAGTTCCTTAAGTGTCATGGATTTTATTTATTATTTTAACATCGGTTGGGATGGTTGGTTGGTTTTTGTGAAGGTACAACCTTTCAAAAAGGAGCTGTACCATTCTCCTGGCCTTTGTATGGCTGTCAGGGATTTTATTTTTAGAAGGCTATTGTCAGAAAGAACAAGTTGCACAAACCTATGGCTAACTGAGAAGTTTCAATATGCTAAAAATAGAATTTCTATTGGTAATAGTTAAAGCTGTGAGTCTGTCATGGAAGTCACATTCTGTGACTTCTGTAGTGACTGATGCGACTGACCCCAGGGCCACGGGCCATGCCCCCTGCTCCCTCCTTCTGCCCCCCCGCACCAGAGTACCAGTGGCGGTCCCGGGCTGCCCCTTGTCCCAGAGCACCCATGGAGCCCCCTGCCCCAGAGCACCCAATGTGCCCCTGGAGCCCTCCCTCCAAATCATCCATGGTGCCCCCAGAGGCCCCGCTCCAGAGCACCCAAGATTTAAACAGGGGTATATAATACAAGTCATGGACACATCAGGAGGCATGAATTTTTGTTTACTGTCCATGACCTGTCCATGACTTTTACTAAAAATACTCATAACTAAAGTCTTAGCCTTAGTAATAGTGCTTAAAACCCAACATTGCCCTGTCGTAAGGCCTGCCTGCCCTCCAGCAACCCCCCTTGACCTAGTGTGGTGCTGCAGGCTCTCCTGGTCTCAGGGTTGCTTAAGAACTCCACCCAGTCTAAAAGAATGTGAGATAAAATTCCCCTTCTCAGGTTCTAATTTATTCAATACAAATACACTTGAAATACAGCCTCTCTCCTTGGGCTCAGGGATTGTTTAGCCCTCCTCTTTGGGACCTGTGGTCCCCCTTAAGAGAGCTCGTCTCTCTGCAACTGAGCAGTAACTGCAGCTGGGCCTCCCCCTGCAGCAGCTAATGCACAGCAATGGGACTCAGCCAGTGGCAGCACATTTCCTTCAGCAGTTTCCTGGCTCTTTTGCACTTCCCTGTGGGAAAGGACAATATAGATTGTTTTGGGGAGACCAAGGACCCAAACCTTCCATTGGATACTTGAGAAATGAGTGAGTCAGTCAGGAAAGAGGCTCATTTTAGTTCTTTTGTTTATATTTCACTCTACTTATATTCCACACAATTCTGTGAGTGGAGGGGGCGCGAAGTTGTGTCACTTTTAGACGTGGGGAAGAGAAGAAGTAAGATTGTATACCTCTTGGTTCCAAATAAATCACTTCTCTAATTCTTCCCCCAAATATAACTAGTAACTCTGTTAGGGCCTAATCCAAATCCCACTGAAGTAAACATGAGTCTTTCCATTGACTTCTGTGAACTTTGAATCATGCACTTAACTCTGATGTAGATGGAAGTTAGACAGGCAAGGAGAAGAGAAAAGACTTCACAGGGACACACGTTCCCCTCAGACATAGCAGTGCAACCTCAATGGGACCACACCAGTATAACTGAGGGAAGAATCTTGTTCTTACAGTACCATCAGAGAACCCGAATCAGGCTGTTCACTAGAGCAGAAAGCTAATTACTAGCTTGAAGGATTAGTATTTTCAAGCCCTGAGATCAAACATAAATTCCACATCCCAAAGGAACTCTTCTGGCCTGCAGATAATTCCACTGCATGCTAATAGGGTTGACTTTCTAAACTAGTGCTAAAGCAACCATCTCTGAATTTCACCTTACGCTGTTCCCTAAAGCATTTGTCTCCTTTCCCATAGGCCACTCATTTTACAGTACACCATGATGAAGAGAAAGATGTGATTACGGGTCTGAAACAGAAAACCTTGTATGGCAGACCCAACTGGGAAAATGAGTTCAAAACCATTGCAAGTCAGCACTCAAGGTAAATCAGATTTCAGAGCTATAGTTTCTGTGGACTCCCTCAAACTAGCTGCCATAAAAAAATGGTCTTACTCCTGATGTTGGTAATATTTGAGAGTAAAAGTGATCCAACAGACTGAATGTACACGTCAGAGCCAGGAACTCCCAAATTCTAATCTCGGCTCTGCCACTGAAATGTTGGATGGCCTTGGCCAAACCACTTTAGACCTACATTTTCAAAAATGTCCACTAATTTTGGGTGCTAAACTTCATGCACGGAAGGCCTGGTTTTAGAAACATCTGTAACTCCAACTGAAGTCAATGATTAATACTGCTGAAAACCAGACCTTAAGATGGATGGGCTGCATCTGCGAACCCAAAATTGGAAGCAGCAAAATTAGAGGCTGCATATGAGAATCTGGGAAATTTTGGCATTGACTTCTGGAGGACCAGAATTTAGCCTGCCATTTGTTTTAAAAGCAGTTATAAATCATGCCTGTTTACCTCACGGGTTTTGGGAGGATAAATTAGTTCCTGTTTCAAGAGCACTGTGAAGAATTAAAGAGATGTTATATGTATTAATGTTAAGTAGCTGATATCATAATACAAGGTTCTATTTTAGTGCCTTTAATGTCTGTCAGCTGCAGATCAAATGATCCATTTGCTCATCCACCCTACCCGTGTTGTTGTGGATTGAATACCTGCATGATTACTTACCACACTGTGATGTTCTTTCTTAACAGTTCCAGAGTAGGCGTTTTCCTCTGTGGACCGGAAGCCCTGGCTGAAACACTCAATAAGCAGTGTATCAACAACTCGGATGCTGATCCACGAGGAGTACACTTCATTTTTAACAAGGAAAACTTTTAACTCACTGGCCCCGACAGAATACTGGAATAGCTAAATTCAAAAGCTAAAGAGCTTGTTTCTTTTTCTGTTGGAGTTTGGAGATTATGGACCAGATTCTGATCTCAGTTACACTAATGTTAAGCCGTTTTCTTCAGTGAAATTGCCCTGGATTTACACTGGTGTAACTTTGGCCTTGGGTGTATTTGCATGGGCCTCCACATTGTGAGCAATTTAGCAGAAATCTATTCTTTGTGGGGTTTGTCTCAACTAACTATCTTTAGCTTCCTGTCATTTGTAGTGACTTCCTCAGGGTATCAATAGAGGTTGCATCGTGGGGAGCCAGTTTACACTGATAATAATTTAATCCTATGAAACAAAAAAGTGTGTTAGCGTAATGCTTGCTATTTAACATGCAGATTATTTTGGCTGTAGGGATTTTCTGGAAGAAAGCGGAATTTGGGGAGGGATGAATGGGACTTAGGCTATGTCTGCACTACAAATTACTTTGGTACAATTTACGTGGCTCAGAGGTGTGAATAATCCACACCCCTATGCCAGTGGTTTTCAAACTTTTTCCCGGGGACCCAGGGTGTGGGAGGGGCTCAGGGCTGGGGCAGAAGGTTGGGGTGCAGGGGTGAGGGCTGTGGGGTGGGGCCAGGAATGAGGGGTTCAGGGTATGGGAGGGGGCTCTGGGCTGCAGGTGCAGGCTCTGGGGTGTGGCCAGAGATGAGGGGTTTGGGGTGGAGGAGGGGCTCAAGGCTGGGGCAGGGAATTGCGGGGGCAGGGCAGGGGTGTGAACTTACCTCCAGCGGCTCCTGGTCAGCAGTGTAGCTGGGGTGCAGAGACGGGCGTCCCGCCTGTCCTGGCACCATGAACTGCGCTGTGCCCCGGAAGCTGCCAGCAGCATGTCTGGCTCCTAGGCAGAAGTGCACAAGTGGCTTTACACAACTCTCATGTGCAGGCCCCCCATCCTCCCCAGTTCCCATTGGCCAGTTCCTGGCCAGTCCGAGTACGGAGCTGGTGCTCGGGGCGGGGGCAGCATGCAGAACCCTGTGGCCCCCCTTCTGGGGCTCAGCGCAGTGTCGGAACAAGTAGGCACTAGCTTGCCTTAGCTGGGCAGTACCGCCAATGGGACTTTTAACGCCCCGGTCGGCGGTGCTGACCAGAGCCAGGCGACCCAGCACCTGACATGCTGTGACCCAGTAATGGGTCGCGACCCACGGTTTGAAAAACACTGACCTAAGTGCAGGTGTGACCAGCACTATGTCAGTGGGAGAGCTTCTCCATCCTGCCAACAAAGCTACCACCTCTCGCGGAGGTAGGGTTTATTGAGCCAACTGGAGAGCTCGCTCCCATCAGCTTAGAGCATCTTCACCGAAAGCACTACAGCGGAGTAACTGCATCAGTGCTGAAGTGTAGACATAGCCTTACCCAAAAGTGCCATTCTCTGAAAACAACTCTCTGTTGTTCAAGTAGGCAAAAGGAACGTACAGATTATTATGCTGCAGCTACATTTTTTTAATGTTTTAAAGGCACTGAATTAGATTGTAAGCTCTTTGAAGCAGAGACCTTGTCTACCTGTTTGTTCATACAGCTCCCAGCATAATGGGATCCTTATTTTTAATGGGTTCTATCGGCGCTACTGCAATATTACTAAAAACAAGAAGGAATAAAACAAATCCAGGGCAGAAATGAGGTGGTTCAGTCTGCTCCCTTCATTCCTCAGCTTTGTTAATATCTAGTTTGTTCCAAGGGCTTCCTTGGTAAAGCGCTACATTTTTCTAGGTGTTTCTCTGGTATATTTCAACTCAGGTCGCTGTGATCAAGTTACAATTTGCCTGACGCTAATAGCTTTCAAACTTCCGACAAAACACCCCGCCCCAACTCACTGGCTTTGACAGCTTGTTGCTTTTATATTCATGGCACAGAAATATAAACAAAAATAGGGTTCATGTTTTCAGAGTCCCCTTCAGCTCTGCTTTCAAGAATAGCTCTGAAATGCTGAAAGTGCTCACCAAATGATTACATGGGTCCATTCTTAGGAATTTTTAAATACGTATAATGCTTTTTGATTCTGCTGCTGAGCTATTTCTCTTTGACAACAGAGAGACAGGTATTGGAGAGAGGAGTTCCTGGGGCCTGGGTTTGTGATTTGTACGCATAAAGCTCTCTACATACACCCACACACAGTACAGTACTTTAAAGTAACTGTTTCGGGCCACCTGGAGAGGCAAAAACAAGAAAAAGGAACCTGCACAAATAGATTTTCAGTGCAGGCATGGTAGAGAGACACACACATTCACTAAGCAACCACACGAGGAAAAAGGCTTCCAGCGGCCAAATGTAATGTGCTATGGATTCCCTCAGTGCCTTCCTGGCTCTTATGCTCCCCCAGTGCACTGCCTGCTTGCTGCCTTTTCAGCTCATAAGCAGTCCTCTGGAGCCCCTGCACACTCATTAGACCTGGCTGCCAGATTCTTGTAGTGATGTTATCAAGTGACCACTTGTTTCTTCAATTCCAGCTACGTTTGCAGAGGCATTTGATTGTACAAAATGTGTTTTTAACCCTCTACTTGCCAGCTGCATGGTGGTATCCATTACCCCATTGCACATCTTTATCTTATGCAGGTAGCCAATATTTAAGTACTTCAGAAACACAGCTTCCCATTTTTTATTTATTAATGTCAGCTCCCCGCCCCCAGAGCTGTTTAATGTCATTTTCAATTATATCAACGTTTGGGGGGGGGGGGATCCCATTTTGCATGGAGCTTGTAAATCCCAGCTTGTGTGGGAAATTTTTCAAGCTCCTCTGCAAGGACATTTTTAAGTCAAGGGGGTGAGATAATATCTTTTACTGGCCAAACTTCTGATATTGAGAGAGACAAGCTTTTGAGCTACACAGAGCTCTTCTTCAGGTCTCTGTGTAGCTTGAAAGCTTGTCTCTTTTACCAACAGAAGTTGGTCCAAAAAGACATATTACCTCTCCCACCTTGTCTCTCCAACATTCTGGAACCAACACAGCTACAACAACACTTCAAAGAACAAATTTTAGGTCTGCACAGTTCTGATCGGAGGTCAGAATAAAGTTTAGTTAAAATGAAAGAAGTGTTTTCTTTTAATGGAATGTAAATATCTTACTGAAACAGAGTAAGGGTGAGATCCCGCACCATTGAGGACAGGTGGAGTTTTGTCTTTGATTTTAGTGGGAGCAGGATCAGACTTTAAGTGTACGAGAAGAGTAGCAAAAGGAAAGACAGTGAATGAATGCAGGTTGTTTTAGTAAGTTAAGAATCTTGCCTTTTCATGATTTTTTATTCAGTAGTTTTGATTTCATCTGTTAGTTTTCTAGAAGTTGCCATTATATTTGTTCTTTCTCAAGGCTCCAATGACCTTTTCTGCTTCCTCCTGTTTTAGTAAGGTTCCCTGTTGTTGTATTTTATACCTGAGTTCTTTATCATCTTTAATTCAGAATAAAACCTCCCAAACTTCTTGCTAAACCTCACTTTCCAAAATCATATAGAAGAATTAGCAAATCTTAACCAAAGGAGGGTGGGAGGGGGCTTATAGTCCATGCAATGATATGAATTCTTCAGTTTCTTTCAAAGGTTTGATGCATCAAATATGGATAAAACACCAAGACACAATTTATCAGGAATGGTCTGAATATAAAGATTGGTGTATGGGATACTTAAATGGGCAACCTTGAAACACAGCCAGAAGAAACAAACCCACTCTTCTCCTCCCATCTATCATCGAAGCTCAGAACAGGAAAGCCTGATATACTGTTAATAGAGTGCGTTGTCTCATCCTATGGGACAGGGAAGAAGTAAGGCACCTTTTCCTCACTTGCCTGGCCCATGTAAGGGATCCTAATCACAGCCTCTGCACTCTGGCTAGTCCCAAGGGGCTCCTCCCAAGACTATCTCACCAGCAATGGTGGAAATAGCCGAAGCCATGGCTCCATGTTCTCCACACACAAGCTGGACAGCAGAGCAGACAGGCCATATAGCAGGGATATCCTGAACCCTTTAAAGGGGTGTCACAAATTGTGTTCTACACCCTGGGAAATCTGGGCAGCATTGTGCCTCTCTGAGGCAGACTGCCACTTGATGTTCCCCCGATGATGGTGTTACTCTGCACCCCTCACCTATTCCACCCCCTGTGCCTACCAGGAATAATTTACCCGTAAATGTTTTTTAAACTTTCATGATAAAAAAAGAACCTTTCACTTGCAAATTGCTGATTCCAAAAATCTGCAACATCCTGCCAGGGTTACAAACATCCCTTTTTAAAGAAAAGTCATAAATGGCATTCAGTAGATATGCACAGTGCAATGCTTTGCAGACTACTGTTAAGCATCATAAACTTGCTGTGTGCTAAATGGATAGTAATGCAGTGTTGCCACACTTCAGCCTGATCCTACTGACTGCTGAATGCCCCCAGTGCCTTATGGTGTGCAGCATTTGGCAGGGTCTTACTCTTAAGCAAGTTGATGGTAAGGCTTTCACGACCCCAGTAAAGAAAGCTTTTACAGTAACATACAGTACTGGTTCTAGGTCTCATCCTTCTGGTGGAGATAGCTGAAAGCTTCAGTAATGCTTTCAGTACCTTAATAATGTCAATAGAAATAGGGGATGTTTTGTGACATGAATGTTAAAATCAAACCTGTGCTGTCCCTGTTTAGAGGCTATAGAGGATGGCTTCACACGCCAAGGATGTTACTCGTGTATGTTCCACAGGGGCTAAACAATTCACTGGAAAATGCTTTGCAAAAGATTACAGGGAATCAAACCAATTAATGCTCTGTTAACAAGATAAACACTTTAATGAATAGGGGTATTGGCCCACTATTTTTAAGACTTCTTTATCCTGCCAGCAGCTTAATCTGAAAGTAGCTACTGAACTCAACTTCACTCCCCTCTTATGTAAGATCCCTGCTTTCTGTGCGTATCTGGGCATGCATCTGGTAAGACTGGGCTGAGCAGCTGCCAGCCTATTTTTAACCATTGATGTTCATGGTTCTCATTAATTTAAGTGTAAGACGAAAAAAGCCACAACTTTATTAGTCATAATCACCACAGGAAGCACAGAACTGGCTCTGCAGTAGGTGGAAGAGTCAGGCTTTCCTGGAACCCCAAACAACGCAAGCTGGCTCTTTGGTTGAGAGTTACTCGACTGCCTGGAAGTCAGTGAGCTCCTCACTTCCCACTCTGCAGTGCTTCTGAGTGCCATGGCATGAGGCTGTGGAACAATCCCTGGGCTGTAGTCACTCTTCCAGACACCATGGGCATGGAAGGGTAGACTCAGCAGCTGGACAGCTGCCAAAAGAAATCTAACTCCAACCCTGATGTTTCACTTTCATGGCCCAGACTACAGTGAAAGCCCCAGATGACACAACAAGGGCAGGATCTTGTGGCAAAGGTTTAATGACTCTGAACCAGTTGGTGCAAATTCAACCCATATCATTAGAGTTAGTCTTGCCATTGGAGAGCATGAGCCTGAGATGTACTGAGCAGTTACAGCTCATCCTTGACTTCAATGGGAGTTAAGGGCATTCAACATATCTCAGAGGAAAGCACATCCCTTTAGTTTCTGAGATTCTTTATAGCCTGGAGAGCCTATTTTTAGAAATCCTTGTACTGCTTCTGTAATTCATGCAGCTGTCAAATATTTACACGATCAACATGTAAGGCAAAGTGAGAGACGATGGTGTTAATCTTTGAAGCAGGTTTTTACATTTGTTGGTATATTTTAGTGCTAATGAAAGTAAGGGCCTAGATTTGGAATCGTCCCCACACAACTCCAGAAACTTCTGCTATTTTAGTCTCTAGCTTAATAGGTCCAAAGAATGGTGGCATTTTTACATACACACATGCCCCGAAAGAGAACCTAAAGACCACCTAAAAGACCTCCTACCTGTATTATCATACAAGACCAAAGAGCCAGCAAGGTTTTTATAGACTCTGAAACAAGCTTAGCCATGAAATGTTTCCATTGCACATCACAGAGGAAACCACACTTGTTGCAGAATATCTGTTCCTCTTTTCAGTCATGTTATTCTTGCCCAAACGGGAAGGGACTTACTGCCTGTGATCACCCACTGCCACATGGTTAAATTAAATTACTTTACTAAGAGCACAAAGTTTCTCTTCTATAACACAGAGAGCCTTTTTGCTCACATCATAAATAGTATCATGGCTTCATCTTGACACTGTCCCAGAGGATTCCTCTTCTGTAATGAATGTTCTTAAATATTAATTCCCAGTATTTTTAGGTTTGATTTTTTTAAAAATTGGTTTCAACTTTTATTTCCTTGTAAGGCTTAGAGACAGATGTAAGCCCAGATCCCTCAAACACTTACACACATATGTTCAAAGGGGCTACTCATGTGCATTGAATTGCTCATGGACCTAAGTGTTTGCAGCACTAGGCCTTAATGACTGTTCATAATGGACTCAATGCCACTGGTAAAAGCTAGCAGTGGTTCTCAAATTATGGATCAGGACCTCAAAGTGGGTCCCAACCTCATTTTAATGGGGTTGCCGGGGCTGGCGTTAGACTTGCTGGGGCAAGGGGCTGAAGCCAATGCTCAAGCCCCATTTTCCAAGACTGAAGTCAATGTCCACCCCCACCACCCAAGGCAGAGGAGTTTGGCCTTTGGCTTTGGCTCCCCCACCAAGGGCAATAGAGCTTGGGTGGGTTCAGGCCTCGGTCTCCTCTCCTGGGGTCATGTAATAATTTTTGTTGTCAGAAGGGGGATTGCCGTTCAATGAGGTTTGAGAACCACTGAGCTGCTAGTGTATTTAGTCTTTATGAAAAGAGTCAATCCAATGCCATATTTGAAGAAATGGTTAGCTACATGTCTGAGAGCAGAAATTGCTCTAAAGCTTGCAAAGATTTTATGGTGTGCTCTCCAAAGTATTAGTTCCTCCTTTGGTCTATTCTCTGAGATTCAGAATGTCATAAAAAGTAGCATTATAGATTATCCCAAAAGTGACACCAGCCTGGAATGGCTGATGATTTTAATATCTTTCAGCTCCCTTAGGATATACAATAGAGTATCAGGAGTATTGTTAGGCTTTGAAATACCAGAAATTCAGTTATTTTTGCCATTTGTTTCATAAAGTCCCTTCACAATGGTTACCCATTTGGCTACCCTACTTTGTATTTGTTGATATTTGCATAATGTACCATACATCTAAGGGCTGTTCTACACTAGAAAATTATATCAACTCATCTGTATTGCTCAGAGGTGTGAAAAAATCCACACCCCCTGAGCAATGTAGTTAAGCCAACTTAAATCCCCATATAAACAGTGCTAGGTCGATGGAAGAATTCTTCAGTCAACCTAGTTACTGCCTCTTGAGAAGGTGGATTTATTACAGAGACAGGAGATCTCACCCATCACTGTAGCAAGAGTCTGCACTGATGTGCTACAGCTGCACCGCTGCCACTCTGCAGCTGTAGCATTTTAAGTCTGCTGGTGCAATAACAGGGATAAATATGGTCCTAAATTATAGTAAGGGTAAATTTGGACTAACTCCATTGATATTGACAGAGTTACCCCAGCTTTACACTAGTGTTACTTAGGCTGTAGGGCCTGACTGACCACTATGTTTCTCCAGATTTAGGTTGATCTCACACCACTGAATTCAGTGGAATTACATCAGTCTAAACCTGTTACAAAGCAGTGGTGAATGATCAGGCTCATAGTCTGGTCCACAGTGTCAAAAGACTGGTGGTGTGATAGTCCCACTCCTGTAGGTAAGAAGCAAGAGGTTTCGTTCTGGCTCATTTAGGCTATTGATGCCCTAAAAAGAATCCAGTGATCACTGAGTTAATTTTCATGAGAAACAAATTTGATCAACTCCAGGAAATGTAAATGGATAAAATATTCAGTTCTCTTAGTTCTTGCCGTGTTGTAAAACAAGTTCTGTGCTTATTTACACTTTGTACAATCTCATTGATTTCAATGAGCTTGGATAGGGAAAGGCAGAATATAGGCCATCTGCAGGGGTATCATTAAGGCTGCATCTACAGGGATATCATTAAGGCTGCATAGCTCTTCAGTCTTGTGTGAAATATTTACGTTCACATAGCTAAGGCCTTGATTCACTTATGCATGTACTTAGATTTAAGAATTCTAATAACCCCATGTCTAGTCAAAAAAGCACGTAAGCATGTGGATAGTCCCACTGAAATGCATGACCTGATATTATGAATATTCAAATTTCTGCTAGTTGCTGGGGTGGAGTGCAGTTTGCTAACATTCAAGAGGCAGTTTGTCTGTATAAATAGAAACTTTGTTTTGCTTTCCATTGGTTGTTATGCAATGGCAGCCATCTCTATTCTTATTTTATAACAGGGGAATTATGCACAACAAGCAGATAGAAAGTTGGTGTGAACCTAATGCAGCCAGACTATTGTTTGTTCTATTTGATTGTTATAGGACCCATCAAAAGAATAACATTTAAAGGATGAACTCACTTTCATTTCTAGAAAATGCCATTTTTTTTCTTTCAACCTTTTCCCTGGTCTCCGACCCCCATGCTTCTGGGCTAGCTAATACAGGGATGTTTAGAAGGTAGGTTTATTTTCCCCCATACTTAAAAAAAAAAAAGAAGAAGATGACGACTAGGGACTGAAGTAGAATTAAGAGACTGAAAAAAAATTAAAACATAATCTAGTGCAAGGAGGCCCGCTGATGGGGGTGGAGGGGGACAAAGGGTGCAGTTGCCCATGGGACCAGGCAATTTAAAAGGGCCCAGGAGCCTCTGGCCCTTTTAAATTGCGCAGGTGGGCAGCAGGTGCACGTGAGGCAATACCGCCAGCAGCGAAGGCAGCCAAGCAGGCATGTGGAAGCCCTGGCCATGCCGGAAGAGCACCCATTGACTGTTCTGCTCTGAGGCCCAGAATTGCCGTGGGCAAGTCTGAGTGCAAGAAAGAGAAGTTAAAAATTCCCCCGTGTGATTCCCCTCTCTCCCTCAAAGCATAAATAATTCCTGGCATTGAGGGAAGTAGGAGCTTAGATATTTGATTAACAGCTATCCACATGACAAAACTACCAAGATATTTGTTACAACTAGTCCAGGCCTGGACTAGCAGGGGTTGTACAGAACAGGGATGAAGGCGCTCTGGCTCAGCTTCCAGGTCCTGTTCCCCTCACCCCCACCTCCCACTTTACTGTGGATCCTGCTTGCATTCTTCTGCCTCTCCCCCGCAAGCTCTGATCTCTGCCCACCTAGCTGTTGCCCATATCTCCTTATTAGCCCCATGCACCTTCCTCCAGGGACCGCCATTTTCTCGCCCACTTCTTCTCTGCTCCTCCAACACTACTGGCCTTCTGAAAATCCCTACGTACGGAAGTGGGGCGGGGCCATTACCATGCCCCCTTTGTAGTGCCTAGTGGAGTGGAGGATGCTAAGACTCGCCGCTGGTGTGTGGGGAGAGAGCGTGAGCTCCCAGTGCTCACAACTCCATGGAGTGAGCCAGAGGCCCTTGCCAGCAGGTGTGGAAGTTCTAATAGGCAGATAATGACAATTGTAACTGTTGTCCCCCTGCTGTCACCCTTATCCTTCTACCTATTTATCCCCCTTCCACTCCTGGTGACCAGTGGTAGACCAGACCTGAAAAGACCAATCTGTCTTCACCTGAATAGTCCAAATGAGCCTTCTAAGATCTGAATCCTGCCTTGCCAGTGGCAAGGGAATAATGAAGATGCCTAGTCCAAGCCAGCCTTGAGAAACAGAATTTCTATAGCCAATCCCTCAAGGAGAACAAGGGCCCTTTGGTCCATAAGTAGCTGTCCTTGTGCTTTTGTTGGCTGTCTTTGTGTCCCAAAATTATGATTATTACTGTTACGTGTTAATAATAAATAAGATACTACCCAGATTGCACAGTACTTGTACTGCAAGTGATTAAGTAAATATGTAGATAATTTTCCACAGCTGTTCTCTGTGTTAGGTCTGGGAAGCTGAATTCCTCCATCAGTAAAGAACTGAACCACAAGGCAAACATATTGATAGAGCTAATCTATAAATTACAACAATGTGGAGTCTTTTTTTTTGTAGGACCAATATTCACTGGAGTACCAGCTGACCTATATTTCCTTTGCCAAACCTAGAAGCTCATTAACCATACAATTTTTGACACCATTCTTACTCTGTGGGTTCTCCCACTCTGTCTATTTCCAATTTCACACTCTTTGAGGCATACAGCAAAATTTGAATTGAACATGCAAGTGTAATGATCACTTATGAAAATAAAGCCACTGCTGTGGTTATTTTAGTTATCTGAATGTGTGACCATCGTTGTGTCTAACAACAAGTGGGTAGGGACCAGAATGAGAGAAATTTTAGCCAGTTAGTGAGGTCTTTCAATAAGGACTATGGATATGTGTGTGCTACCTATTATCACAGTACTTGCTGATCACTGCTGATAGTGAGCAGGGAAGTAATACTTAAACACCCTGATGATCCATATGCTTTGTACTGAAGCCTATGGAAAAAATGAAAAGGAGATGTCTGAGCTACCAATGGGAGCATTGAGGTATGCATGTACAACCCCCTTAGTAGTGCCTGCAATGACTGAAAGAGACATACTTGTCATGAGTACCTGCCTAAAATGCAGTAAAGGACCATTAGCAATGGCAGAGCAGCTGGCTGAAGGAGAGCTCCCTGACTACTGGTCCCCAGTAGAGTCATAACTTTACCTGCCTAAGCTCAGGAAAAGATGATTCTATTGATTGCTAATGAAACGAGCTGTGATGGTGTTCTGAAATGTGCAGAAGATAGCAGACCGCTTTGAGACCAAAACCATTGTGAGATCCCCAGTGTGAAGTTGTTGACTTTGGAGATTCACCATTGTCTGAGGAGTGAAAGGATTGTCCGAGGAAGACACTTTGTGGAAGATTCAAGGTATTCTCACTGCAAGAGTGGGATAAGTAAAAGGAGCGGAACACAACATCAGACTACAAGATTCACAATCTTTCAGGGAGCTATCTAGGAAGATTGTTCCCTCAGAGATGGAAGACGGGTAGCATCATCTCCAGGAGCTGATTGCAAATGGCTTCATTATGGTGTCCCACAGCCTGTGCCCCTGCCCCATTGTGGTGGTCCATAAGAAGAATGGGAAAATCTGGATCGGTAACAACTACTACACCCTATCTAGGTGCACTGTAGTTGATCAGCACACCTTGTCTCGAGTACAAGATGCCTTGGACTGTTTGCTGTTCTCAGCATTGGATCTTTAAAGTGAATACTATCAGATCCCTCTGGGAGCAGAAGATAAGGAGAAGACGGCCTTCATCTGTCTGTTAGGCTTTCATCAGTTTGAATGCATGCCCCAAGGAATTTTTGGAGCACCTGACATGTTTCAACGTCTTATGGAAAAAGTTGTTGAAGATACGAATTTACTGCAAGTCTTAATTTATTTGGATGCCCTGACTGTTTTTGGAAGAACCTTGGAAGAACATGAAGAAAGACTTCCTAAAGTTCTAGACCAGCTGGAAGCCTATGGACTTAATCTTTCAACTGGTAAATGCCAACTCTACAGAACATTGGTGAAGTACAAGGGTCATATTGTGTCTCAAGAGAGTGTGAGTATTGATCTGGATAAAATAGATACAGGAGTGCTGCACCAAATCACTGCAGATCCTTTACAAAATCAACGAACTTAACTAGTGCTACCAAAGGAGTACAGAGTCCTGGCCATGAGGATCCTGCATGATAACTTTAGACATTTGGGAATGGAGAGAACCCTAGAACTTGTTTGTAGTAGGTTCTATTGGCCCCGAATGTCTGAGGACATTCACAGAAAACGTGATACATGTGCTCAGTGTGTTCAAAGGAAAACTGCTCACTAGAGTGGCATATCTGAAGACTATCACCAGCAGCAAACCCTTGGAGCTGGTGTTCATTGACTTCCTGTCTTTAGAATGTTGGGAACATCTTAGTAGTGTCTGGCCATTTTACATGGTATATGCAGGCATACCCCACATATGACCAGAAGGCAACCACCATTGCTCAGCTGTTGTAGGAGAAATATATTTCAGTGTATGGATTCCCATCATGGATACAGACCAATCAGGGAGTCACTTTCTGAGGGAGGTGGTGAGGAAGGCAGGAATTAAGAAGTCCAGGACAACACCTTATCACCCACAAGGTGACCCACAGTCAGATCAACTTAATCAAAATCTGTTGAATATACTGGGGACTTTATGTCTAGAGCAGAAGGCATCCTGAAGACAGCATGTTGTGTTTTTGGTGCATGTCTACAATAAAGAATGATGCTACAGGAATCACCGCATCTCTCTTGAGGTTTGGGCACGAACCAAGATTACCCATAGACTTGTGCTTAGGCATACCAGAGGATGGGGATAATTATGAGACACACCAGCAGTCCCGATTAAGAGAAAAGTTGTGGGATGCTTATCGCATAGCTGCGACTCCAACCCACAAGAACTGACAGTAACAAGCACTGGTATGATGCTAGGGTGTGTTTGCAAGAGCTCCAGCAAGGGAACAGAGTTCTGTTGTGAAATTTCGGTGTTGATGGGAAACACAGTATAGCCAACAGATGGAAGGCAATACCTTACCTAGTGGTGGAAAAACTGGGAGATCTGCTGGTTTACAAGATTAAACTTGAAATGGGGCCAGGGCAAATAAAGACAATACATAGAAACCTCTTACTACTTGTGGGAGAATTGGTATGCTGAAATTAAAATAGTTGCTATCTAAATTTTCTGATTGCAAAATTCTGGATAAGTTCATTGAAGCTGACTTGACGAAGCATGTCCACTTCCATACACAATAGGAAAGTGAATCAAGTCTGTCCTGACACTTTGTTGTTTGCTGAGGGTTTTTTATTCTTTTCAGCTGAGAAAAAGAGCGTTCTGTGGAGCAGTTAGTAATAATCAGTGTTAGAAAAATCCATATTATGATCTCTACATTTTGAAATACATATTGTATTCCGTCTTTCAATATTGTGTCTCTAAGATCAATGTGACTGAATTTCATTTTTCCTGTTTCATTAAACTGTGTGCGCATATAACAGTGGAACTGCAATACTTCTCCGCGGAGATTCATGTTCAAGTCAACATGGTATGAGTCAACTAGCTTTTGGGAACCTTGTGAATATTGTTCATCAGATAAGTCCATATTGTTTAGAAAAGAAAATCTACTTGATACTTCTTTGTACACCTCACCTCTCCTCTTCGTATGAGCTTCAAGTGTATCAATTATAGCGTAGTAAGTAGATACGCAAAATTTGTCTCTAGGATTCAATGCTGTTTCTGTTGCACTGTTATCATTTGCTTCTTTTTTCCTGATTTGCTTGCGGGACTGGGCTTCTTTGTAGTTAGTATCAGGCAAGATATCTTTTGATATGTCCAAAACTTTTGAAATCATTCCTCAAAGTGTGTAAGTGGTCTACTAATGATTGACAGAGGTCTGCATACGTTTTCAAATCCAATTCTTTTTCTTGGAGAGCTTGACTTGTGTGGTAAAAGTGTTGTAAAATTTCATTCCACATGGTCAACACAAATACAAACTCTAGTTCTTGCATCTTGTTTGCAATGTTTTCTGCCTCTCGTATATTTCTCCCTTTTGTGATTGGTCTTCAGCTATACTTTCTAATGCATCCACAATCTTTGAGTAGGACTCCAGAATTGCACTTGTTGCCACTGCATGTGCTGTCCAGCGAGTATTAGAAAGAGATTTCAACACACAATTATTGCCCAAATATGTTTTAAGAACTGCCCATCAGTGTGTTGAGGCAGAGAAAAATGTATAAAGTTGCTGGACTCTTGAGAAAAACCTTACTGACATGGGACAACAATCAACAGCACTACGGCCAACAAGATTGAGAGAGTATGCAGCTCATAGTATGAATATGGCATATGTGTTCTGTTCTAAAAGCTTCTTCTGCATTCCTTGATAACGCCCTGACATGTTGGCAGTGTTGTCATAAGATTGACCTCTGCGCTTTGAGAAATCTATTTAGCAAACTTGGCCCAGATAATGCAGTACTTGATCTGCCATTTCTTCACCAGTGTGGCTTTTCAAATAGAGGAACGTTTCATCCTGCCCTTATCTCAACTGTCTGAACTTAAAAAAAAACAACAAATTACACAATGTACACTATTTTTATGTATATTTATTACATATATAAGAAAGAAGAAAAATAATCAAGTACATATAACTCAGAAGCATATAACAATAATAAAACACAAATTTATTGAAGTACATGACTGGATCTGATTTCTTCGCATTATTTTGATCTATGTTAGTAGGATGCCCCCCTGGTTTCGGTGGGGCTAAGTAATAAAAAGAGAAAAGAAAAACGGGGGAAGAGTGTGTAGTGGAGTGTAAGGAAGTCTAACAAAGTTCTTATTTTTCCCATGATGACTACCTCAATGCTTTTTTTGAAATATCGAATATCAAATTTAAAAAAAAACTCATTTTTTTTGTGCCCCCTGTTTTGCTGGTGCCCTAAGCACCTGGTTAGTCTGCCTATTGGGTAATCCAGCCCTGCCTACTCAGCACATCTGAAAGTGAGTCTGAAGACAAGAACATTACCATGGTATATCCTAGAAAGGAGACCTGATTCCGGCCTTGATTGGCTGACCTCAGTGAGAGCTCCACTTCTTTGGCCCTAAACCTCACGGCAGAAGCATTTAGGCCCATTTCTGGCATACGCATGACACCCATAAGACCAGCCTCAGATGACGAGTCTGTCCCACCAAAATTTCCAGACCTCCTTGAAGAAAAACAGGCCTGTGATGACACACTAGGTTGTTGGACAGTGGGGACATACAGTTGGAAGGTGTCTCTGGTTCCCTGAACCTTCCAGTGCTAGAACAAGAGATGCAGGGGCCTGTGCCAGTAGCTGAGGGACCATTAAGGAAACCCTGACCATCCCTAGCCCAAGAAGAAGTCCCTCTCCCACACCCCTGCAATGCCTACTCTCAATAGGCATGACAGGGTTATAAGGCCAGTAAGCAGGTTAACTTATGATGCACCTGAGGTGATTAGTGAAGAACTGATACACTTAGCTCATAGACCTGTGGCAGCCATAGTAGGCTTTCTCAGATTCTTTAGGGAGAACTAGTGGAGTTGATATAATAAGGAGTGTGATTTGCCAGGATGACAATTCTTGGCTGAGGGAAGGATGTAAGCAGGGGCTGGGTGGAAAATGAACTCATGTGAACGCACCTCTGAACTCTGGGTCTTTACTCACCAAGAATAGCAACTGTGAGTGGGGTGCAGTGGCGGGAGAGGGGAGTGGTGTGTTAAAGGAACATTTGTTTGTCGGACTTTCACACTGCAAGGTGAGAACTTGAGGCGAAGGACACTGCCCAGCATACTCTGAGGTGGGTGTTTTGCTTATGGTCACATTTTTTTTCAAATATGATTGTTATGTTTTCCCAAATTAATGCTTGGTTCCCTTTCCCTTTTAATAAAAGTTAATAAAATAATAAACACACAGATTTTAATAAAATACACAGATTTAGTGGTTGTGAAAGGGGAAGCATTGCCTCCTAGAGGAACTCACGGCGGTGTTAGGTTTTCCCAGATTACGTTTTTGGTGGGGGTAGGGTGGCTTGAGCCAGTTCTGTTTTGTCATGTTAGAAGGAACGCCTAGATAGTGAAATCAGCCCTTGTTGCCTGGCAAAAGGGTTATACGCATCTTTCAACCGTGTGATGGAGTCCTGTTGCATCTTCCAAGCTTGTAGTCAATCTTAATGGCCAAGTGTCAAGGCTCTTATGAGATGATAAAGAAAGTTGCTATCATAGACTACTAGATCAGACAATCAGGGAAGAGAAAAGAACAATAGGTTTACCAGGTAAATTTACGGAAGCTAGGGAAAGCCAGGAAAAACTTTTTCATCACTTTGTATCCTGAGGAACCAGAACTAGGACCTCAAGGCAATGAAATCCTAAGAGAAGGCTCAGTAACCCTCGGAAAGAACTTAAATCATAAGCAAAAGAAGCAGGTGCTCCAGCTAGGGGCTGCTATCCCACGGATATTCTTGGCTATACCTGAGAAGATGTTCCTAGCACATTGCATGAATACAGAACCTGTTAAAGTAATACAGGAAGGGCTCCAACCAATCCCCAACAAGTTGAGGGGAGTTGTCAAGAAAGTGATCAGGACAATATTGGAACTCAGGGTGATAGAAAAGTCTCACAATGACTGGAGGAGCTCTATTGTGCTGGTCCAAAGCTGGATGGCTCACTATATTTTTGCATAGATTTCAGGAAAGTGGACACAATTTCTAAATTTGATGCCTACTCCTTGCCACAAGTGGATGAACTCTTAGACTGACTGGGAGTAGCACAATACATCACCACTTTGGATTTAACAAAGGGGTATTGGCAGATCCCCTTAACACCAGATTCCCAGAAGAAGAGACCTCTTTCTGTGCTGCTCAGCCTGTTTCATTTTAAGACCAAGCCCTTTGGGTTACACACAGCAGCTACCACTTTTCAACATTTGATGGACTGATTACTCCAATAGCACAGTCAATATGCGGCAGCATACTTGGATGATGTAGTTATCTGTAGTAAGGATTGGGGCTCCAATCTTGAAAAATGAGTTTAGCTGCCAAATGGGCATTAAAGAACCTGCAGTACTCCCTGATCACATGCTCCTGCGCTGGCTAAATGTGATGAAAGAGACAAACCCAAGGACCATGAGATGGTACCTGTCACTACAACCATACGCCTTTTGGATACAACACTGACAAGGAAATTTGCATTATAATGCTGGTTTTCTGTCCAAGAAAGCAGCCTACGCCAGCCAAGGCTAGATCTCAGTCTTGTGGGGGAGGATATGTAATGGTGTCTACAAACCCAGGACTGAGAGTAGACAGACGGGGAGGAGACAGGAGAACCTCTCTTGTTTGGAGGCAAGCAGCTTGACCACAGTAGCACGCAGCTGCCAGAGCTGCCAGTCATGGAGGCAGGCACCCACTGTGTGTTCAACAGAAAAAAACAAGGCCTGCTATAAAGGGGAGAGAACATAGAAGGAAAGGAAGTCAGAAAGGTCTGTGATAGCAAAGGGGCAACACCCTTGCACCAGCCTCCCTGAACACAGCCAAGAGACTGAAGCATGCTTCTAGACTTAGACGTGAGGGTTCAAGAACTGCCTGACAGGGAACTAACAAAGGAGGGCCAGTCAGGGGTAGCAGAGACCCCTCAAAAGACCTCACCAGGAGCCGGTGACTGTCCCACATAAGCCTTCTGCATGCTGACCCTCTACACAAGAATGAATTTCATTCTGTATGCTTTAACTCTTTCCCTGGGCAATATCTTAGGCTAAAGCAAAAGAGAAAAAAGAAAGGGACCATTTATAGTTGTTGATCATCTAAGGAGCAGAAACTAATGCTGAAAACAAGAAAATGATGAAAGCAGTCCTGATTTTATCAGCATATGGAGAGAATAAAATGTAATCCAATGAGATAACCGCTTCCCCTTCAGAAGTAACAGATGTTTCCTTGCTTAGCTGCTCAGACTAAATCCACAGTTATTTCATTAGTTTCAAGATACAATCTATCAGACTGGGCTTTCATTTCTCCCACTGCCAATGATAAACTGCTCATTGTCAGTCAATGAAAAATGGGCTGTGTGTTCTGCAACCCAGCAGGAAAGCTGCATAAGGATCCTGACTGCAGAGAAAGCACAGTTGGTTTGAACTTTCAGGCCTGACTGACAACTGCCTTACAACTTGGGTGGGCATTTACTCCCAGGCAAGGTTGGTGCCAAAGGCTACTGTGCCAAGGGGCAGCATTTTACACTCACTTTGCACAGGTGTAAGTGACCGCACAGGGTGCAAAGCAGTGAAGAGCTGGACCAGTGCTTTCCAGCTGCCACAGCTGGTGCAGTGCTTGCGATGTGCCTCCAGAGCAACTGGCTTTGTGGTTTTTGATAGCGGAGCCAACATTGTAGAATTTGCTTCTCCTTTAAATCATTTCCCCTATTGGCTAGTCTCAGTGGCTCCCCACTCAGCTTGCTGGCTTTTGTGGATCTCATTCTTAGACATCTAATTCTCCACTGCATTGTATGGGAAGCCTGGGCACAAAACAGGGCTGTGGATGCCACTAGGCAGCAGGCTACCTAAAGTTAGGCATTGCGATGCTGAGCCTAAGTCCCCTTTGTGGCTCTAACCTGATGAGTTGTTCTTAACTATGTTCTAGACACACTCAGTTTGGCTGTCCTCCACAAGTGGGCGTGGACAGGACAATTAGGAATCCAATTAGTGACTGAATATGGGCTGTGTTTAATTCCCTTCCAGCAATCGCCAGGACTCTGGGTAGCCTCTAAAAAAGACTCCAGTGTTCAATGAAGTATCTTATGGGTTATATCAAGTGGTTAGTAGGCACAGTACAAATCGTATGAAGAATGGTGAAGCAGCACACAAGAGTCAAGCTGCATTCTCAGGAAAGTCACTTTGACTAGCTGGAAGAATGATCCCCTTCTTTCTGCTGCTCATTGAAGTCCAGCAACACTTAAATGCAGGAAGCGTGACACTGCAGAAATAAAGAAAAAACTGGGGCTCTCTTAAAGGGAAAGTCTGTATGATAAATGTAAACTCTGGGATGGTATTTGTATGCTGGATCAATGTTTTCCTGTGACAACAATATGCTCTTCATACATAATCCAGACTAGTCCAACTGTATCTCCTGTCTTACAGTGTGGTTTTATGCCCCATGTTTCCACTATGTATGAGATGCACTTGGCTGAGGGGAGAATGGTAGCTGCAGGGAGCCACTTGCATCTCCTTGGATCCTGGGTCAATTGGTGCTGGTGGAAATTAGAGCAGATGGGGGTGCTCTGTAATTTCCACCAGTGAGGATCAGGTGTAGTAGAGCTCTGCTCCACACACTCTGCCCCATCAAGCTCCCAGCCCTCCCGTGACATGCCTACTCCTCTCCCTTGCACCACAGTTGTTGACATGTAGTGTCATAGGAAACAATGCAAAGTGAACTTGGGGGACTGGACACCCATTGTTTCTCACCATGGATTCAATCCAATACCCATGGTTGACTTCAATTGGAGTTGAGCGAGACCCTATTTGTGGAAAGTACATGCAAATAGTTATTATTCTTTGGTTCTCTCTACTCACTGCCATAAGAGCCAGATCCTGGCCCCCCTGACAACAATGGGAGTTTTTCTATTGACTTCAGTGGGGGCAGGACTGGGTCCTAATAGAAGTGATCAAACAGAACAGTACAATTGAAGCAAACTAGGGAAATGTTTAGAGAGAGATTTTTTTTTTCATGTAGGGGCTCCATGCATTCTCTTACCAGAAGAGAAATATAAATGTGATTTCAACCTTGAATTTCTCATTAAGCTTCAGGTGAACATTAATCTAGATACAAATACTAGCTAAAATATTGTAAGGATTAGGTATATTATAAAAGCATCATTTCTATTAGCCAAAGATGTGACTCCATCTGCTGGTTGAGAAAAGAAATATCCCAGGAGGCTTTCTAGACTACGAGGACAAAATTTTCCCTATGCAACCCACAGTGTGGTTGTCTGGAAATCAGACAAGAGGCTTTTACACTTAATTTCAAATAATGTCTTTCATAACAAACTATCTAAAGAAAACTCAGAGAATGCAGGTAGTAATATAACTCTATTGTGACCAATCCTATATGTGTTTTATTTGCTTTGCATTAACTGAAGTTGAGCATTTAGACAAAATTATATGAGCTAAACTTTTTAAATGATCATTTTTATATTATTTTAATTATCTTCAGTTGCATGCTGCTGAGATGAGAACAGGAAAATGACATAATATTATCACATAATAAGGCAGAATACAATTATGGAGGTTTGTCAGAAGACCGATACAGGAAAACATCCATAAATAGGTTCACTTCATTGGCAAATTCAAAAAACATCTACAAATGAAGTCAGAATATTCCTCTTTAGAAAGGATCTGCATTTAGCACACTAGTGGGCTAAGTATTAAGTAACATCTTTAACAGCTGTATCCCAGAAAATAAAATGGTCCGAGTGAAAATATTGCAGTATGCCCACCAAAATATGCAGCTGTTCATATTGCAGTAGTCACACACCAAAGTACTTTGCAAAACCACAGACATTAGAGATTGAAAAGACCTATCAGGTGATTAATGAGAGATGGCCCAAACCCAGAATCTCAAAACTTCTGAGTGGTTTGGATTCAGCTCAGGGGATCCACATCGGGTCCTGTTGGGTGATCCAGAAATTCCAGGATGGCGCCAAAACAGGAAAGTTTGTATTTTCCAGTTCCAATTCAGATGAACTCAAAATACTACACAAACAAGGCAAATTCATAAGAGTTTGCCCAAGATGGCATAACTAATGTGTGAAAAGATGGTCTTAGTTCAGATTCAGATTCAGTGGTGCTGAAATCTCCCACCCTCAACCCTAACTGGCCTAGATCAGAACATATGGCTTATATCTAAATTAAAACTATCCAGGTTGTCTTCCTCCCTTTCCAGCTACTCCAAGACTGTTCTTAATGTTATATTGATGTTTCTAAATCACAGTTTATTATAAGTAATCATGTAAACTATAGTTCAAATTAACCATCGATATTCATCAAATATTCAACTCTATTTTTGTTCATAGCATTAACAGACCATTCTAGAGATAACAGTTATATAAATAAAATGCAAGCAGGTTGCCTTAGATCCACACCTTTTAAAGAATATTGTTCAATTCATACCCTATACAAATGCCACAACATTGATCTGCAGGATCATATGGACATCAAATGCAAACTAACAAATGAAACCACTAAAAACTCTAGGGTGGATTCCTGTTTTGTCCAGTCTATTTTTTAAAGTCAAGGAACAACAATGAAAAAATAATAATAATAAAAAAATACATTAAAACAAGCCCCCAAATTTACTGTCTGGCATTGGTTAGGCTAGTGACTACTGAGACGGTCATGACTGTTGGCAAAGGTAATCACACCTATCTCTGATGTTACCTTGTCCTGTCACCCCTCTGTTGTATAGTGAATCTATATCTTACACTTAAAGACCCCTGGGACAAGGCATTTGTTTGCAGAACACCTTGTAAATGGGGCCCCTGGGGACCTGTATGAGGTCTCTAGACACCACTACAATAGAAATATATATTAATAATTGATAGATAGTAAGTGAAAACATATTATTTATATCTGACTTAAAACTAGAGCATTGGATAGGGAATATAACGAGTGAAGAATGAAACGTCTGATTTCTATACCATTCATTTAAATCTTTTGTGTGTGACAGGGTGCACAGAGCCTCACTGATTTCCAGCAACAAAGAGTTAACTCCTGCCTCCCCGACACAGGTAGTCATGAGCAAGTAATGAAGCATGGCTGGAGACTCAAACTCCAATCAGGCTGCTGGGGGAATTCAGCAAACTCTATAAGAACAGCTGTTTGGGTGATAGTAAATCCTTAGGAAGAATGCATTTCACATGAAGTTATTCTAGGGGCTGGTTTATAGTATAGGTATTTTTAATGGGGTGTTTTTTGTTCCTTTTTCTTTTTTAATTATGTAAAGTGATTTAGAAATCATTCTTACTGTACCCAGTGTAAAACCTTGAGGAGGAAAATATGCTGATTGGAAGACAGAGTTTCCTGTCTTTGAACCAGTTGATAGTTTCACCAGCTTCCACTAAGTTTAGAGTTTTGTATTGTTTTGACTCATTTGTTTGCTGGGAGATAGGATGTTGCACCAAGAAGTCACTTAGCTATGGATTCTAAGCTACCCTAATGCTCTATGGTTAAAAGATCAGCTCAAATTGACTGTCCTAACATTGCTTACTATTATTCTTGCCGCCTCACAGGTGCACGCATGTTAATGGTCCTTTGCCAAGAGCAGTAGGTTTGAGGCTTGTTTTATATCTTATGCTAATACCCTGCCTGTTGATCAGTTAGCTTTCAGGGTTCATTATGAATAGTTAAACTATTTTATGCCACTCTGAAGTAGCCATGAAACTTCCTAAATACAAGTTCAAAAGGAATTAGAAACTGAAATGTAGCTTTCAAGCAGATTCAAAAGTAGCTGTCATGGACAAGTCTGGGAGACTTGCTACCAGGCTTTTGGGCTTGTGGACGGTCCTAAGAAGTGATGACCAGAATCCAGAAGGGTTTTCTCTCCACTCCCCTAAGAGGGTATATGGAACCAAGATGAGCCCTCCTCCAGTGCACCTTGCCCCATAGAATTCTGGGGAGCGATGACCCACAAGCCTAGTCCTCCAGCCTGCTCCACCAGAACCATCTTTACAGGTCTGGGGTGACCCTCATGCTGTTCCTGATTGTCCCTGCTGCACCCTATAGCTCTGTCTCTGTACAGGGGATTTGGGGGAAGATACTCACCAAGTAAGGGCCCAAGGGTAAGTGGTCTGTTTTGCCGGGCCACTTCTTCTCCTGGCTACATGGAGGGATCCAATGGTGACAAGAATATTGGGGTATTATGTTCTCACTGAACGGATGGAAGTATCTTCTGCTCCCAGAAAATAACATGAGTGTGAGCTCATGGTGATAGTGTGTGATGGTCGGAAGTGAAACTCATTACACAAAGCAATGTCCAATGCTAGCAGTAAATAAATGGCTGAACTTTTTTGGTTTTTTGCCTAAACCAGGGGTGGCCAACCTGTGACTCCAGAGCCACATGCAGCTTTTCGGGGGTTAATATGCGGCTCCTTACATAGGTGCCGACCCTGGGGCTGGAGCTACAGTTGCCAACTTTCCAATGTGCTACAGAGTGCTCACTGCTCAACCCCTGGCTCTGCCCCACCGCCCCTCCTCCTGAGTCTGCAGTGCCCTTGCTCCTCCTCCTCCTCCTTCTTTCCGCCTCCCCCCACCACCTCCTGCACACCACAAAACAGCTGATCATAGTGGGCGGGAGGCGCAGGGATGGAGGGTTAGGTGCTGATCGGTGGTGCTGCTGGTGGGTGGGAGACACTGGGTGGTGGGGAGCTGATGGGAGGTGGGGGGGCTCCTGACGTGTTACTGTGGCTCTTTGGCAATGCACATTGGTAAATTCTGGCTCCTTCTCAGGCTCAGGTTGGCCACCCCTGGTCTAAACTTTTCAGTTTGGGTTAGGCCTCTCTGGCAGCTAAAAATAAACCAGGAATCTTGGCCCCTGCCCCACAGAACTAATGTGATCTGCATATATACCAGGGATGATATAGAGGAGAGTGGGCAGGATAGGAGGAAACTGGTTACAGTAACAGGCTTATATGGTGGTTGTGCTTAGTAATGCATCCTCCTATTTATTTATAATGCGAGAGGAGGCATTCAGTGTAATTATAAGGAATAAAAATTAAAACTGTGTAGTACTAAGCACAGCAACTGTTTAGACCTATTACTTCTCCCCTCCCCACTTTAACATTACTTTTTTATAGTTAGCTCACATAAGCTCTTTGGGACAGGAGACACAGGGACTTGGTTTTTTTAAATGTCCATTTAGCCCAGTTTTGTTGCCCTTTTACACTATGTATAAACCTACAGATATTTTAAGATAAAGGTTAAGAATCATGTAGGATTCAAAAAAGGACAAGACACGATTATCACCCAATTACTTTAAAACTTCAAGGGTTTTTTTGAGTATATATAAATTTTTGTGCTTCAGGGCATAAAGCTAAGGGCTTGTCTACACAGAACTGTAATGGAGACTATAGGTGAGTGATTTCTAAAGTGAATTAATATGATGCACATTCATTGGTTGTTGTAGATCCCGCTGGTGCATGCTAAAGATTCCCTAGTATGGTTTATATAGTACGATTTCAAACAGTACTACGGTAAAGAGCACTAGGGAACCTTTAGCGTGCACCAGCAGCATCTAAATGGACCAACTAATGTGTAATACATCAGTATGTTTTACAAATCACACCCTTGTAATTTGCATTACTCCACTATGCAGACAAGCCCTAACTGATCAAGAATAATAAAAACTTTCTGTGGGCAGGTTATTTCAGAATTTTCTATCACAGGATTTTTAGCAGTTTGCTCGGAAGTATCTGATATTGGCCACTGTGAAAAAACTGGATTTGAGAGATGTACTGCTTTTATTCTGTATGTTTGCAGTTTTGTTCTAGCCATGTTAGTCCCAGGACATTTTAGAGGGACAAGGTGGGTGAGGAAATATTGGACCTTGTCTCTTTATTCTGTATGGTAGTTTCTAGTTTCTTAACATAAATGTTCACAGAGTAATAATATAATGATAATTTTAAATTACTCTTTAAAACTACAGTGCCGTACCTAGCACTTATACAGACTAACATGGAAATGAGGCTTCATTGATTTTCTGAAGTGCTTTAGGATCTTCTGCTGAAAGATGCTGATACAAACATGAGATGGCTATTGTATCATGCTTTGCACCTGTTCTGATCACAGAAGCATAATAAGAGAAACACTTTTAAGGTTTTATTTTAGAAGACAAAATTATGTTTGCAGGAATTGGTGGTGGTATGAAATCATAAGACTAATTTTGGGCCCTACTGTCATCTATATGGGTTGCTCCCACACATGGAGACTGGAAATTCTGTAAGATTCTACTCAGTTTCCCACTAACTCTATCAGGATTTGGAGACTCAGTTTGCTTCCTGAAAAAGGAGGGGGTGGGTATAATGCAACCTGTGAAGGCCAGGGCTATCTATGCAAAGATCTTGATTCTCTACAGTTAGCATCTTTGCTCCTGCATGATTTCAGCTGCCAAAGAATCCCAGCTCAGGTGTTTCCATAGTATGAAGAGGGGAAAGCAGGTTGCACTAGTCAACCCCTTGGATGGGAATCTGCAGGGTTAGTAGAATAAAAGTAACAGAAATTGATATTTTGCCCCTTACTCCTCCCACCCCCCAACTGCTTTGGTATTTTTTCCATCTGGATCTGCAAGGTTCTTATCCATCTTTGACCATGATAAGTTTGTTACTACTTATGTTCTAAAACAATACTGTTTAGGGATTTATAATAGGTCCCACTGCAAACTCTCTATCCCATTAACAAGACTGCATGTCTGACGGTAAGTTTTCTGAAGTGCTTTGAGATGTTGGCTATAAAGGGTATTTAAAAAAATCAGAATTTACTATTTAAAAATACCTGTATATTGAAGAAATGCAGTAATGTATTTTAGAATAAATTATACTAATAAATATTTGTAGCTAAAGCCATCACTGAGAAGAAAAATAAGTACAAAGTAGATTGTCTACTAATGGGTCAACAATTGAACAATGTAGAATAAAGTGCTCTGGTCCTGAAGTTTCTGTAATGAAGGTAATTTGTTGATCCAATAAAAGTTACCTTGTAAAATAGTATGGAAGGCAATAAGAGGATGAATGTAATGTTGGGGAAGGATACTAGAAATAAGCACTACTCCTTGAATTTTGGGACATTTGCCAGGACAGATGCATAGTTTCCAAAATATCTATGCACCTGTAAAATAAGATGCTTCACTTATAAAATAATACAACGTGGAGGAAGAAGTGTAGTAGCAAGCTGCTATCTATGATGAGCTGATCCTACCAACGGTAAATACAGTCAAGGCAAACCATCTTTATTTTTGGTAGAAATAAAATGAAGTAACTTTACAACAATCAATATTTTAAAACTTTTTAGTGAGCTTTTCCATAGTAGAACTCCACCAAGCCTAGTTACTCTGAATAAGATATCATTTCATATCTTCAAGTACAGCAAAAAAGACTAACAAAGTTAATGGCTATTAGGAATATTTATTCCAGTCATGGCAGCTAAAGCTCATAAAATTAATGGGATAGCAGCTATCCCTATATTTCTACCCATCCACATCTTGCCTTTAAACCAAATAATCTTTCTTACTTTACTATATATCTGAAATTCAGTGCACCATGCAAATGTTTTCACACTATACCTGCCTCTTAGACAAATGCAATATTCTAGAGCTTTATTCTCTTTGTGCTCATATAAAAGCTGAATTCTATTTAATTTATGCCTGCCAAGCAATGGATTGTGAAGTAGCACTGTGTATTCTAGATGTATGCATGTTCTAACTTTTAGAGCATTGTAGCAATTTCAAATACAGTTTGAAGAACCAGGGTTGTTGTAACCCTTTTTTTAAGGATATATTTGCCATTTGACCAAATTAGAGTGACTGTGAAAAATAATTAAAAATAAATAAATCAGGATTGCATAATATTGAAGCAGTGCTTTCAAAGTCCATGTTAAAATGCAAAGCAGATTTATAGCAACTATTAGATAGTTACTGCATATCTTTAGAACAGATAGTAAATAAGAGAAAAATCTTTTTAAGCGTTGTTTGAGATATGGCAGAACTTAAAAAGGCTGCCACTCAGTGGCAGTAACAACTTGGATCTTTTTATGATCACTACAAATACTTGACAATTTACATAATTTAGGCAGTGACTAAAATGTAGGCCCCAATCCTGCAATTGCTTACATACACAAATAATTTTACTAATCCTGTGACTGTTTCTTGTAATAGGATTGCTCATATCTGTGAACTGAGCACATGTGAATGTTTGTTTGCAAGATAGGGGCCTTAGCTACGTTACTAATTTTTTTTATTATTTTATACTTATTACACAGTTTTAGACTTGGGAGAATAGGCAATACTTTTATAAATACAATTTAAGGATATGTTCTGTATCGTATATTTGTGCTTAGAGAGAATAAGGCCCTTTTAAAAATGTGGGCATCTCCTACCTACACAAACTCATTTATTTAACTCTACATGATTCTACTGAGGTCAAGGGGCGTAGAATTGGGTCCTTTGTTAGGAAAGACACCTACTTAAACTGGATCAGGAATGTGCAAGGTGCTCACGTCATGAGTTTTGCTACATTCTTCTAGTCACTGAACCAATAAGGCCAGGTCAGATTAAACTAGTTTTATAATTTGGTGAATTCCTCTTAAGAAATATATATTCATATGCACTGAGTGCTAATGAACAGTGCACTCAATCATGTTTCCACTTAATTCAACGACAACGTTCCAAATGGTATTTGAAGAAAGATCATACTCTTTAAAAGGACTAGAGTCCACTGAAGAAATAAATGCTTTGGCATGATGAAGTCATTTTGTCCTCCAAGCAGAGAAGCATAAATGTATAAGTTGTTTGGGCTTTTTATGCTTGATCAGGTATGACTGGTGTTCATGCAGCATCAATACATAATATAGAAATAGCCTTGTTTAATCAGATATGAGGCACTGATACTTATCATTCAACATTAGGAATACTGTAAATGTAATATATTCCTAGTCTGTTCCCAACTGTATTTTAATCTGGCTGTTTCTTAAAGCTTGTATCCTTTCATCTCCCTTTTGCTGATTAAATTACTACAACTCCCTGTGAGTAACATGTCAGTTGCCTATGTCTACACTGCAGGTGAAGGTGTCACTGTAGTGTGGGTAGGCAGGCCTGTGTTGTTTTTAATCTAGATAGTATGGATAACAATAGTGCAGACATGGTGGCACAGGTTCAGCATGGGCTAGCAACCCGAGTACATACCTGGGCTCACTCATGGGTTTGTATTTGGGCAGCTAGCCAGTGCAGTCACATCTATACTATCGTGTTACCTAGATTAAGGCAAGCACAAGTATGCTTACCTATGCTAGCCTCACTTTCACTTGCATTATAGATGTAATCTTTTGATGCAAATATCCATATTCTCATTTGATAAATATTATGACATCTCCAGTTTAACACATCATCAGTCTGGAATACTTAAATTGCTAAAATTTGCTAAAGGAAAGCCAGTTGTCACAAGTTAAAGAGAGAGAATTTGTTTGGAATGTATACTTTCCGTAACGGACTTTTCATACCTTTTTTTTTTTAGTGCACAAACAGTATTATATAATTGCTATATGCTTTGAGATTTTGATACTTTCTGATCTTAAAGGCTTTGGTGTAACTTAATATTTGTACTCCAGTCAGCTACAGGACAACAGCAATGGCAAAAACATTGACAATGCAGTTCATAGTCCGGTTTTCCCATCTCACTGTGCAGGTACCTAAAAGATCATTAAAAAAAAAAAAAAAAAAAAAAATCAGAAAATAAGCTTGCTCCCCATGCCTTCTCTGTTAAATTCTATTACATTTCAGTGCCAAAGACCAGAAATTTAGGATTAAAAAAACCCTCATATACTCATTTCTTTGAGGAAATGTAATAGAAATTTGTAATCCTCTCCATAAAGATGAATTTACTCTGACCTTTTTCTCTTTGGAATACAAAAACTAATACCATCAAAACTGCATCAAACTTACACATACTACTATTCACTAATAAACTTACTTTTAAATAAAGTAAAAACCCCAATATAATATAACAAATTAAGTTCTCTCTATAACCTAGAGAAAAATAGCTTTTTCTCCAACTTTTGATTCTGCAGCTAAAGATTAGAGAAATGTAAATAGCTATGGGGTGTAAGAATGGAGTGAAAAGCTCTGATTAATGACTTCCTCCTGTCCTTGTGACCTAATAATTTTCCTGAGGTCAGAGAATCATTACTTGTTCTTCCCTATCACACAACATATAGCATTTGATAGATACTTAAGCTTAAAGCCCGGCTGGCACAGTCACAGGGAGAGAAGATTGGTTCAGAATGAGTTTTTAAAAACATTGATTTAAGTCAGTCCTTGCCATCCTGTCAACAAGGAATTCCCGCTCCCTCCATATTCAGCCAATGAATCAATATTTTCAAATCCTTTTATATACTCTGGCTCTTTTGCTTTTTTGTATGTAAAAGAAACTTCCATGGCAAAATAAGAATAGAGTCATACTACACTTATGACATTAAGAACATAGATAAGAATATGTGGTTTTATTTACGTGGACATAATGGGAAATCAGCTAAAGAAGCTGCTACTTTGACATTTCTAAAGCCAACAATATATATGTATCCCAACACAAACTCTGACCTGAATGTACTTATTTATTGGAACCAATTTTCTAACTAATGATTCAACTCAGTCTTGTGTTTTAAATGCAGTCTTTTAACCTTTTTTACAACAGAATTCTGGTGCCTCATTTTAAGTCCTTGGCAGGCTTGAAAGCAGTCCAATAATCTTACAACACCACACTGTGAACTGAAATGGGGGAACTTGGAAATAATGCAGAAGTCAATAAAATAAAGAAACGTGACAACTGACTGCAAGAAAGAAATAAAAGCCATAACATCATTAGTCAAACTATTTCTGCTTTAGCTAAAAACAAATGCCAATTCCTTATTTGGGCCAGCTTCTCTTAGAGTAGGGCAGTCTGCTTATAGTAAGTAGGCAGAAATTCAGAATTACAAATTTACATTTAGAACACACACTACTAATTAAGTCAGCAACCCTACAATTGAAGATCTTCTATGGGGATTAATTTACACAATCTTTCTTTCAAACTGAAGATAGCTCCACTGGTATTGCTAATTTTGTCATACCCCAGTGTTCTCCCTCCATCTATTATTCATTCAATCCTGGGGGCATCTGTTGAAAATGCACACAAGGCTTCCGGGTCTGGTGGCTTTTTGTAATCAACCCTTCAAACTGCTAAAAATATTATCTGTAGCACAGCTTAGCAACAGGTAGCACATTCACTGTCTCTTATTCGACTTGAATCTGAATGAGGGAACTTACCATCAGTTGTGGTATCCCAAAAGCACGAGCTTGCTGTGTGGAGACCAGCGCCACACTTCTGCATCACTGCACAGGTTACTGAAGGACAGAATAATAAAATCAGTGTTTTAATTAATAAAACAAGTGATGAATCTGCAGACTGAGTGAAACTACCATCATGAAACATAAAACTGGAAGCCTGAAAATGCAGCCAAGACTAATTCATTTAGTGACAAAACAAGAATGGCAGCCTCTCTTCCCTTTATGTATTTGCTATATCACACGGTCGTATACCAGCTCCCATTTTACTGACCTGCAAGCCTTCAGTTACCTTTCAACTAGTCTCAAAACAAGGAAAGCAATTATGTAACACTCCCTTTAAAAATCTTCATACTAAGATTTTTAATATGAAGGCTACTGAAAGTGTCTTAACACTGATCTATCATTTTTGAGGTAATTGTTTAGATATCTTCTAGCCTACATAGTAGCACAGGTAGTGGCAGTGGAGACATGACTGAGCCAGGCTGGTTTCAGGCTCAGCCATGCTCTGCTACTGTGGCTATGGTGCTATACACTGCTCTGAGAGTTAGCATGAGTATGTATACATACACAAGCAGAAGAATCTCACCTCTAGCTCGCAGTGTAGACATAACCCTAATGGTATGCAAATAACCCCTTTCCCAGAAAGTTCATTGGTATGACTAAATTCCCTAATTATCTTTTAAAATATTTAGAATTAATTTGCACTTGAAGGCACACCATTCACCAAGTTGGTGTGGAGGCACGCTGTCCCAGTGCGAGCTGCAGGAGGAACTGTGCCTGACATAGATGGTGCTTCTGGAATTCCTCTGAGAGAAGCAACATGTAGTCTTACACCATCTTTTGAGTGGGTGCAACATTTAGACTGGTCCAGCTGCCTTTGAAGAAGCAAATGCCAGCATCAGCTCGAGCTTGAAGGAGTCCTTGCACCCCCCAAGGAAAGACTTGCCTTGCAACTGTGTCCAGCCTACACATATGGGCCAAAGTGAGCACAGAGTGTACTTTTCCCTTTTAACTTCTTCTCCACATGTGCATCCTTGAAAACAGTGGACACAATCTACCCTTTAAGATGCAATCAACTGAACATCCTCTATAAGGGTGTGTACTGCACGCTAAACCTCAAGTACAAATATTTCCAAAATCCTTTTGGCAAGGATTTAGATTAATACAACCTACCTTCTGAAATTATGAGAATTTTTGGCAGATGTAATAACTTTGGGTTTTTTTTATTTTCTCTCTTTTAAAAAAAAGAAAGAAAGAAAGAAGGGAAACAGGAAAGACAATTGTCAGATTTAGCTCCTTTGGAAAAGGACTGGTATGTCATGGACAGGGCTAGGTACACTATCAGCATTTAGCATCAATTAAAAAATGAAAAAACTGCCACAGTTTTGTTGCATATAAATGTCTAAGTGATTAAGCATATATACAAATAATACGGACATTTTCTCAGTTCCAATCACTTGTGGGTTTTGGGTTTGGGGGGGGGGGCAGGGAGGGAGAGGCCGGTGACGGACGGAGAGATTACAGTACAGGAGAAAACTAAGAGGGTATGGTTTTAAACTTCCTAGCTTGAAAACGAATTCTTCCCAGCAATTATTCATCTGAATTGTATAAAGCAAAGTATGGATACTGGTACTTACCAATGTATTTGTATGTTTTCCCTAGTTTCACCAGATGTGTTAAAGATTGCTCCACTATAGCTGCAGTCCACTGATTGACCTTGCTGTGGTTATAATCTGCCTTGCCCAAAACCCCTTCTGTGCACTACAAACAAACAGAGAAAAATCAATTGCACTAGCAGTAATACATCAGCACGAAACGTCTCAAGCCAAACCACGTTTAATACAGTAACTCCAAACATTTACTAAACAATCCCAGAGCACTTGCAAGGCAACTGAGTACCTTAGAATAACGATTCTGAAAACAATTTACCTCACTGTATACCAGCTGCTGAATGGGGAAATGAAATATAATTCAGCATCTACAGATGCTAGGTTATTGACTACATATTCTTTCTAGCTCAAAGGTACAACTGGTGTGGTAAAGTGAGGCTGTCTGTAAAAATGTATTGCAGAAAAGACCTTTAAATAGTTAAGACAGCAACATGACTTCTGTTTAAAAGACAAGCTTTCTTAAAATCTACATGCTTAATCAGATTCTTCTGAAAGCAGGTGTGCCTCAGGAGGGTAGGGTTAGTGACCCTAATCTGAAGTAATTTGAGGGGGAAAAAAGCCGTTTTTGTTTCTCACTTTTTTTTAACAGAGCTAGGGACCAAACTATTGATGTGACGTGTATAAAAATGGTTTCAATCTGTTTAATCAAGGTAGTGCATGGCACCCTCTAAGTGAGAGGGTGCATGGGAACCCAAACTGAGAGAGAATATTTAAAATCATGTTCACTATCCTTGCACAGATGTGTTGCCTGAAAGGATTACAGCTAACATGCACCAATAAAGCGGGGGGAAAGTAGGAGGGTTTCTATGCAGTTAGTTTATGCTTGCTCGGGGCATTTATGTCCGCACATTCCTCTGAACCTGACCTTTTCTTTGTACACCTGCACAATAAATATTTAATAACTCATGTTGCTAGCTAAAAGGTGTCTTATGTGTTTTTATTTATGGGGAGGTTTTACTGTGCTTGTTGTTAGGTCAGCAGGCAACCTAACCAAGGTGGGGAGGAGACAAACTTTGGGGTGGGGAAGGGAGGAAATGATAGGACAGGAAGAGGGGTTGTAGTTGTGAGGGGGCAGAAAAGGAGTGAGGGGTAACTTCCTGATCTTGGGGGGCAGTTTAATGTGGTTTCCAAAGAAACGGCATGGAGGTTTGGAACTAGCAGTGCAGGTACCTGGACTGCTGAGATAAAAGGACTGTGTTGCCCGAGCTGTCAACATGCAGATTCCAGGCAATTCCCAGATCACAAGGTTGCAGGAGTCTCCCAGACAGCAAGGTGTACACGACAGATGATTTGGGTTGAGACAGGTGGCCTGCATTGGCATTGTGTTTTGCCCACTTTGTGGTGTGTAACCAGTGATTTGAAGTTGTGATCTACCTGAGACTCTGGCAATTCACTTGAATGGAAACGATCTGGCTCTTATTCCTGATGTTCACCTCGTGCAGTGTATGACAGCAGATTTGGACCACATCAGAGATTTGTGTCCGGGGACTGTGATAGTTTTCTGATTTGGCTAAGTGTCTGCATAACTGCTACAGCAATAAGATGAAAGCTATTAAGAGCTGGAAGAAGATTAATCAGGAAATTGGATGGATCATGGCTGACCAAAAAATGTCTACTGCATTGCACAGAAATATTACGAGCTCTGAAACCTCACTGTTTTGGAAGATTGAGTACTTTTATTAGACAGGGTCAGAGGATCTTTCTCTCAAATATAAAACTGCCTGCATTTTGGAACAGAAAAACATTTCTCTTATTGGCCCTGCCACAAACTCCAACTTCTAACCATTCTGAAACCTGAACACAAACACTATTCCACTGTAACATGGTTTGTTTTTAACTCCAGGCACTGTATATGAGTTGGGTTATGAGGGGGTGGGGGGAAGTAACAGCAACAGAAACTTTTGTATACCAGGGTGTGAAGAATTCAGGGAGATGTGTTCCCACCACCACAAGTAGGAGAGACTAGGTACAGTAGTGGGCCTGGTTACAGGGGGAAAGGTAGTGAATGGGTCAGGAATATGGCTGGGGAGGTGTGCTAAAGCAGGGCTAGTGGGGTCCAGCTGGGGTGTGCGCATGGAGGGGGGGATGGGAATGGCAAGATAGTGGTAGGCTGGCTGGTTTAGTATGCAAATTGTGGGATATGTGTACAGCTGCCTGAATGCCTACTAATCCTACCACCAACATATCTTTTCCTGTTCAAAAAACTAGGAAATTCAATAGTAAAAAACTTAAACTTTCTATTAGTATAGTTTACTTGGTGGTAGATCGTCCCCTTGCAGAACAATAAGTGGAGCAAAACTCAAAACTTCTGAAAAGTAGGAAATGCACCCTTAACTGTGCCCTCTTTCAGAAATGCCCCAATATGCCTCGTTAACGTGTAACTTTTACTCTGCCTCCCTAAGAATTGTTGAAATGTACAAGCTTTTACAATCTCCAGGAATCCAGCTAACATTATGGAAGGACAAAGTGAGGGAGGGGGACAAAGGTTGCCCAATACCACATTCCATCTACCCTCTTCAAGCAATGCTTCAGTATGCACATACCACATACTCACTAGGGATGTAAATAGCAGTTTAAAAAGGTGACTGCGTAACTGAGTAAAATTTTATTGGTTACACTGTCAAATGTCTAACCAGGGAACTAGGGGTGTCAGGGGTGCTGTGGCAGCCCCATGTTTTATGCAGGGCCTGGCCACTGGCTGGAGTCCTGGGCTGGGGGGAGAGGGGATGGGGGAGCGGAGTTTACTTGTTAACTGAAACCAGTAAGACTGATGCTTATCAGTTAACTGCTTAAACTTTTACATCCCTAATACTCACACTGGCCTTTAGCACTTTAAGACTCAGGAGGTTCCAGATCCTGGCCCACACCCGTACACTTAGTCAATTCCCCTTTGTAATAAAACCCCTTTGCCCTGCAAGGTATATAACGTGCAATTCTGTACTGAAATAACGCATACTGTATCCTGTAAGTATACATGCAGCTCTTCCCTTTGCTCATGCACAAAGGGTGCAAAAGAAAGATCTCCTCAAATCACAATCAAAGCTTTACTACGCACTTCAAAATAATGCAGATATCCTCAGATCCCGAACACACCTTTACAAACAGGCCCAACGAGTGTCTCCACCATTTAGCACAGATACACATAACATACTGACTGCACCTGGAGTGTATACAAATAACTCCCATTGGCTATTGCCAGCTCCAGGGGAACATAGGGAAGGTGGCGTGCGCAACCATTTTTTTCTTTTCCCTGTAATAGTGTTAGATGAAGTTCTGCGGGTGAGAATGAATGAGCTGTGAAAGCAAGCAAAAAATGTGTATTTCAGCAACTGAGGGGTTGGCAGAGTAAAGGTAAGTCTGTTATCCGGGTATATTGGGGCATTGCTGAAAGAGAGCAGCGTTAAGGACTCTAAGGTGTGGGCAACTTCAACTGTATTTCCCAGTTTTCAGAAGAGTTAGAGTTTTGCTCAACTCAGCATTCTGCAACAGGATCACATACCATCCAGCAACCTTCACCTTCTGCCACTGAATATGTTCTAACAATTCTGTCAAGTGAACATTTGAGTTTATTTCACAGTGAGGGAACTAAAATTTCCCATTACTCTTACTGATAAACAGTGGCTGCCTGGAATGCTGAGGTGTCACTGCTTGTGTTTTGAAGTACAGTGTGGGTTCCTAAGTGCTACTGGAACATAAAAAAAGCCCTTTCAGTTAAGGAACATATCTAATGGAAACAATACACATTGGTTTAACCCAACAGTGTAAACTTAAAATGGTGAAAAACGGAAAACATTCTCTGTAAATTTAATCTCTTCTAATTCTAATTAAATTGCAGCCTCTATCATAAAGGAATCCAGTCATGTGAATTCACACGCTGAGACTAAATACAATATTGACCAATCTTAAATTGTAAAGAAATTAACATCTGAAAGTCTACATAACTAAATGAGACTGGGTACATTTTTTAGACTCGGTGATGTAAACCCCATACACTCAACTCCCACTTAAGTTATTTAGGAGGCCTATGCCCTGAGGATGGGCAGGATCAAACTCCTCAGCTAGTTTTAATCAACCTTTATACATTGTGACACTTACAGGAAGTAAGACAGGGCTGTTGGCATCCATTCATTACTTGATACCATTTTATGAATATTTATTTAAAAGAAATCTTCTCATAAGAACAGCCGTACCGGGTCCATCTAGCTCAGTATTGGTCTACCGACAGTGGCCAATGCCAGATGCCCCAGAGGGAGTGAAGCTAACAGGCAATGATCAAGTGACCTCTCTCCTGCCATCCATCTCCATCCTCTGATGAACAGAGGCTAGGGACACCATTCTTTACCCTTCCTGGCTAACAGCCATTTATGGACTTAGCCACCACATGAATTTATCCAGTTCCCTTTTAAACATTGTTATAGTCCAGCCTCTCACAAACCTCCTCAGGTAAGGAGTTCCACAAGTTGACTGTGCGCTGTGTGAAGAAGAACTTCCTTTTATTTGTTTTAAACCTGCTACCTATTAATTTCATTTGGTGACCCCTAGTTCTTGTATTATGGGAATAAGTAAATAACTTTTCCTTATCCACTTTCTCAACATCACTCATGATTTTATATATACCTCTATCATATCCCCCCTTAGTCTCCCTCTTTTCCAAGCTGAAGAGGCCTAGCCTCTTTAATCTTTCCTCATATGGGACCCTCTCCAAACCCCTAATCATTTTAGTTGCCCTTTTTCTGAACCTTTTCTATGCTAGAATATCTTTTTGAGGTGAGGAGACCACATCTGTACACAGTATTCGAGATGTGGGCGTACCATGGATTTATATAAGGGCAATAATATATTCTCAGTCTTATTCTCTATCCCTTTTTAATGATTCCTAACATCCTGTTTGCTTTTTTGACCGCCTCTGCACACTGCATGGACATCTTCAGAGAACTATCCACGATGACGCCAAGATCTTTTTCCTGACTCGTTGTAGCTAATTAGCCCCCATCATATTGTATGTATAGTTGGGGTTATTTTTTCCAATGTGCATTACTTTACATTTATCCACATTAAATTTCATTTGCCATTTTGTTGCCCAATCACTTAGTTTTGTGAGATCTTTTTGAAGTTCTTCACAATCTGCTTTGGTCTTTAACTATCTTGAGTAGTTTAGTATCATCTGCAAACTTTGCCACCTCACTGTTTACCCCTTTCTCCAGATCATTTATGAATAAATTGAATAGGATTGGTCCTAGGACTGACCCTTGGGGAACACCACTAGTTACCCTCTCCATTCTGAGAATTTACCATTAATTCCTACCCTTTGTTCCCTGTCTTTTAACCAGTTCTCAATCCATGAAAGGACCTTCCCTTTATCCCATGACAGCTTAATTTACGTAAGAGCCCTTTGGTGAGGGACCTTGTCAAAGGCTTTCTGGAAATCTAAGTACACTATGTCCACTGGATCCCCCTTGTCCACATGTTTGTTGACCCCTTCAAAGAACTCTAATAGATTAGTAAGACACAATTTCCCTTACAGAAACCATGTTGACTATTGCTCAACAGTTTATGTTTTTCTATGTGTCTGACAATTTTATTCTTAACTATTGTTTCGACTAATTTGCCGGTACCGATGTTAGACTTACCGGTCTGTAATTGCGGGATCACCTCTAGAGCCCTTTTTTAAATATTGGCGTTACATTAGCTAACTTCCAGTCATTGGGTACCGAAGCGATTTAAAGGACAGGTTACAAACCTTAGTTATAGTTCCGCCAACTTCATATTTGAGTTCTTTCAGAACTCTTGGGTGAATGCCATCTGGTCCCGGTGACTTGTTAATGTTGAGTTTATCAATTAATCCAAAACCTCCTCTAGTGACACTTCAATCTGTGACAGTTCCTCAGATTTGTCACCTACAAAAGCCAGTTCAGGTTTGGAATCTCCCTAACATCCTCAGCCGTGAAGACTGAAGCAAAGAATCCATTTAGTTTCTCCGCAATGACTTTATCGTCTTTAAGCGCTCCTTTTGTATTTACGATCATCAAGGGGGCCCACTGGTTGTTTAGCAGGCTTCCTGCTTCTGATGTACTTAAAAAACATTTTGTTATTACCTTTGGAGTTTTTTGGCTAGCCGTTCTTCAAACTCCTCTTTGGCTTTTCTTATTACACTCTTGCACTTAAGCTGGCAGTGTTTGTGCTCCTTTCTATTTGCCTCACTAGGATTTGACTTCCACTTTTTAAAGGAAGTCTTTTTATCTCTCACTGCTTCTTTTACATGGTTGTTAAGCCACGGGATGGCTCTTTTTTAGTTCTTTTACTGTGTTTCTTAATTTGGGGTATACATTGAAGTTGGGCCTCTATTATGGTGTCTTTAAAAAGGCCCATGCAGCAATTTGCAGGGATTTCACTTTAGTCACTGTACCTTTTAACTTTTGTTTAACTAACCCCCCTCATTTTTGTATAGTTCCCCCTTTTGAATTAAATGCCACAGTGTTGGGCTGTTGAGTGTTCTTCCCACCACAGGGATGTTGAATGCTATTGTATTATGGTCACTATTTCCAAGCGGGTCCTGCTATAGTTACCTCTTGGACCAGCTCCTGCGCTCCACTCAGGATTAAATCTAGAGTTGCCTCTCCCCTTGTGGTTCCGTACCAGCTGCTCCATGAAGCAGTCATTTAAAGTATCGAGATTTTCATCTCTGCATTCGTTCCTGAAGTGAAATGTTCCCAGTCAATATGGGATAATTGAAATCCCCACTATTATTGGGGTTCTTAATTTTGATAGCCTCTCTAATTTTCCCTTAGCATTTCATCATCACTATTACTGTCCTGGTCAGGTGGTCGATAATAGATCCCTAATGTTATATTTTATTAGAGCATTGAAATTTCTACTCATATAGATTCCATGGAACATGTGGATTCGCTTAAGATTTTTTACTGTCATTTGAATCTACATTTTCTTTCACATATAGTGCCACTCCTCCCCCTGCACGACCTGTTCTGTCCTTCTGATATATTTTGTATCCCGGAATGATTGTGTCCCATTGATTGCTCTCAGTCCACCAGGTTTCTGTGATGCCTATTATATCAATATCCTTCTTTATCACAAGGCACTGTAGTTCACCCATCTTATTATTTAGACTTCTAGCATTTGAGTATAAGCACTTTAAAAACTTGTCCTTGCTTATTTGTCTGCACCTTTTCTGATGTGCCAGATTCTTTTTTATGTGACCGTTTATCATCTGATCCGGCCCTTACATTATCCTCTTCCATCCTCTGTTCCTGACTATAACCTGGAGATTCTCTATCATCAGACTCTCCCCTAAGAGGAGTCTGTGTTCAATCCACATGCTCCTCTGCAGCAGTCGGCTTTCTCAAGGTTTCTAGTCTCTCTAGAGCGGCATTAATGCTAGACAATTCCCTGTATCAGATGCGCCAAAAAAAAAAACGTACAGTATTTGTCCTTACCTTGAAAGGCTAGTCGTGTAAAGAGATGAACTGTTTCTGACATTGTTTTTGTGCTTGCTGTGCATGCTGGAACAATTTTTGAAATGTGAAGTTTGACAAGACATGCAAAGAAGGACTTGCAGAGTCTGCAAAGTCCTTCAGGGAATCTTATTTTAATACACTGTCTCCTACCGAACTCCACAGGACCTGTAAGCAATAGGCTCTGCACTATTCAGTTGCTGGTTGCCATGGTATTGCATTTAATAAATTCTATTACAGACTATTCATCATAGCCTACTTTTCCTTGTATAAAAAGGCATTAAAAATCTGTCTTCAAAATTAATTCCAAAGTTATATTTAATAAATAAATATGCACGTATGCTAAAAGCATGAAAGTATCATTGAAAGTGATACACAGCTTTTTCTAAATACTGTATTTCATTCAAGTCACTAAAATTGTTAAATACCGCCTACCTCCTTAACAATGTTGTGAGCTTCCTCAGCATTGAAGGTCATCTATAATTTAAAAAGTTAGAAGTATAATCAGTTACTTATAGCATTTCACATTATTCTGGGGAGAAAAGAAATACTTGGAATATAGTTTTCCTTACCACAACTAGAAAAGGCATAGATCAAGCACCACACCCAGTTAAATTGTATTTTAAACCCGAACCAGATGAAAAGTAGTTTTAAAAATACCTCCATTCTTCAACACAACACAGCTGCCATCTGTCATTAATCCCTGTGTTACAACCCCGTCAAAGAGAGATTTTAAAAGCTGAGGCCTAGATACCAGGGTCCAAACTCATTTTTCCCTATCCTAAAAGATTTATACCATGTCTCTAGGCATGCCTTACACATCATCATGAATATCCACCAGAACAAAAGACTAAACTGAACTCCCTTCATAGGGAACCCAAACCCACTCCCACTGAAATGAGGATTCCTACTGACTATTTTTTACACTCATTTTAACAAACTATAAAACAGGGGATTGCAATCCTAGTACTACAACTGCTGACTTTTATAGGCACTAGAATGCCAAGTCACTTATTCAGAATATATATTTTTTTCATTTAAATCACCAGTCTTCTCCGCATTTGTCTGATGATTTTCCCCTCTCATCTTTTTGTTGTTTTTTCTCTGTTGCCTTCCCTCCATTAGTTTATTCCATCTGTTACTTTCTCCCTCCACTCCCCCACATGCCTTACCTAATACACAACACTTTGGTGTTGGGTGCTGTCTTTACAAAGATACACAAGCAGCCTACCCAATCAGAAAGTACTAATTCTTGTCATTTTTACTGTGCTCTAGTGGTTCCTAGAAGTGGAGAGGCGGGGTTGAATAGACTAAATCTGGGTAGTTTAATTCTTCTTCTCTGACTGGGAAAGAGCATAGCAAAATGAAATAAATAAGATCTTGTGATTCATTTTACTGTTCGTAGAGTGGCCCCAGAAGTTTTTTGCATTTCTTTAAAAAAAAAAAAAAAAATACTGATTTATGCTTGGAGGTTACAAACTTGTCATAAATATCAATTGATAACTAAACCTGTAAGATTTTCAAAGGTTATTTTTGAAATATAAACACTGTGCTCTAGGAAGATTGTCCCTTAATCCTTGAAAGGCCACATCCTGTAATTTGTGTTGTGCAGGTGGACCCTTGATACTGATATAAATGCGGCTTTGTGCATGGTGCAGAAAGCTGGGCAAGCAAATCCAGTTGCTGGAACTAGCCCTAAATCAAATCATTCCCTCTAAAGCCATTTTGTCATTCTCAATTTCTCTGCACTCTTTCAAAGCTCAAGAATTGTCCTGTGAATATATTCTCTTTTTACACATGAAGACAGGGAGGAAAAAACAGGAGTGCAGACTTATTCAGCATTAACTTTATAAACTGAAACTTCTACACTTGTTTGCCCATCCCACATCCCTTCTCCACAGAGATGTTGTAGCCTTCTTGTGGATGATTTTTTCATATCTTCTCCCCAGCAACTAAACTTATGTCTTCTGGTGTAACAATGTATCTAGCTCTGCTTCAAACCACTACTGCCTACTCGGTATCAAGGGAGTTGCAAGAAGCAGCTGCTGGTACAGATCTGGCTACCTGCAACTCCCACCTCTGCTAGACCCCAGCCTTGTCCCAGGAGGAAAGGGGGCTTTCTGGACCGGGGCCATGTTTGGGGTCACCAGACGTCCTGATTTTATACAAACAATCCCAATTTTTGGGTCTTTGTCTTCTCCAGGCTCCTATTCCCCCCTGCCCCCCATACCAATTTTTCACAGTTGCTGCCTGGTCACCCTAGCAAGGGGGCGACGGACCCCGCGGGGATACACAACTCGGCGCCACCTCTGGCCCGCGCGGGCTCTGCGCTGCTGGACTCCGGCGGGCTCGGCCCGACCTCCTTCCCCGGGGGGCTCCTGCCTGACGTCCCGGCCGGGCCCAGCCCCGCGCTCGGAGCCCCCGAGGCCACTCGCTCAAAGTCCGCCCGCTTCCCTCGCGCCGGCGCGGGGCGGCCGGGTCTCCTGGCGCCGGGCGAATGCCTCGTGCTCGGCGACCCCCACCGCGCAGCGCCCCGCGCCCACCTCGTCGCTGCGGGGGTGAAACTCCTCCAATGGCCCGGCTCCGGCGGCGCTCCGACCGCGCAAGCTCCGCCACCCACCGCCCCGGCCGCCTCCTGCGGCAGCGACCCTGCCGGGCGCCGGGGAAGCGGCACCGGTCGAGCCCCCGGCCAGCCAGACGAGGAGGCGGAGACAGCAACTCCTGAACCGCCCCTGTGCACTGGCGCGCCCCTGCTCGGAGCGAATGGGCACAGAGCAGTAAAGGGCTGATGTCTGTGGTGAAAGCCGCCGTCGTCTCTGCGCCTGGTGCTGTGTTCTAGTGACCCTCAAAAGGGCGGGGGGGGGGGGGGACAAATGCTGTGTGCGGGCTCACCCCCAGCCCCCGCCGTGGGCAATAAAGGCTGGAAAAGGCTTATGAGATTGGTGTGTGGGGAGGCCTCTGTTTTAGCCCAAGAAATAGCCGGTCTGGCTCCCCTGGGTTTGCTGGAGAACCCTTGAGGTTTCTGGTGCCACAGTGGGGACAGGCGGTGGCCTACTGGCTAAGGTACCAGGCTGGCACTCGGGCGAGTGGGCTGGCTGCTGCTTTTCCTGACTCTGCGCTTGTTAGAGCTGTGTGATTTGGGGCAAATTTAAGTTCTCTGTCCTTAAATCTTTGCCACTGAAAACTGGAGCTGATGCTTAGGCCCCTTTTCTTAAATCACTTTGAGATCTTGGGGATGAAAAATGTTGTATAAAGCGGCAAAAAAATGCTGTATGGGCTTGTGTGTCTCTTCAGTGGGGGCTGGGATCTTTACAGATGGCCTTTCCTGTTAAACCTTGGGGTTAAACAGATATTAAAACATCTTAAGCTGCTGGAGGGAAAATATTTCACCCTCAGGTTTCCATTTTTTCCTTGTAATTTCATAATCACTTCAGTAGTCAGAGTTTCCAGATACAGAAAACTTGAATTTTTAGTCTTTGAGAAAGTGGGGGGAAAAAAATGTTTTCAGGTATGTCATAAAGCAGCGTAAAAGTTTATGGAACTCTTCTCCCTTTGTCGTTCATCTTTTTAATAGCATCCCCTGTTCCGTGTAGTGATCCCATTGTATGGGCAGGATTCTTCTCCCCACCAACTACGAAAGAGAATTTTCTTTTATTAATTATTACTACTACTACATGTTGACAGTGCCACTATACTGCACAAAGCCCAGAGATAGTTTCCTGTGCTAAAGAAAGTGCCTTTTTGTATTTATATTCCAGTTATAGAGCATCTGTAATCGTGAAGGATCTCAGAGCATTTTACAGACTTCAGCTGATAACCAAAGGAATAATTTTTCCCAGTGGTGGCTGTGCTTTGATGGTAGAAACACTGATCAGTTGTTCAGCTGGGCATAGCAGTTCTCCATAATAAATCAATGTGAAAAATACAATTTGGAAACTGCACCTGTCTGTAGGTAGGCAGAAAGTAAATGAGAAATAGTCCCCAAGATCTTTTCCCCCTTGGAACTGGGTGGCATTTCCTTTTTACTCCATAACTGGCACATTTCTGTAATTCCAAAAGACTCTTCTTGATGCTGTGTGATTGAATATGACCATTTATATCATTGGTATCACCACTGTGTAGTGGTGCGGACTCACCCCTGCGGCACCTCCTACTGGTAACTTCTGGGAATTAGCTCTTCCAGCTCCAGAGCGCTCTCTGTAGGTCTTCTGGCCCCATGTCCCTCCCAGGACCCCAGTGCCCCTTTAACTGGGGTGTTGCCCCCTGACAGTGCCCCTCCAATCTGGGTCTCCCCTCCCTGGGGAACCCCCAACCCTCTATCACCACCTTGCCTCAGTATATGGCTACTGCCAGTCATTGTCTAGCCCTATGTCCTGAGGCAGACTGCAATATCAGCCTGCTCATCACTGGCAAGGTTGGGTTTGGACCTGCTACCTTTGCCTACCCCTGGGCTGCCCTCTGCTACCCCCAGTACCTGTTGGCCTTGTGCTAGGCTGTGGTCTGGGGCTTTCCAGGCTGGAGCTCCTCAGTTCCTCTGCCTTTCCCCAACCATACTCCACTTAGGTACCTTGTTTCTATCACCCTACAGCCAGACCCTTCTCTCTCTACAGGCAGAGGGAGACTTCTGAGCTCTTGGCTCACTGCCTCTTATAGGGGCCAGCTGGGCCTGATTGGGGCGTGGCCCAGTTGCAGCCGCTTCCCAATCAGCCCAGCTTAGTAGCTCCCAGCCACAACCTTCCCCCAGAGCTGTTTCAAGCCCTTCAGGGCAGGAGCTGGGTAAGTATCCTGCTACCGGGAGCGCTCTGTCTGCTTAGGCTGCCCTGCTGCCTGGAGTGCTTTTCCCCCCTTCTCTGGCTGCCCTGCTGGCTGGAGCTCCTTCTCTCTTCCTGGACTGCTGCTGGCTGGAGTGCACCCCTCCTTGGACTGCTACCGCTGCTTGCTGCTGCTGCTGGGAGAGGGGTGGAGGGGCCTGCTGGCTGGCCCCCACTCCTCCACCTTTGGAGGGAGAAGCCAGGACCCCACCACCTCCACCACCACCACCGTTGTTGCCACCTGTGAGGGGTCCTTGCTGCCTGGCCACCAGGGCTGCTGCTGGAGCTGCGTTTGCCTGGGGAGCTGCTGGAGCCTGGAGGAGGACGAAGAGGACTGGAACGAACACCAGCTGCTGGAGGGGCACACAGGAGGACTCTGAAGACCACCGTGGAGGGGGCCTGCTGAGGACTGAGTAACTCTTTGACTGTGCTCCAGTGGTGGGGGTGTAGACTGTGTTCTGTTGTTGGGGGACAGGGTTTCGTGTGTGGCGTGGAGCCTGCCCCTGGTCCCATCTGTGTCCCCCCCCAACCCACCCACCACCACCGCTGCCCCCTCACCACCCCCACAGACTGCTTCCATCTGCCTCAGGTTCCCGCCTCTGGGACTCAGCTGCTTGCCTGGCCTGCCACGCCCTTTTGCCACCGTTTGGGCCCCAGCAGCAGCCAGCCACCTATTGCCTGTACCAAGTGCTCGTGGGTGCACGCAACCCTCCCTTCCCACACTGACCCATTCCCCTCACAACCAGCCCCCTAGCTTTTCCCTTGTTGCTTGCCCATTGCCCCTTGTGCCTTTGCCCCTGCCCAGCTTCAGCTTGTTTGCCTGCCCCGCCCGTTTCCCCTCAGCATTGTTTGTCCCGCCCCGGCCCTGAAGCCAGCCCCTTGGTCCTCTGCCCCACTCCCGCCTGGTTGCTCCCTTTCTCTACGCGCCCCTTTGTCCTGATCGGCCCTCCCTCATGCGCCCTTGCCCCTTAGTGCGCTTGTGCTTCCCCGTTTTGAGTTTTCCTCTTGCACTGCACCCCCCAATTGCTTGTGTATCCCTCCCCCCCCCCTAGTGCAGCTAGAGGAGCCGGCTCTCACTCCTGTGTTGGTGGACTGACCCCCACCTCCAAGTCCTTCCTAGTCCCCTCCCCTGTTCTGGCGCCCTCCTCCCCTGCCTGCAGCCTAGCAGGGAGGAGTGGTTGACCTGCCCCCCTCCCCTCCCTTTCTCCGTATTTCTCCCTCCCTCCCTCCTCACCATGGCGGTGACAACGGCGGCGGGTGGGCCTCCTGAGGTGACCCCTGGCCCCCCTCCCCCGCCTGCTCCTCGACGACCCCCCTAGTCTCCGCTGCTGCCGTCACTGCCGGACCACCTGCCACCGCTCTCGCTGCGGCGCCGGCAGCGGCGTGGCAAGGGTATCCTCCGGTGCTGCCACTCCCCGCCCCCTCTGCTTCTGGGGGAGCCCCCCAGCTGGCGGGCGGGCCAAGGCAGAAGAAGGGAAAGGGCCCCCCCTTAGGAAGACCAAGCCCTCATGACAGAGCCTGCCGCTCTGCCGCGGCCCTCGCCACGTCCTTTCCGCAGCGCCTCCCTCTGTTCCCTCCAATCAGCTCTGCGGGGTGCCCTCCCCAGCCCCCAAGGCATACGCCCAGGTGGCGCGGCCCCCGCCCGCCGCTACGTCATCTCCCCCAACCGCCGCTGCTCCCACCACCACCTAATGGCGGCCGGGCTACCTTCCCCACCTTGACCAGGAAGCACGGCGTCCGTTGCCTCCTGGTGCCCGCCTCGCCCCACGTGGAGACCTATGTGCGGGCTGTTGGCGAGGGTGGTGGGGCCCACGGCCATCGTGGCGGCCTCCAAAATGTATGGCAAGGTGTCTTTTTCCTTGCCTCGGAGGCCGCCGCCCAGGAGGGTGAGAAGGGCCTGGCAGGTTGGGGGGCGTGTTCGTCCCCCTGGAGCCGCTGAGAGGACCTGGGTCGTCCGTGTTGTCCTGACATCTGTCCCTCCCTTCCTCCCCAATGCCGCCCTGTTGCCCGCCCTCTCTGCCCTGGGGAAGCCATTTTCGTGTGAGCCGTCTCCCCTTGGGCTGCAAGGACCCTGCCCTCCGTCACGTCCTTCGTTCCGCCGCAGGTTGCAGCTTGGCCAAACTACCTCTGCCGGGTGTGGGCGAGGAACCCCCCTCCATCTTTGAGGAGATCTGAGGCCTGGGCTGACCGCGGTCGCCCAGGTGAGGATGACCAAGGGGTACTCCGCCAGCGGCCTCGACCTGGACATCCTCACCCGGGTCTCCTTTCCCCGTTTCCCCTCCTGACTGCCCACTAGTATCCTGCCTCTGAAGTCCCCTGGACCACCTGCCCTGCCCGGCGCGGATACACCGCTGACGGCCCCGAGCCCGTTTGGGCGACGCGCCTCGCGGCGGGAGACGAGCTAACGGGGTATCCCTCTGTGGCAGCACCGAGTCCCTTCCCGCGGGCTTCACCGACCGTGTTCCATCTCTCGATGCCGTGGCTGGGCGCGCCTCCGTCGAGCCTGAAGCCCGGCACAGGGAACCCCCGCCCCTACCCCTCCACCCCTGCGCCTGGCCGTGAGGAGCGCTTCCTGCCAGTTCGGCTCCTGCAGCCCAGGGGTATCCCGTCTCTCTCTGTCCCTATCCCTGACCCAGCCCCGCCCCTATCTTAACCCCGGTCCCTGTCCCCTTCACCGCCCCCTCTGTTATTGCCGCCCCTGGGTGCTGTCCCCTTCCCTTTCCGGAGGTTACCCCCAGGGGCGGCCTTTACGTTTCGCAGTCCCGACCCCTAGGGTGCTGCGCTTTCCCCGCCGCCCCCGTCGGGCCGGGGTCTAAGGCGGACCAGTGTGCCGGTTAAGGCCATCGGGCCCGTGCGGGGGTCCGCCCTTGCCTTCCCGTCTCCGTAGGGCCAGCCGGAGCGTGCCAGAGGCCCGCTGTGACCCAGCCCCCATGCGCTGCGAGAGGACTGCGGGAGTTTCTTGGATGACGTCAGAGGCTCCCGCAACAAGGTGTCGCTTTGCTCTCCAGCGTGGGGGGATTCCACCTTATCCTCCGGGCAGCGAGGGCCCTCATGGGGGAGGGCAAAGGACCGGGAAGCAGGTGCCGCGGCTTACCACGGGTCCGCAAGTTCCGTGACGACCTGCTCACCTTCGGGGTGGGTCACGGTGTTGCTGCCGGCCCAACAGGCCCGTGGAGACGTCCCTGCCGGCGAGGATCTCCCCCAGCCCTCCTCATGGCACTCATCACCTTTGCCACCTTGAACACCCCCGGAGCTGTTTAGGTGGGTTCCGCAGGAGCCAGGTGCTCTCCTTCCTTCGGGAAGGGGGGTACTCTGTGGTTTTCCTGCAGGAGACCCACACGGATCCGGCCGCGAAGCCAGCTGGCGGCTGGAGTGGGGGACGGGTCTACTTTTCAGCCATCTCACACCCGTAGGGCTGGAGTAGCTACCCTGTTTCCCCCGACCTACGGCCGAGGTGCTGGGGGTCGCCGGAGGCTGTGCCGGCCGCCTGCTGCACCTCCGGGTCCACATGGAGGGCTCAGTGGTCAATCTTGTGAACGTCTATGCCCCGACATCGCCCCGGAGCGGCTGCCGTTCTAATCAGCAGGCGTCCGCCTCCTCCGCTCCTTGGATCCTCGTGAGTGCCTGGTCCTGGGCGGGACTTTAACGTCATCCTAGAGGAGCGGGACCGCTCGGGACTGAGCAGAGCCCGGCCCGCGGACGTCCTCCGGATGAGATCCCGTTCACTCCCTGGTGGACGTTCTGGCCGACCACCACCCGGACGATGTCTCCACGGTCACCTATGTCCGGTGGGGGCCATCGGGTGCCACTCCGGCTGGACCGCATCTACATGTCACGCCTCCCACCTTTCACGGGCCCACTCCTCCGGCGTCCGGCCGGCCCTTTTTCGATCACCACCTCGTCACCGTGACAGCCTCTCTCAGTGCGGAGAGGCTGGGGCGGCCTATTGGCACTTCAACAACAGCTTGCTGGAGGATGTGGCTTCATGGCGTCCTTCCGGGAGTTCTGGCTGGCCTGGCGAGGGCAGCGGCGTGCCTTTCCTCGGCGGCGCGGTGGTGGTGATGTGGGGAAGGTGTGCGCGCCCGGCTCTTCTGCTGTGACTACACCCGGGGTGCCAGCCGACGGAGGGATGCGGCGATAGGGCAGTTGGAACGGAGGTCTTAGAGCTGGAGAGGTGTCTGGCCGCACAGCCCAAGATCCATCCCTTTGCGGAGCGTGCCGGGAGAACCTTAGCGGAGAGGGCTCCGGGTCCTCGAGGACCATCGGGCTCGGGCGCGTTTGTCCGCTCCCGCATCCGCTCCTGCGGGAGATGGATCGCGGCTCCCGCTTCTTCTAGCCCTGGAGAAACGGAGGGGGGCCAAGAAGCATTCACCTGCCTTCTGGCAGAGGACGGCACCCCCTCACGGGTCCAGCCGGAGATGTGCGAGGGGCCCAGTCCTTCTACGCGCACCTTTTCTCCCGGGATCCGAACCGATCCTGGCCGCTCGCAGAGTGCTTTGGACGGGCTCCCGACGCTCAGCGCGGAGCGACCGGACCGGCTAGAGCTGCCTCTCTCTCTGGCCGAGTTCTCGATAGCCCTCCGTCGCCATGCCCACACAACAAGTCTCTGGGCATGGACGGGCTGACCGTTGGAGTTCTACCGCAATGTTCTGGGGACGTCCTTAGGCCCGGACCTAGCCAGCGTCTTGGGCTGAGTCCTTGCAGGGCGGGGTCCTCCTCTCTCTGCAGGTGGCCGTGCTCGCCTTATGCCGAAGAAGGGGGACCTCCGCGATTTACGAATTGGCGTCCGTCTCGCTCCTCAGCACGGACTACAAAATCGTAGCCAAGGCCATCTCGCTGCGGCTGGGGCCGTGCTGGAGGACGTGATCCACCCAGACCAGACCTACACCGTCCCGGGCCGTAGCATCTTTGATAACCTCTATCTGGTCCGGGATCTCCGGGAGCTTGGGTGCAGGATGGTCTGTCGTTCGCCCTCCTGTCCCTGATCAGGAAAGGCGTTCAACAGGGTGGACCACGGTATTCCTGGGCACTCTGCGAAGCGTTAGGCTTTGCGGGTCCCAGCTTGTGGGTTTTCTCCAGGTGCTGTACGCTTCCCAAGAGTGTCTGGTCAGGCTCAACTGGACCCTGACTGAGCCGGTCAGCTTCGGGCGGGGGAGTGGCCGGCAGGAAGTGCCCTCTCGGGCCAGCTGTACGCTTCTGGCATCGAGCCCTTCCTCTGCCTCCTCCGCAGGAGGTTGACGGTTGGTGCTCTCGAGAGCCGAGCTGCGGCTGGTCCTGTCGGCGTACGCCGACGATGTGCTCCTCGTGTCCAGGACCCGGGCGACTTGGCACGGTGTGAGGCCTGCCAGCGGTGTACTCGCGGCCTCCCTCGCCTGGGTCAACTGGGTCAAAGAGCTCTGGCCTGGTGGTCGGGGATGGGTGGCAGGCGAGGCTCCCTCCCCCCTGCGCTTCAGGCCATCCGGGTGGAGCGCGGGTCCGCTGCTCTATCTCGGCGTTTACCTTTCCGCCACGCATCCGTCCGCCGGAGAACTGGCAAGGTTTGCAGGGCAGGGTGGCGGAGCGGCTCTTCCGAAATGGACAGGACTCCTCTTGGTGCCTTTCCCTTCAAGGGAGAGCACTGGTTGACTCAATCAACTGTCCTGTCCATGCTCTGGTACCGGGCTCAACACCCTGGTCCCACCCCTCGGGACTTCCTGGCTTGACCTCGAAGGGTGGTTCTGGAGTTCTTTTGCCAGGACTGCACTGGGTCCCTGCAGGGGTACTCCAACCTGCCCTGGAGGAGGGAGGCAGGGCTGAAAGTGCCTGCGCACTCAGGTCGCATTCCTTCCCGCCTCCAGGCGCTGCAGAGCTTCTTTATGGTGCGGGTGGTCCGGCGTGGAGAGCCCTGGTGCACGCCTTCCTGCGCCGCTTCCGAGGGGCTCCGATACAACCGCAGCTCCTTTATCTCGAGCCGAGGGGTTCTCCGCATGAGACCTCTTGGGGCTGCCGGTCTTTCTACCAGGACCTCCTCCGACCTGGAAGCTGTTCTCTGCGACCAGGTCCGTGGCAGCCACCGAGGGGGCGGATCTCCTCACGGAGCCCCTGCTACACAATCCCCAGCTCCGTGTGCAGGTGGCGGAGTCCCCTGCGGTGCGCCAGAAGTTGGCCCTGGCGGAAGCTACCAGGGTCGGAGACCTCCTGGACTGCGACCGGGGAGGCTGGCTGGATCCCCTGACGCTCGCTCAACGCATGGGACTCTCCAGACCTTGTACTCCCCAGCATGTACTCCAAGAGGTGGAGGCCGCTTTGCCTACCTCGACCGGGTCCTGTGGGAGGGCACGCCCCGTCCACCCCCCATCCCAGGCCCTCCAGACTTTTTCATCCGGCCCCTGCCCTGTAGACCCAACCGGGCCCCCCACCCCTTCTCTGCAAGCCGGCTGCACGATCTGCAGCCAGTCCGTTTTCAAAATGCGCCAAGGAAACAACTCTACATCCTCGCGTTCCATACCCTCCATTTCCTCACCCTCGTGTCCCGCCCCGACACAAAGTGGCGGGACCTCCTGCCACCTCTGGAGGGTGAGGAGCCCCGGTGGGCCAGCCTATACTCCACCCTGGTCCCGAGGCCCGCCGGGGATATCAGTTGGCGCCTCCTCCATGGGGCCGTGAGCACGGGCGTGTACTTTGCTCGGTTTACCCCTGTCCCAGACACCTGCACTTCCGGGGCGTGAGAGAGACCCTGGCACACATCTATTTAGAGTGCGCCAGGTTGCAGCCCCTATACCGGTTCCTCATTAATATCCTATTACATTTCTGGCTGCACTTTTCCCCTCACCTTTTTCTCTACACACTCCCTATCCATGGCCCCATGAAGTCCCGGCACCTCCTGGTCAACCTCCTCCTCGCCCTGGCTAAAAAGGCCATCTGCACGACCAGGGAGAGGAGGTTGGCCAACGGAGACTCCAGTGACTGTAGGGGCTTGTTTCCGATCCTTGGTCCGTTCACGTATCCGGGCAGAGTTCCTCTGGGCGGAGTCCACTGGCTCCCTTGACGCCTTCGAGGAGCAGTGGGCGCTGTCCGGGGTTCTCTGCTCGGTGTCCCTGTCAGGTTCCCTTCTTGTGACCCTTTGACCGCACTCCCGTCCCTGTTCTTTTATTAGTTGTCCCCCGTAATCAGTGGGCTCCTGTGGTCCTGTGGGTCCTCCCCTTAGGCTGGGGGGGATCCTTTAGCAGTGGGTGGGCTTTCCCCGCCCACTTCCCAGGAACCTAATAGATACACACTGTTATACAATTGCAACAAATCTTATACAAAATATGTCATGTAAATGTCAATCCAGGTATCATCTTTGTATCTGAAGTTATGAATATTGGTCATAGACTTGTATCTGATAGGTGTTACCCAGGACTATAGCACATGTATCAGACAGGATTTACATTAGTACCAGACAGCTATGTAGTGATGGTCCATCAAGGACACTTCCCTCTCCCAGTGGGCCATAGAAGAAACTCACCCCACCCAGATAGCTCCTCCTGCCGATGCATCAGTTTCCGAGGGGCCAATGCTGTGAGTCATCAAAGCATATAAGGGCACATGATACGCTCATATGTCCCTGGACTCCATCTCGTCCCAGTAATTTTCCATTTACCTGGGCTGTGAGTTTAGCTGGGACAGCAAAATTCCATGCACGTGGCAGAAGATACATAAGGACCCTGACATATATCCATTTTTGTCTTCATTTTCTCTAGACTGGATGTCTAACAAGGAAGCTCTAAACAAGAACTGATGACCTCCAGCCTGTTTGGGTAAGTCTTGATCTATGAATACTGAAAAATCACTTGTACCTCTATGGTCTAGTAATCATTTATAACTCTCATTTTATTATTAAACCTTTAGTTTTTAGTTAGTAAGGGTTGGCATCAACATAATTATTGGATAAGATCTGAGTTATATATTGACCTGGCTAAGTGGCTGGTCCCTTGGGATTAGAAGGATCCTATATTTGATTAAATTGGTTTTCGGTTACCACTCATCATAAAGTTGTGTCTGTGTGGTGAGCCAAGGGCTGGAATGCCTAAGGAGACATTTTTGGCTTCTCTGTTAACCAGTGTGGTGAGACAGAAGTTCACTTTTGTTACTGGCTTGGTATAATCTAGCGATACAATAACCACCAGTTTGGGGTGAGTCTGCTCTATTTCTCAGCAGTCTATCCTGAATTTTGTATTCTCAGCTGTGACCCACTGAGGCATGGTGATATCTTCCAAGATGTTTCAGTGAGGCATTTACAATATTGCTTTAAAAACAATAAAGCCCAATTATTTTTATCTCTACTAGGAAGCCCTGTAATTCTGTAAATGAGACATTTCCTCATAGGAGCAATAACTTTTTTTCCCTTCTGCTTCTAGATGAATTATCTGCATGACCTTGTCACCATTTTGCAGATGGGTATTAAAAGTGAATTGCAAGGTAATGTTCTCTAATTGCTGCATTTCATTAAAATGGTTAATACAGACATTTACTTTTATTCTTGCACATAAGAAAACAATGAATAGCTAATAAATAGGAAGTCACCACTGTCTGTTGTTTGAGAGACAGGATGGGCACCCAGCACAAAATACTGCAAGTTAGAGTTATCATAAACAGATAGCTAAGGGTTAATGTTTCTTTCACCTGTAAAGGGTTAACAAAGGGAACCAAACACCTGACCAGAGGACCAATCAGGAAACCGGATTTTTAAAAGCTCAGGGAGGGAATGTTTGCGGTCTGTGTCTTTTTCTGTCTCTCGCTATGAGAGATCTTTTCTATACATCAGCTTCTAATCTTCTGTTTCCTAGTTGTAAGTAAGGTATAAAGACAATAGGTTTTATATTGTTTTTGTATTTTACATGTGTGTAGTTGTTGGAATGTTTTTAAATTGTATTTCTTTTTTAGAATAAGGTTGTTGTTCATTTTTCTTTTAAGCAATGACCTGTATTGTCACCTGATACAGGACTATGTTTATGTGTTTTTCTTTCTTTTATATAAGATTCTTTTTAAGACCTGTTTGAGTTTCTCTGGGTAGACTAAGACGAAGGAGGGAATTTCTCTTTGTGTTAGATTATGGAGGGTGATCTGTGCAGCTCATGTGGGAAGAAGGAGGGAGGGGAGGTTGAATTTCCTCTCTGTTTTGTAATTCAGGAGTTTAAGCTACAGTAAATTCTTCCAGGATATCCCACGAGGAAGCCTGGGAGGAAGTAAAGAGAAGACAAGGGTGGAGGGGGTATTCCCTTTGTGGTAAGACTCAGGAATTCTGAGTCTGGGGTCCCCCAGGGAAGGTGTTGGTGAACCAGAGGGGAGCCAAGCCCTGGAATCCTTGGCTGGTGGCAGCGATATCAGATCTAAACTGGTAATTAAGCTTAGAGGGTTCATGTTAGCTTCTCAGTTTATGAACGCTAAGGTTCAAATCTGAGTAGGAAGCTCCGACAAGAGTACTGAAGTACTGAGACTTGTCAGTGTTGTAACTCTTGTGATTTATTTTGTTCACAACATAGAAAGACTTAGCCACTGTAACATCATTCTTTTCTTCCCCTAACTCTCTCTAACTTGAAAAGGCATTTAGGTCTAAACTCAAGACTGGGAGTCAGGAACTCCTGAGTTCCAATCCTAGTTTTGACTGTGTAGTTCCTTAACAGGATTGATATATGCCTGCCCACCTCACAGGAGTATTTTGTGGATTAATTTTGCACAGCGCTTTGAAAATATAAAAAACACATACCAAATTATCATTTTATTTTGACTTCAGTCACTTACCCTGGAACTAGCTTTCAGGTTTGGCATGTGCTGCAGGACAGAGTAGGAGAAGATTGATCATGAGGGAGAAATCCCTTGTTTAAAACAGATATCATTATGAGCAAGCACGAATGGAAACTGAATAATGGAAAAACACATGAAGCTTATATAATTTTTCAGCATAACATATTTCATTTTTCCATTGTATCACAGCACCTCTTTAAAGTCCCATGCAATGCTTTCTCAAGACTCCATGCTTTGAAGCTATCTCCAGCAAATCAAAACGTTAGGTGTTTTTTTTTGTTTTGTTTTGTTTTTTTAAGATCAGTTATTACTATGAGAGCTAATGGTAACATTTCATCTTGCTGAATTTAAACTAATAGATTAGAAGTTTTCTGTAAGATATAGGTGTAGAATATACACTAGTGAGCCGCATTGTGGAGAAGAAATCAGCAGTGTGGAAGGGGGATTTACCCCAAAGTTGGAAACATTTTTTCACTTTTGAGTCTTTTCAGGATGTAGGAAAGTATAACATTAAAATAACTTCTAGTTCATTTGTGCTTATCTCTCCCCAACTACTGAGCAATTGCTGTTGTTTTTCTAATGTGTGTTGTATTTGTCTCAGAGAGATTCAACATTCAACTAATTTCAACAGTCCAAATTCTTCCTCTTGTCATGGAAAATGACTAAATCTGTTACTGATGTCACAAAAAGAGAGAGAAGTTGAAAAGAAATATTTTGACCCCCTGTTCCACCGTGTATTGGTTGATCATGCTACTTATTGCTTTATTACATTAGAGGGAACTATACACTGGCAGGTGAAGATGGATAGTTCAGTATACCTCTGTCAACTGTAAAAGGAACTGTGCAGAAAGGGTTGATGCAGAAGTAGATCCTTGAACTTTATTTTTATGCACTACAGACTTTCTTCATTCAAATGAAGAAAAAGAGAGCATAAATGCATAGAATAAGCAGAGCAGTTTGAATCTGTGATTCTGTTAATCATTCTGGTGACATCAAGTAAATACTTGTTGGGGAAGGATGATAATTTTACATATGGGAGCAGTAGCAATCTATGAAGTCTATGCTGCTTGAGAGGATTCAGTATAATGTCAGTGCTAATGCTGCTAAAGTATCAAGGGATAACTTTTTTTATATCACTATAGTTTAACTATAACAAACATTTTAAATAAAAAGGGCTACCTTAAACTGTGAGACAAAAACAGTAAAATTCTGGCATTGGTCTGTCCTGACTTTCTTTGCCATGTTTGAGCAGTTCCTGTACTTCTTACTCAGCCAGAAGTCTAATGAGAATCCTGCCTGCATAAGGAGTGCAGGATCTGTCCCATCATGCATATGTATTGTCAAGAGCTGTTTTAATAATATTGAAAGAAAACTAGTGGCTTGCTAATTACACCTGGTACAATTAAATGCTTATTAAATAAGAGAGTTCTTAGTTGAGTCATTTATAGGTATTGGTAGCTCCATAGCTATAAATGGTTCCTGTAAAGAGTGTCCTGTACGTGTAGGGTCTTATCTATACTGGAATATTGCATTCTGTTAGAACCCCTGTTAAATGACCAGTTTATATGAAGTATATGTAGGCATAGGTATTGCATTAGGTATATTCTTGAGGTATTGTATGCCCATACAGATAGTAAGGCTAATGCTCCCAGTTGAGGTATATATGCCCTGTAACAGCATTGCAAATAGGAATTCATATAGGAAAGATGATTAGGTTAGGAATAGCATAGCTATACACATCTTAAGGCAATTAGCCAACATATACCAAATACCATTTAAGCATTACAGCAGTCAGGTAGACAAAGGCAGCATAATGACTTTTCACAGGGTTACACATTTCATAGAAAAAGACCGGGAACTGTTAGGGTTCTGGACTGATTGTCTGAAACCTTATCTGTTTTTTTCTCTGCACTTTCTTCATGTCAGCAGGGAGATAAAGCAGAATCTAAGACTGAGAAATTGCTAGATTTTTGGTATAGACATTCAGTGGAACAGTAACATGATCATTGGCCTTGACATAGTTTGTGACTCCCTTCTGCTTCTGCAGCACTTCAGAGGGGATCATCTTGGTGAATAACATCACAGCAGCGTATCTCATTAGTCTTCCCTTTGCTTTTTTGAAAAAGTGCCTCCTCTGCCTCCTAATCCCTTGTCTCAGTATAATATCTTCAAGTCAGGACTGCTTACAATAATTTGTGCAGGTCCCAAAGCATCTGCAATGGATGGTACACGCAACCCACACATTTTCAACTTAACAGCAGTGTCATAAGTTCTTATAAAAGCACAGATGGTATAAAATAGAGTAACCAAATGTGCCACTTTCAGCATCCATAAAAGCAACTTCAGTGGTCAAAATTCTCCCTCCTTCCCCAAAACCCCACAACTGGATGTACAGCTGCACTCTTTCAGGCACCAGACTCAAAGAGCAAAAGCAGTCCCTAACAATGCCTTGTATGCCTTGCAGCTGCTCGTACTGCTGAGCAAATGTCTGCACCACAGCCTCCCACACATTAAGACTTTCTCCCTTACTCACAGATATTGTGCAAAATACAACATGCAGCTATAATCCAAGGTAAATATCGTTGTGCAGCTTTTAACTTAATGAAAAGATAATGCCATCTTGATTTCAAACAGCTGAGTGCACACTCTGCTGCCATTCTTCGACTGCTGAGACGATAGTTAAGCAGTTTATTCCATCTGTTGAAGTGCACCATAAGTGACTTCACTGTTCAGTGTAGCAGAGGATAAACTGGGTCTCCCATAGTACCCAGAGAAATCTGCATGCCATTAATGTCCATAGTGATCCTGGAGCCAAACTCTCCATTCATTAAGATAAACAGGCATGAATTCCAAAAGATCACAGTATTGTTGACTTTTCCAGACTACCCTATATGTATGTTTGTGAACCTGCCACAGTCATCAGCCAGGCCTTGGAGCATCATAGGGAGCACCTTTCAGTTCAGCTCTGATGCCTGATGTTAAAGGCAAATGATAGGTATGTGGGTCCCATCAGTTGCCCCATTACAGTAGTGACCCCATGTGTGCAAAGCCATTAATAGAGTCCTAAGCATTAACATTGCTAGGCATTATAACCCAATGCACCCGTACCTTCTGATAGCAGTACACGCTTGCATGACAGTGTTCCTACAGTTGATCTTCCAACACTGAATTAGTTGTCTACAGACCAGTAACACTTGGAGGTGGACCATTGCTAGATGGTGACCTGTTTGTCAAGGATGGTAAACAACATGTTAGTATGCTCCCACTGCAGCTTTGAGGTGAGCTCAGCACAGATCTCAAACAGAGCTGTCTTTGCCATCCAGCAATCCTGTCACCAATGCATGTCCTCCCAGGTCTGCAGAAATGTCCTTTCCAACTAATTGATGCTGGTTTCCAAGCCCAGAAATGGTGGTGTGCAGTGTGAAGCTACTCCAAGAACAGCTTGGGAAGTAGCAGTTGCTCGGGGTATGTCTACGCTATGAAGTTAGGTCAGTTTTATAGAAGCTGATCTTTAGAAAGTGATTTTATACAGTCGACTGTATATGTCCCCACTAAGCGCAGTTGGTTGGCAGAGTGCATCCTCAATACTGTGGCTAGCATCGACTCACAGAGTGGTGTACTGTGGGTAGCCATTGGAATTCTGGGTTAAGCGTCGAAAGCCTGATGGGGCAAAAACATTGTCACAGGTGATTTTGGATACATGTCATCAGTCTCCCCTCCCTTCCCTCCTTCCTTGAAAGCAATGGCAAACAATCGTTTCGCACCTTTTTTCCTTGGTTATCCGTGCAGATGCCATAGCGTAGCAAGCATGGAGCCCGCTCAGCTCACCACTGCTGTTGTGAGCAATGTAAACACCTCACACATTATCCTGCAGTATGTGCAGAACCTGGCTAGGAGACACCAGCACGAGGACGACTGTGAGGAGGACATGGACACAGATGTTCCTGAAAGCACGAGATGTGGCAATTGGGACATCATGGTGGCAGCGGGGCAGATTGATACAGTGGAATGCTGATTCTGGGCCCGGCAAACAAGCATAGACTGGTGGGACTGCATAGTGTTGCAGGTGTGGGATGATTCCTAGTGGCTGCGAAACTTTCGCATGCGTAAGGGCACTTTCATGGAACTGTGTGAGTTGCTTTCCCCCACCCTGAAGCGCAGGAATACCAAGATGAGACCTGCCCTGACAGTTGAGAAGTGAGTGGCAATAGCCCTGTGGAAGCTTGCAACACCTGACTGCTATCGGTCAGTCGGGAATCAATTCAGAGTGGGCAAATCTACCGTGGGGGCTGCTGTGATCCAAGTAGCCAAGGCAATCAGTGACCTTCTGCTAGCACGAGTAGTGACTCCGGGAAATGTGCAGGTCATAGTAGATGGCTTTGCTTCAATGGGGTTCCCTAAGTGTTGTGGGGCAATAGACGGAACGCATATCCCTATCTTGGCACCGGATCACCTTGCCAACCAGTACATAAACCACAAGAGGTATTTCTCAATGGTTCTGCAAGCACTGGTGGATCACAAGAGACATTTCACCGACGTCAACGTGAGATGGCCAGGAAAGGTGCATGACGCTCACATCGTTAGGAACTCCAGGCTCTTCGAATAGCTGCAAGAAGGGACTTACTTCCCAGACCAGAAAATTGCTGTTGGGGATGTTGAAATGCAAATAGTTATCCTTGAGGACTCAGCCTACCCCTTGCTTCCTTGGCTCATGAAGCCATCCACAGGCCTTCTGGACAGTAGTAAGGAGCAGTTCAACTATAGGCTAAGCAAGTGTAGAAGGGTGGTAGAATGTGCCTTTGGCTATTTAAAAGCTCGCTGGTGCTGTTTCTTGACTAGGTTAGACCTCAGCGCAACCAACATTCCTATTATTATTGCTGCTTGTTGTGTGCTCTGTAATATCTGTGAGAGTAAGGGAGAGACATTTATGGCAGGGTGGGAGGTTGAAGCAAATGGCCTGGCAGCCAATTTTGAACAGCCAGACACCAGGGCGATTAGAAGAGCATAGCAGAGCATGCTGCACATCAGAGAGGCTTTGAAAACTAGTTTCATGACTGGCCAGTCTTCAGTGTGATAATTGTGTGTGTTTCTCCTTGATGCAAAGCCACCCCCTTTGTTGAATTTACTTCCCTGTAAGCCAATCCCCCCATTCTTTCACCCACAGCTGGCAAAGGAAATAAAGTCCCTATTGTTTTGAATCCAGGCATTCTTTATTTATTAAGAAAAAAGTGAGATCACAGACAAGGTAGCCTGGATGGGGTGGGGGAGGAGGTGGGCTAGGGAAGGAGGGAAGGACAAGGCCACATTGCTTATTGTAGCCACACTACAAATCAAAACTGTTTGAATGACAGCCTTCTGTTGCTTGGGCCATCCTCTGGAGTGAAATGGCTGGGTGCCCGGAGCCTCCCGCCCCGCGTTGTTGGGCGTCTGGGTGAGTAGGATATGGAACTTGGGGGTAGGCGCTGTTATACAATGGATACAGCGGTGGTCTGTGCTGTTGTTGCCTTTCCTGCAGCTCCACCAGACATCTGATCATGTCTGTTTGCTCCCCATTAGTCTCAGCATCTCCTCCTACGTGTTCTAATCACACTCACTGAATGCTTCCTGGCCTCTGCCACTGAATGTCTCCATGCATTCAGCTGTGTCCTATCAGTGCGGGAGGACTGCATGAGCTCAGATACATGTCATTGCAAGTGCATTTTTTTTGCCTTTAATCTGCGATAACCTCCGGGAAGGAGATGATATGGGCAGCATAGACACATTTGCACCTGCAGGAAGGATAAAAAGAGAGAGTAAAATTTAACATACATTTCTGAGAACAAAAGGGAGACACTTTCACAGTGAATCAAGCAATTCACAGCAGACAGCACATGTGCTTTAGGTACAAGGTCACATTTTGCCTTTTATATTGAGTGCCTGCCAGTATGGTGACACATCACACACAGCTGGGCAACAGAATTCAGTTTCCAGGCAGCCATGGTAAGCCAAAGGGTATGTGGGGTTGGCTTCTTCCACGTTCATAACATGTGGGATTGGTTTCAAACTGCAGCACTCTCCTTTCCCATAGCAAGCAATGCCAGTTGGGTTTGCCATTTAAAAGGAAGGCACTGCGGTTTTGGGTTGAATGTGCCGCTCCCCACTTCCCTCCCACTGCGTGGCTATTCTCTGGGATAATCCCTTTTAGCCAACTGCAAACAGCCCAGCATGAATGGTGTCCTTTTTCTGTTCCCTTACAAAAATTTCCCTATTTCAACCAGGTGACCATGAATTATATCACTCTCCTGAGGCTGACACAGAAAGATAAAGGCTGAATGTTGCATGAATGCGACCAAAACCCAGGACCATTCACTGCCATGCTTGTGCTGCAATGATTCCAGACAGCTTGCTACTGGCTTGGCATGGTAAAGTGTCCTACCGCTGAGAACGAAATAAGGCAGCCCTCCCCAGAAACCTCCTGCAAAGGCTTTCGGAGTACCTCCAGGAGAGCTTCATGCAGATGTCCCTGAAGGATTCCCACTCCATCCCCAAACACGTTAACAGACTTTACCAGTAGCTGTACTGGCTGCAAATGCATCCCAATTGTTCAGGGCAAATCAAATATTAAACACAATTGCTTTTAACCTTTGTAGTGTAGGTACAAATGTGCACTCACCAGAGGTGCCTTCTCCACCTTCAGGGATGAGGAACCCGCTTTGGGAAGGTATTGGCTCCAGGGTGATGAAAAGGTCATGGCTCCCTGGGAGAACGGATTCTCTGCTTTACTTGCTGCACATTCTCCTCCTCCTAGTCCACAAAATCCTCTTCCATGTTGCCTGAGACTACCCCCTTGCAGGTGTCCACGGACAGTGGTGGGATACTGGTAGGGGTACTCTAGAATGACGTGCAGCTGATCATAGAAGTGGCATGTATGGGGCTCTGAGCCAAAGCGACCATTTGCCTCCTTTGTCTTGTGGTAGGCTTGCCTGAGCTTCTTAAGTTTCACACTGCACTGCTGTGTGTCCCTGGTGTAGCCTCTCTCCACCATGCCCTGTGATGTTGGCATATATATTAGACTCATAGACTCTAGGACTGGAAGGGACCTCGAGAGGTCATCGAGTCCAGTCCTCTGCCCTCATGGAAGGACCAAATACTGTCTAGACCATCCCTGATAGACATTTATCTAACTTACTCTTAAATATCTCCAGAGATGGAGATTCCACAACCTCCCGAGGCAATTTATTCCAGTGTTTAACTACCCTGACAGTTAGGAACTTTTTCCTAATGTCCAACCTAAATCTCTCTTGCTGCAGTTTAAGCCCATTGCGTTCTTGTTCTATCATTAGAGGCTAAGGGGACAAGTTTCCCCTCCTCGCTTGACACGCTTTTACTACCTGAAAACTGCTAGGCATGTCCCCTCTCAGTCTTCTCTTTTCCAAAACTAAATAAACGCCAATTCTTTCAGCCCTTTGCTCATAGGATTCATGTCTCAAGCCTTTTACTACATTCTTGTTTGCTTTCTTCTCTGACCTTCCGAATCTTCTCCACATCTTTTGAAATGCGGTGCTCAGGAACTGAACATACTCCAGCAGCAGGCTAACCAGCGCAGAGTAGAGCCGAAAAGACTTCTCGTTTCTTGTTTACAAACACACTGTTAATCGCATTCCCAGAATCATGTTTGTTTTTTTTGCGACAGTACCACACGTTGACTCATATTTCAGCTTGTGGTCCACTATGACCTCTAGATCTCTTTCTCCAATACTCTTCCTAGCAGTCTCTTCCCTTCTGTATTGTGAGAAACTGTATGTGATCCTATCCTAATGTGAGCACTTTGCATTTGTCTTTATTGAACTTCATCCGTTTACTCAGACCATTGTCCAATTTTGTCCAGATCACTTTGAATTTTGACCCTGTCCATCCAAAGCACGTTGCAATCACTCCAGTTTGTATCGCTGCCAAACTTACATAAGTCGTACTTTCTATGCCAACATGGAGATCTAAGGTCGTGAGTGAAGATATGAACAAGAGCCGGTCCCAACAGACCTGCGGAACCCCCACTTGTTATACCTTGCCAGCCCAGCACCTATGGAGACCATTAATAATACTACTACTGAGTACGGTTTAACCAGCCAGTTATTGCACCCACCTTACACGTGAGCCCATCTAAATTGTATTTGGCCGTGTTTACGCATAAAGTATTTGGGAAGCCCATCAAATGCCTTACTAAAGTCTAGGTATACCACATCCACCGCTTCTCCCTTATCCACAAGGCTTGTTATCCTATCAAAGAAAGCTATCAGATTGGTTTGACACGATTTGTTCTTTACATTTCTTTACGTTTGCATTTCTTCTTTTCTGTTGGAGTTCTGCCTGCAAAGATTCTTCTTCCCATATAAGCAGCAGATCCAGTATCTCCCATTCTCTCCATGCTAGAGCTCATTTGCAATTCTGGGACTGCATGGTCACCTGTGCTGCTGAGCTCACCACATTGACCAAACAGGAAATGAAATTCAAAAGTTCCCAGGGCTTTTCCTATGTACCTGGCTAGTGCATTGGAGTTGAAAGTGCTGATCACAGCAGTCACATTGGAGCACTCTGGGATAGTTCCTGAAGGCCAATACTGTTGAATTGTACTATGCTGCATCTGCACTACCCCAAATTCAAACTAAGAAGGTCGATTTTAGTGCTATTCTCCTTGCCAGGGAGGAGTACAACAGTCGATTTTAAGAGCCCTTTAGGTCAATGAAAGGGGGTTGGTTGTGTAGTTGCATTGCTTATAAAATCAACCTAACGCAGCTAAATTCAACCTAACCTCATAGTGTAGACCAGGGCTTAGTGTCTTTCCTTCATCCTCTGCTGCTGCTGTGGCTGCATCCACATCCGTTATTTGGTGATTGAAATCCAAACAGGGCCGGCTCTACTGTTTTCACCGCTCCAAGCTGTGTGCCGAATTGCCGTCGTGGACGGCAGGGGCAGTCCATGTGCCCTTATGGCAGCTTGCACGTTTCCACAGTGGCGACAATTCGGTGGCAGCTTCTGTCTTCAGCCAGCTGAACAGGACAGGTGAACAGAGAAGCTGCCGCCGCATTGCGCCTCCACGAAAACGCGCATGCTGCCCTAAGGGCATGCGGACTGCCCCCGCTGTCCAATTCGGTGCGCTGCTTGAGGGCAAAAACACATGGAATGCAGCCATTTGCAGATTGCCGCCCCAAGCACCTGCTTGGGAAGCTGGCTCCTGGAACCAGCCCTGAATCCAGAGCCCCCCAGCACCAAGAACTCAAATAGAGCCCAAATAGCCTTTGCATGTTCGTCATTGCTGGCATGGAGCATTGTTGTGTCCATGCTGGCCTACAGCAATTCAGAAATGGCACTAGCCCACCTTGGAAGAGAGGAATGACAGGATGGAGGGAGCAGAATCATGGGATTTTGGGAGTTTGACCCCAAGTCCCAAAATTCCACTGTTTGTTCAGTAATAATTTTTTGTTTTCCTTTAGGAGCAGTTTCAACAGATATTAAACCTCCCATACGAATTCAGTCTGCTTCCTACAGGACGCTTTGCCAGGCACCCTTGCTAATGTAAGTTGTATGAAATTTAGTAACTGAAAGAATTTTCATTTAGTTACTTAAAGAAGCAACTCAGATAGTATTTGCTTAATTCTTAGCATATAACAAAGTCAAAAATTGTAACAAGATCTCTTGAGTCCAATTCCAGTTCCTTAAACACAAATCTATCATTTCTCTTTATCCTCTTAACTTCAGAATGTAGCTCTCGAAGAGATCTTGCTAGAAAAAGCAAGCACAAATAACAGGCGTAGTCGTTTTTCTTTGGGTCCAGAGCTGGCAGTGGCAGGCAATCCAGTCCCCCGTACCTCCACATCACTCTAGACAAAGTTTTTACTTGGTAACTTTATTTAAATACAATTCTTTTTAAAATGAAGCCTTTTACCAAAGCTGCCTTCCTCTGTCTGCATCATTAATAGTGTGTATATTCTGTGTCATTGAATTCTCTCTCTCTCTCTCTTTCTCTGGGGAAAAAGTGCCTAGGGTAAAACTTTCAAAATTGCTTAAGGGCCAGATCTTTAAAAATACTTTTATGAGCTGGGTGAAACCTTGTAATGGGTTGGATTAAAACCCTGTTGAAGTTGATAGGTATGAATTCACCTTTCAATTAACAACTCTAAACATAAACTTATACCTAAGACAAAAGGTGTGTGAGAATCCATCCCAAAGCTTTTGGGCTGAGTATTGTGTAGTAGGGTAGGTGTGTGGGAGTAGGAGAGGACACAGGCACACTGTCACACAGACAAAAACAAAGTGAGTGAGAAGAAAAGAAGCAAAAGCCAAGCAGAGGCCTGCAAGTACAGTTTGACCCTGGAAATGCTAGAGAGAGAGAGAGAGACTTCACATCTGGTATTGGCTAAAGAGGTTTGGGAGCTGAATGCTAAGGGCTTGTCTGCTTTGCTGCAGCTTCAGCACTGTAACGCTTTAGTGAAGATGCTGTCTATGCTGATGGGAAGGCTTCTTCTGTCGGTGTGGTGATCCACCTTCTTGAGAGGTGGAAGCTATGGACATGTCTACATTACCAGCTAAGTTGGCACTCCTGCGATCGATGCAGCACTGTTGATTTAGTGGGTTGGGTGGATTCTCCATCACTGGCAATTTCTAAATCGAGATTGGATGTTTTTTCTAAAATACTCTTTAGAAATTATTTTGGGGGAAGTTCTATGGCCTGTATTATACAAGCGGTCAGAGTAGATGATCACAGTAGTCCTTTCTGGCCTTGGAATCAATGAATCTTCTATAGTTGTGGGATTTTTTGGGGGGAGGGGTCTAGTAAAATGCTCTTAGATAGATAGATAGTTCCCAATTATCATTCACATTTTCCTGTTTCCATTTGCTCACAAATGACTTAGCTCATAGCTGTTTTCAGCTTTAAGAGTGCCAGTTGCACAAAGTATGAAAGTAAGTGTGTGTGTGTAATATAAAAAAAAAAATGGGTGTGGGCTATATTCTGTTTGTATATAACAAATGTGATTGAGTCATGCTTACTTGTTCCTAAGCTACCACTAACTTTGATTTCTGTGATCAGTTCCTCTCCTTGTGTCAAGATGAGGTCTGAAATAGAATTTTGCTATATTGAATGCAGCAATTTTTGAGTTAATAAATGACAATTTCCTATACATAGAAATTCTGAGGATGTTTCAATACTGGCAGCATGAGGCCTCCAGTTTATCACTAAGCTTGAAATCCCACATTATGATGCAGCTCTTCTCCCCTCTGCCCCCCATCCCATTATGGATAGGTGCTTATGTAGCTTGTCATACTGTTCTAGTGCGATTTGGTGGTCTGTAACAGGCACCAGCTAGTACCTCATTTTGTGTTTTATTTGTTAGGACATTGATCTATAAGCATTCAAGATGACTTTCGTCCAAGGTGCCAGTGACTCAAACAGGTAATGCCACTCTCTTCCCCTTTTGCCCACTTGATCCTTCCTAAATAGGTTTATAAATGTGGCTAAATGGAAACCAGGAGAAAGTAAGTGGATCCTTGGCTATCAAATATACAAAAGGTGAGCACACACGTGTTGCTGCTATTTCAGATGAATATTTATCTGTGTAAGATTTATCTTTCCTTTAAAAAAGAAAAGATACATTCGAATTATATTCAAAAGCTGTTTATAAATATCTGCTTATATGAATCTCTTTACTGACTGAAATAAATGCTCTTGCCATAGGCAGACAGAATTAATTATTACAGATCAAGCTTCCTTTTCATTTCTAACTTTGACATGTAATATCCCATTCACATAGTATACATAGGACCCTAGATATTTGACTTCTTTAAAAATGTAAATCTGTTACAGCCCTGCTCTCTTTCCTGTATCTTCTTACTTTAGATTTCATCTGACTCATACCTAGGCTCAGAATAAAGAATTGCAGAGCCCCACACACTATGGAAATTGCCCTGCCTTCCTTAAACTAGACAGCATTTGAAATGCAAGAATGCTGCCGCCCTAGGCAAAACTTCAGTGTGCTGCTGCCAGAACAGAGACTTTCAGTGAGATGTTGGACTTTCTGGGGCAGTGCAGCAAACCTTCTGATGGTTCAATACAGGGCTGGCTCCAGCTTTTTTGCTGCCCCAAGCAGTAAAGGCAAAAAACAAACAAACAACAAATCGATTGAGCTGCCGCCGAAGAGGAAGACACGGAGAAAAGAACTCACCGTCGAATTACTGCCAAACACTAAAGTGGAGCACTACCCCGATAATTGATGGACTGACATCCCTTTTTATGGTAGAAGTGGGAGGGCCAAGCACCAGCCAGGTTACAGCACCACTCAATCAGGCCAAACCTGAGTTGCGACTGGGTGTACAGGTACACAGCGCTACACAAGGATTTCTCTCCCCCTCCCCTCCTCAGAGGTTGCGGGGAAGGGAGGGGCTGACATAAGGCCCCAAGCAAGTACACTGAGCACACATTGGTTAATCCAGGCCTGCTTCCTCCAGGCCCTGGAATGCTCAATTCTCCCCCACTCTGCCCCAGGGCCCATCCCAACCTGACCCCTTCCCCCAAACCCCTAGCCCTGGTCAGCTGAACTGTCTACAAACTGAACATTGCAGTTATCGCTTCACAGCCATGTCTTCTGCTATTGCAACCATGTTTTGCATCCACACATAGCACTCTAAGTGGTTGCAATGGCAGATGAGATGGCTGTGAAGAGATAACTGCAATCTTCAATTTGTAGCCAGTTCAGCTGATCTTGTTTTTAGGAGTGAATTGTGGGACAATCTAAGCAGCTACCCCATCATGCCTGTCACAGGAAAGTCCTCTGTGAGTCTCTCATCTTAGGTGCAGCCCCACACACTCACTCAAGGCTACCTTCACCACCACCAGGCTTTATTATACTATTCTAGCAGGTCATTGGATGTAGTGTTATTTACAAGTCCCAGCCAGCTCCCCTCTTACTTCTGAGGGTATGACTACACTACAATGAGACACCTCCAGTGGGCCTACACCAGATGCCTCTGGCTCATGGGGCTCAGACTAAAGGGCTTATTTACCTGTAGTGGAGATATCAGGCTCTAGCTCTGGGACCCTCCCACCTGGCAGAGTCCTAGAGCCCAGGCTCCAGCTGGAGCCCAAATGTTTCTACCACCATTAAACAGGCAGACTTCACCCACCCACCCCCGCTGGATGCCAATAGGACCATTAAACAGTCCCTTGGACCAAGCCCAAGACAGCTAGCACAGACCAGCCATGAGTTTTTAACTGCAGTCTAGACATACCAGGGGAGGGGTAGAGCACAGTGCTAACACCTTCCCTCCAGCTCTTCACCCCAGGGCTTGCTTCCTCTCTATTTATCAGCCCCCAGCAGCTGGGGTTGCTTCCCCTCTAATTAGCCTTTCAGCTGTGGCTACACTTGTCAATTGATCCTGTATTTAGGTCCCAGTTAACCAATATTGGTGGTGATTTGAGTGACAGGGTATTGAGTCAGTTTCTGGCTCTGAACCTGGGTCATGGAGCCATAACAGCACCTACTGCAAAGGACTGTGGGTATTTTCTAGATATGCCACCTCTTTGCCAAGGATTTCTTACACAAAACCCATATCCTCAGCCTAGGGATGCCCTGCTCATTTTGTTTCATTGAGACCCTTTCTGGCATTGCAGGTTGTTGTACTCTCTGGCTTTCTGAAGCTTAGTGCTGGATATCCTGGAAGCAGGACAGGATAAGGAGAAAAAAGAGCACCCAGAGCACTTTGAGGTAGTAACTAAAAAGAAAGCAAGGACAGGTGTAGAGGTTTGTGTCCATGTATGTTACTGAATGGAACCATGAGAAGGGTGGACTGTGGACCAGGCCACATTTCAACTGTTAGTAGGCTAATGTTGTGGCTGTCTGGACTGACAGTGACTACAGTTGTAGCTGCCTGTCGGGGAAAAGAAGACCACCTCTGTACTTTGATCAGACAGCCTGAGGCACCTTTATTGAGAATACACCTGTGCACAAGTGGAGGCCAGCGTTCTCCCATGCAAGGGATGGGCTGGCCTCCTGAACATGATTATGCTTCAGCTTATATAGCTACAAAACGCAAATTAGCATATTTCATTAAATCATTTGTTATACCTTTTATGGTTATTCATGTGACATATATTTCATAAACAATTAAGTAATTGCCTTATTTGATACTTAAACTCCTATAACCCTCTTAAAATGCAAGCGTACTGTGTTTCATTTCCGTATAGATAGTCCCCTGACAGTCAGGCAGCCTTGACTGTTCAGACACCCCTACTTGCGGTTTTTTGTTTTGGCAAGCTATGCAGGCCTATTTGGGGTCCTTGTGTTAGTAAGAATAATAGACTAGGGGCCTTTTTCCCTGACACTGCCCAAATCTATGTTTGATTTCTGGTGCATAGAGCTGGCAGCTGCCTTTCAGTGGAAAACATCCCTGAAAAAATCTGCTGTGAACAAGAGCATTGCCCTCACACTCTGGAAAGTGGTCATGAATGCAGACTGTTACTCCTCACAGAGCTCTCTGGTGTGGGAAAGATCACAACAGCAGGAGATGCTCTGCTGGAGCAGTGCACCACAATGAAGCAGGTGCTGCTGACCTATGGAATCAAGGTTACTAATGTCTCTGAAATAATGGAAGGCTTGGAATAATCTTGAGGTTTCCTAAGCTGTGCTGAGGCTATTGATGGAACTCACATCTCAATTCTTTGCCCCTTCTCAATAGGTCATGGAGTTCTACCACCATAAGTCATACAGGCTGTGGTGGATCACAGAAGACCCTTAATGGATGTAAGCCTGGCAAGATTCATGATGCCAAAATGTTAGAGAATTCCAGAATGTACAGGAAGAGACAGGTAGGGACATAGTTCTCCAGCAACAGGGAAAGAATGGTGCATCTGCTAACTCTCTGGAACTCTGCCACCCTTTGTGGCACTGGCTGATGGAAACTGTGCTCCAAATTATGAGGCTGTTGATTCTGCCATTGCCTCAGCTGCCCAGTGATAGTAGCTAATTATGATCTTTGGGAGATCAAGATGCCCACTGATGTAAAATAACACACCTCTTGAGGTTTTTTAGTGTTGTTTCTTTGAAACAACAGCAATTTTTTTGATCTTACACATACACACACACATACACACACACAGAGACTGTGTTGTGTGAAGAAATATAAATATGTTTGTTTTAAACTTGCTGCCTATTTAATTTCAGTAGGTGACCCCTACCCCATTTCTTGTGTTATGAGAAGGAATAAATAACACTTGCTTATTCACTTTCTCCACACCAGTCAAGATTTTATAGACCTCTATCATATCCCCTCTTGTGTAGACCTCAATCATGTTCCAGTGTCCCTATCTTTCCAGACTTGGGGGAAATTTGGAGCTGAACTTTGTGGATGGGGCTCACTTCTAGTCCTCATGCCTGAGCTCTTGAACTGCACACTATTCATGTCATGATATTAAAATAAACAAGGAAAAGGGTGTCTGGGTAAAAGAGAACACAAGAAAAGTAAGAGGCACAAAGGGTGGCTTAGGAAAGGGGGAGAGGGCTCTTCAACTCTTCTGTTGTCAGATTTGTTGTGCCATTTTTAAATGAGCACTAGCAGAGGTGCCTTTTCAGATTTTGGTAAGAGGGACAACTTTAACCATGATTCCAGAGGCTGCTTAGGCAACTTAAAACAATGACTGAAATAACTGTAGAAAAATCTAGATTACTTTCCATCATTTAGGCTACTTTATTTTTGTAGTTCATCAAGTTTAGAATAGATCATTTAACTTTTTGAAACATCCTGCTAGGGCAAGATCTCATGAGTTTATACTGCACCTGCTTGGGACTCTAGGGGTGTTACCATACTACAAATAATAGATTAGAAACTGACTTTAAACATGAGTGAAACTGATACTTTCAAGTTAATTTCACAGTATTGCCAACCCCAAATGCTCAGAAATCATGAGCTTGGCTTAAAAATCATGAGATTACATAAAAGTAATAGATTTGGTGTTCTTTTTATTTGCCACCTGCTTTTTGAGCCTTTAGGGTGCACTTGAATTACATTTTGAAGCTTTCTCCACAGTTAGACACTTTTTCTTTGAGAATGAAAGCTGAAATCATCATTTATCCACTTGAGTCCAGGAGCTGGAGCTTTATGAAATGTAATAATTATCATGAGGCTCATGACAAAATCATGAGTTAGCAATTCTGCTTTCCTTCTGTTTAAAAACTAGTTTCTTTCCAGAAGGCTTTTAAGAAAAAGATTAGAGTGATTGAGTTGCAGTTCTCACAGGAGACTATTTAAAACCAAACACCAATAAAATTCCACATTTTAAAGCTGAGAAAAAATTGAGTCTTCTGAGGTATATCATGACACTGCATGCAGGAAAGGAAAACAAACAGGCACAGAGCTCTGGGCAGCTCTTTCTCTTGGAAAAATGTTGGGTCAAGTCTTCCAGTCCTTAATCAGGTAAAACGTCTATTGCTGTCAGCACCTCCACTCATAGATATTAACGTGTTCAATAATTACACACTTCGTACTTAAATATCTTGAGCCATCTTATCCAGGGCTACACATTTTGTAAGGATTGGCTCAGGGGCTATATTTTCTGGCACATTCTGAACAGTGCTGAGCACAAAGATGGTGTCAGTGAATAAGAACATAAGAATGGCCATACAGGGTCAGAGCAATGGGCCATCCAGCCAAGTGTCCTGTCCTCTGATAGTGGCCAATGCTTCAAAGGGAATGAACAGAACAGGTAATCATCAAGTGATCCAGCCCCTGTTTCCCATTTCCAAATCTGGCAAACAGGGGCTAGAACTACAATAATACAAATCATGACAATAATCATCAACTTTATGGACTCGATGGTTGCAATTTCAGTTCTTTGTTCTGGAATTGGCCTGAACATAGGTGCCAACTTTGCTCAACACCTCCCCAACCCTTCCCCCAAGGCTCCATCCTTGCCCTACTTCTTCCTGCCTCTGCTTTTTCTGCCTCTTCCTGCCCCTTCCTCTGCCTGCCTTCCTCCCTCCCTCCCAGTGCCTGCTGCATACCACAGAACAGCTATTCTGCGGTGTGCAGAAAGCTGTGGAAAGAAGGGGGAGGAACTGATTGGCCACCAGGCAAGAGACACTGGAAGAGGGGGTGAGCTTGGCTGTAGATGGGTGCTAAGTACCTGCTAGGTTCTTTTTTTTTCCTGTCGGTGCTCCAGCCCTGGAGCACCAACAGAGTCAGTGCCTACGCAGCTGAAAGCCTAATAATTTGACGCATAAACACATCTGATACTTATATGACACTTTCTGATTCCTTCCTTTCCTCAAACTCAGAACAAAAAATGACAAAACAAAATGGTTTTCAGTTAAAACATAACATTTCACAGCAGCTGTTGCTCTACGGCCCAGCATGGGGTAGAATCTGCCACCCTTTGGGATTTAAGTGATCTCCTCTCATCTGACTCTCATTATCTCTCTTCGTCCTTCCTGACCTCTGTACTGCTTTTCATGCTGTCAACTATGACATCCTTCCCAATCGCCTGGGACCGTTTGCTGGAGTCTCAGAGAACTGGCCACCTTGGTTTCATTCTCATCTATCAGAGTCCTTTTTTGCAGCATGCAGCAGAGAGAGAGGCTGGTCCAGTGAATAGGGTGTGAGACCTGGGTTCTACTCCCCCCGTGGACTTCAGGTCCATGCCTTAGGACAGAATTTCAAAGGTTTTAGGCACCCAAAGATGCAGCAAGGCAGCTAGTGGGATTCACAAAGAACCTAACTTCTGGGAGCTTTTGAAAATCCCACTAGGTGCCTAAATACCTTTGAAAATCTGGCCTTTAATCTGTGTGTCCCTCAGTGCCCCATCTATACAATGGGGATAACAGCACTGCTCTACCTTATAGAGGGGTTGTGAGGAGAAATAGGTTAGACATTGTGAGGTACTCAGAGACTAAGGTGATAGGGCCACATAGGTACCACAAGGAGAGGAGGAACTTCTCTGTACCACTGCTATCTCTTCCCTTCTTTTCACCCCTCCCCCTCAGATCCCCCTTTTTCTGATATGACTTTGGCTCAGAGGACTTGGCTGTATTTCTTTTGAGTCCCCCGTGTTCTCTCTTAAACACCCTCCTTCTCGTTTTACAGGCTCATCTAACCTCTTCCAGATCCTTAATTTAAATACCAGCCCTTTCTTATCTTAAAATCATCCTGCTGTTTGTAAACAAAATACTGACTCCCTACCCTGGGCATCACCTGAGACCAGCACTTCTCCTCTGCTGAACTCACATTGCACAAACAGGCTGCTGGGCAGTTCAGGGGGTGCTGTTGCAGATGGAAACCTGGTTCCCCTTTTGTTTAGCTATTGCGAGTCGCATACTAGCCCCGTTAATGGCTGGAAGCTGCCTGTCCTGCTGGAGCAGGGAGATGCACTCGGGAACCTTTCGCTCCCGGGGAGAAGCGCCCGCGTAGCCCGGCCCCACGGGGACCCCCCGCGGCGCGAACTCTCTCTGCGCCGGCCGCCTCCCGTCAGTCCCGGGTGCGCTCCTGCGTCGCCCCTTCCCCAGCCGCTGCTCTCGGGGCTTCGGGCTCTCCTGCCTCCCGCTCCGCCCGCCCCTTGACACCGTTGTGCTGCTCCAGCGGGTGCCCTGGCAGCGGGGAGACGCTCTGGGCTGGCGGCAGGCGCACCTCCTCGGTGGATGCAGGAGCGGGGAGCTGGGGGCTCCGGCGGGGCGGGCAGCGCCGAGCTGCTGCCATTGGTTGCCGGTGAGGGCTGATCTCCAGCCCAGGCCCCAGCTGCGCTCCGCCAGCGATGCTCCCGCCGCAGGTGCACAGCAGCACGGGACGTGCCCAGAGGCGGCGGGAAGGGACGAAGGTAGGGGGGGAGGGGCAGAGACCTTCGTGATAGCAAGTTGGTGACCCAGAAGCGGCAGCTTGCGCGCATCACGCTCTGGGAAAGGGGGCTTGACCCCCAGCCATTCCCTCCGCCATCTCGCTGGGCTCTGGGCTCGCCCGCCGCCTGCAGAGGGAGCTCCCCGGGGGCAGGTGCCCAGCGAGCTGCCTGTGCGTTTCCACCGCGGGCAGCCCCGGGGAAACTTGCCCCCGGAGATCTGCACCGAGCCAACCTCCCTTGCTCCCCAGCGCTACCGCCATCGAGCGGGGCTGCTCCCACTGCTCCGGCGTGAGGAGCTGCTGCTGCTGGGGCCGGTGCCGGGGCTCGCTGTGGCACCCCAGCCCTGCCCGTGTGTGTGTAGCGTTAGGCGGCGAGGGCTGGAGCGAGCGCTCTGCTTCCCAGCTCAGCTGAATTAACAGAGTTGCCACCAGCTGCTCTTAGTTGCCTCGGCAGTAAAGGGGGCTGCTGCCAGAACAAGCCTCTTGGCTGAGGTGATTCCCGGTAAGTGCATTTCTTAATGGTAGTTCCGGGGCGGATGCGACGGGACCGTCGCTTTCTGGGCGGCTAGGGAAGGAACACGAAGAGTAGAAATCAGATATAGAAGCGGGGGAAAGGTAATACCGATGGCAAAGCGAGGTCCTTGACTTTAAAGATACAGGAGTAACCGAGAAAAAAGGCTGTTCTGTCTTTTCTCTTTCTGTTTAGTGAGAGCTAATCAGGGTGATGTTAGCAAAAACAAGGAGGAGTTCTTGTGGCACCTTAGAGATTAGCACATTTATTTGGCCATAAGCTTTCCTAGGCTAGAACCCACTTCATCAGATGCATGAAGTGAAAAATACAGGAGCAGGTATAAATACATGAAAGGCTGGGGGTTGCTTTATCAAATGTGAGGTCAGTCTAACCAGATAGATCAATTAACAGCAGGATACCAAGGCAGGAAAAATAACTTTTGAAATGGTAAAAGAGTGGCCCATTACAGACAGTTGACAAGAATGTGTGAGTAACAGTAGGGAGAAATTAGTATTGGGGATATTAAGTTTAGGTTTTGTAATGACCCAGCCACTCCCAGCCTTTATTCAGGCCTAATCTGATGGTATCCAGTTTGCAAATTAATTCCAGTTCTGCAGCTTCACATTGGAGTCTGTTTTTGAAGTTTTTTTGTTGAAAAATTGCCAGTTTTAGGTCTGTTATTGAATGACCAGAGAGATTGAAGTGTTCTCCTACTGGTTTTTGAATGTTATGATTCCTGATGTCAGATTTGTGTCCATTTATTCTTTTGCGTAGAGACTGTCCGGTTTGGCCAGTGTACAGGGCAGAGGGGCATTGCTGGCATATGATGGCATATAGCACATTGGTAGAGGTGCAGGTGAATGAACCCCAGATGGTGTTGCTGATGTGGGTAGGTCCTATGATGGTGTCCCTTGAATAGATATGTGGACAGAATTGGCACCTGGGTTTGTAGCAGAGTTTGGTTCCTGTGTTTTTGTTTTTGTTGTGTGGTATGTAGTTGCTGGTGAGTATTAGCTTCAGGTTGTGGGGCTGTCTGTAGGCAAGGACTGGCCTGTCTCCCAAGGTATGTGAGAGCGAGGGATCTTCCTTCAGGATAGGTTGTCAATCCTTGATGAGGTGCTGGAGAGGTTTTAGTTGGGGGCTATAGGTGACTACTAGTGGCATTCTGTTACTCTCTTCATTGGGCCTGTCTTGTAGTAGGTGACTTCTTGGTATCCTGGCTTTGTCAATCTGTTTCTTCACTTTACCAGGTAGGTATTGCAGCTTTAAGAACGCTTGATAGAGATTCTGTAGGTGTTTGTCTCTGTCTGAGGGATTGGAGCAAATGCAGTTGTATCTTAGAGCTTGGCTGTAGACAATGGATCGTGTGATGTAGTCTGGATGAAAGCTGGAGGCATGTAGGTAAGTATGGTCGTCAGTAGGTTTCCGGTATAGAGTGGTGTTTATGTGACCATTGCTTATTAGCACCGTAGAGTCTAGGAAGTGGGCCTCTTTTGTGGACTGGTCCAGGTTGAGGTTGATGGTAGGGTGGAAATCATTGAAATCTTGGTGGAATTCGTCAAGGGCCTCCTTCCCCTGGGTCCAGATGATGAAGATGTTATCAGTGTAGTGCAAGTAGAGTAGGGTCATAAGGGGACGAGAGCTAAGGAAGTGTTGTTATAAGTCCGCCATAAAAATGTCGGCATACTGTGGGGCCATGCGGGTACCCATAGTAGTACCGCTGACTCGAAGGTATACATTGTTCCTAAATCTGAAATAGTTGTGGTTGAGGACAAAGTCACAAAGTTCAGCCACTAGGTTTGCCGTGATGGTATTGGGGATGCTATTCTTGATGGCTTGTAGTCCATCTTTGTTGGAATGTTGGTGTAGAGGGCTTCTACATCCATAGTGGCCAGGGTGGTGTTTTCTGGAAGATCACCAAAGGACTGTAGTTTCCTCAGGAAGTTAGTGGTGTCTCAAAGATACCTGGGAGTGCTGGTAGCGTAGGGCCTGAGGAGAGAGTCTACATAGCCAAATAATCCTGCTGTCAGGATGCCAATGCCTGAGATGATGGGGCGTCCGTTATTCCCAGGTTTATGGATTTTGGGTAGCAGGTAGAATACTCCTGGTCGAGACTCTACGGGTGTGTCTGTATCGATTTGTTTCTGTGCTTCTTTAGGAGTTTCTTGAGCAGATATTGTGGTTTCTTTTGGTAATCCTCAGTGGGGTCAGAGGGTAATGGCCTGTAGAATGTGGTGTCAGAGAGTTGTCTAGCAGCCTCTTGTTCATATTCCGACCTATTCATGATGTCTACAGGACCTCCTTTATTAGTTTTTTTATGTTGTCAGAGTTGTTTCTGAGGCTGTGGAGGGTTATGTTCTGCATGGCTGAGGTTATGGGGCAAATGATGTTGCTTTTCCAGAATTTCAGCTTGTGCACGTTGACAGAAGCACTCTATGTAGAAGTCCAGCCTGTTGCTTCAATCTTCAGGAAGTGTCCATGCAGAATCTTTCTTTTTGTAGTGTTGGTAGGAAGCTTCCTGTGTGTTAGTGTGCTGTTTAGTGGTATGTTGGCAATATTCCTTGAGTCGGAGATGTTGACAGTAGGATTCTAGGTCACTGCAGAACTGTATCATGTTTGTGGGGGTATTAATTGATTTATCTCGTTAGTCTGACCTCACTCTTGGTAAAGCAACCCCCATACTTTCATGTATTTATACCTGTGCCTGTATCTTTCTCTTCATGCATCCGATGAAGTGGGTTCTAGCCCACGAAAGCTTATGCCCAAATAAATTTGTTAGTCTGTAAGGCACCACAAGGATTCCTCGTTATTTTTGCTGATATAGACTAACACAGCTACCACTCGGAAACCTGTCAGGGTGATACTGGCACATGTGGATGATAAACTGTCCTTTGAATTGATTGCTGAGGTCTGCTTGTCTGGTAAATTAGAGAGGTGTTTCTCTCCTATCCTGGGACCGACAGGGCTGCCATCAATCTCTAGTAAATTGGAGATCCACGTCTCTGGAACATTGCAGGTTTGGGTCATTACTGTGGAGAATTTAAACATACCCATTACCCTTTCAGTTGGTAAAAGGCCAAAGAATTTATTGTGAATCAAATTATTGTTCCCATTGGGGAAAAAAATCTAAGTATAGTGGTCAGTAGGTTTTTGATATAGGGTGATGTTTATGCGACCATTGCTTATTAGCACTGTAGTGTATAGGAAGTGGGCCTCTTGTGTGGACTAGTCCAGGCTGAGGTTGATGGTAGGGTGGAAATTGTTGAAATCTTGGTGAAATTCCTCAAGGGCCTTCTTCCCATGAGTCCAGATGATGAAGATGACATCAACGTAGCACAAGTAGAGTAGGGGCGTAAGGGGATGAGAGAATTCATAGTAATACAGACCTGTGAGCCAACCTCTTTTCCCCCCAATATAAAAATGCTCTATAAATTGGAAGTGATTGGCTGTAACCATCCTATTTTTATTGATGCTATTTATCTTTTACAGTGTTCTACAAAATGGGAGAGGAGGGAGAGAGAGAACTAATTGCCATTGTTTATCATGGGTGTGTTTCCAGTGGACTCCCATAGGAATTTGTGATTGGCCCTATGCTTTTTAACATTTTTATCAATGACTTGGAAGAAAAACAATAAAACCGTTATTGATGAAGTTTGTAGATGACACACACATTGGAAGAGTTGTAAATAATGAACAGGGCAGGTCATTGATACAGCAGGATCTGGCTTGCTTGGTAAACTGTGTGTAAGCAAACAATACACATTTCAGGACAGTCAAATGTTAAGTCCCATATCTAGGAACAAAGAATGCAAGCCATGCTCATGTGATGGGGAACTGTATCCTAGGAAGCACTGACTCAGAAAAGGACATGGGGCAATGATGCCTCAAGATTGCCCTCCCATCCCTCCCAAAAAAGTAGTTTGATTTGGACTAACTCTTTCGAAGTTTTGCTCGTTAGTTTCTAGCTTTTTATGTTTGAGCGTGTATGACCCCTAACTGCAATTCAATCTAGGTGGGCAGATGTTTGTTCCTGCAGGGCGCACAACTGACTGCAATGGAGCTGTTTGGAGTGCAAGAGTCCATGTGCAAGGATCTGATTTCAGGATTGTGGCGAGTGTGTGTGTAGCTGTTGTAGAATCATAGAAGATTAGGTTTGGAAGGGACCTCAGGAGGCCATCTAGTCCAACCCCCTGCTCAAAGCAGGACCGACAGCAACTGATTCATCCCAGCCAGGGCTTTGTCAAGCCGGGCCTTAAAAACCCCTAAGGAAGGAGATTCCACCACTCCGTAGTGTTTCCTAATATCCAACCTAGACCGCCCCCACTGCAAATTGAGACCATTGCTTCTTGTTCTGTCATCTGTTACCACTGAGAACAGCCAAGCTTCTTCATCTTTGGAACCCCCCTTCCGGTAGTTGAAGGCTGCTATTAAATCCCCCCTCACTCTTCTCTTCTGCAGACTAAATAACTTCAGTTCCCTCAGCCTCTCCTCATAAGTCATGTGCCCCAGCCCCCTAATCATTTTCGTTGCCCTCTGTTGAACTCTCTCCAATTTGTCCACATCCTTTCTGTAGTGGGGGGACCAAAACTGGATGCAGTACTCCAGGTGTGGCCTCACCAGTGCCAAATAGAGGGGAATAATCACTTCCCTTGATCTACTGTCAATGCTCCTATTAATACAGCCCAATATGCCATTGGCCTTTTTGGCAATGAAGGCACGTTGCTGACTCATATCCTGCTTCTCGTCTACTGTAATCCCCAGGCCCTTTTCTGCAGAACTGCTATTCTAGCCAGTCGGTCCCCAGTTTGTAGCAGTGCATGGGATTCTTCCTTCCTAAGTGCAGGACTGAGCACTTGTCCTTGTTGAACCTCATCAGATTTCTTTTGGCCCAATCCTCCAATTTGTCTAGGTCACTCTGGACCCTATCCTTACCCTCCAGCATATCTACCACTCTCCCCAGCGTAGTGTCATCTGCAAACTTGCTGAGGGTGCAATTCATCCCATCATCCAGATCATTAACAAAGGCGTTGAACAAAACTGGCCCCAGGACCGACCCTTGGGGCACTCCACTTGAAACTGGCTGCCAACTAGACATCGAGCTGTTGATCACTACCCCTTGAGCCTGACAATCTAGCCAGTTTTCTATCCACCTTATAGTCCATTTATCCAATCCATACTTCTTTAACTTGCTGGCAAGAATATTGTGGGAGACTATATCAAAAGCTTTTCTAAAGTTAAGATATATCACATCCTCCACATTCCCCATATCCACATAATTATACACAATATTAATATTTATATGCATATTGCTCAAATAATTAAAAAAAATAACTTTATGAATCTGGTTACAAAAATTGAGGGAGAGCTTTCCACATTTTGAATATTTATGTGTCTTGTTCATTTATTGATGTACTTTAGTTTTTAAGGATTTCAACACATTTACTTTGTTGTTTGCTTTCTAAATCAATTATCAGTTTTCAAATATGCAGCTCTTTGAGGGGGATTATTCATCACCAGTCTTGTTCTTGATGATAAAGCTTACTGCAGAAGTTTCTTTTATTTTTTATTTTTTGGCTGACAATGCATTATTAGAGTGGAAAGAAGAATGTAGCCAGTTACAAGTGATCTTATTTAATGTTTTAAGGTCTGATCCTGCAAACAAGATACACATGAATAACTTGTGAGTAGTTCTATTGAGTTCAAGATGTTGGGTTTAGTTAGGCTATGTTTCTGAGTACAGTAACTCGTTTGTGTGAGTATTTAAGGCTTGAGCTCTAATTAGATATAATTGGATTTACTTGATCTTCAATCTTGCAAATACCTAAGCATGTTCTTAATTACAAAGTGCTTGCCACTTCTGCAGAATCTCATTTATTGCTAACTTAATAAACAGAAAAAAAAGGAAGTGGACCATTTTTGTGTTTTTGGAGAAGAGATGGTTGCAGGTGGAACAGAGAAGAGGTGGAAAGCAGAAAACTAAAAGCATGCATTATGTTTTCCAGCTGAAGTAGTAACTATTTCCATTCTTCTTTGAATTTCATCCCCTGAAGATAGGGAACCATGTGTGGAACTGGAGAACTGTGGCTAAGTGGGTAATGGAAGCAAAGCAGTGTCACGACTGAGATGGAAGAAGTTATTCTATTAGCTGGTGATCTTTAGCCGAAGTCTGAGCTTGTGTGATCTGCTGTAACTCCAGTGGAGTTTCACTTGTTTATACAGTTTTAGCTGTAGCCTGGTGTGTATGATATGGCTTTTATGTTTTAAGGATCATCAGTGAGTCACATTCTTGCCTAGGTTGGTGCATTCTGTGCAACCAAGCAATTTAAAGGATTAGTCTGTCAGGGAGGATAAATGAAAGAGGGAGTGGAAAGGAGAGTAGCACTGAGCAACCACTTTTGAGAAAGGCATATAGACCAAGGGAGGCAGTTGTTCTCTTTTCCAATAACCTTTTCAGATACTGGGAATCTTAAGGGATGGGGGGAATGAAGTGGTAGCTAAACCTTTAAATTAGAATGCATTTGAAAACTCTAAATGCAGCTATCTGATACAAAGGGAAATCTGATTCAAGAAGTTGAGAGAGAAATGCTGAAAATGAGAATTAACATTCTTGCTTGACCAGCCAGTGCAGTGGTAGAGAAGAGGAGAGAAAATGTCCTCTGGTAGGATCACAGAGGAGGTGGACCTGATTAGTGACAGTGGATGCTGTGCCTACAGTTCTTTCTATCCAAACAATGCCCAAGAGTGATAGCAGGTGAGGTGGAAAAACCTGTCTTGGTGTGCAGCCTAATATGTAGACATGTTCTCACTAGGTGGTGGTTACTCCTCTCTTCTAGCTCACTTTAACAAGGAGAGGAAGATTTTCCACCCACTGAATAATGTTTTTTCTGGCATTCACTGGTGAGACATGCTGTTTATACAGCTTTGAAAAAAAAATTTCACTGCACTGAAAGCTTTAAGGAAAACTGCAGCACAAGATTACGTAGTGACTGAACACCTTGTTTTGTCTATCTCCTAACCTTATTGCCTTTCCTTAGCAAATGGAACTTGTAGCATAGTGTGAAGGAGGGGGAAATTTATGACCTTTTCCAAAGCCAGAAAGGCAAAGAGTGGCAGAATAGATCAGGTATGGCTGAAGTGAGAGGAAGGCCCACCTGGAAGGAGAGAGAATGGTTTGAGTCCCAGCATGGTGGTTAAGTTGTAGATTAATGAGAAGCATTTAGAAGTCATTGGTGGAATATGTTCTTAGAAGCTAAAAAAGAGCAATCTTCCATCTTCCAGGGCTACTTCCAGGGCCCTAACATTTCTCCCTCTTTGTGTTTCTTTGCCAGTTGATTTCCCCATCTCCCTCTCTCTCTGTCTTTGCCACAGGGTTTGCAAATGACTGTTAGTTGCCTGTTCTGCAAGGTCAGATAATCTTTTATTGGTTATCTGTTTGCTTTGTAACTTGTAGAGTTATTCCAGTATCTGTGGGTTACCACCCTGAGGCACATAATATGTGTATTTATTGTTTTTTAAAAAATTGATAAGTGTTTGAAGTTTTAACTTCAGCCTAAAGCCCAGATGTGAAGAAATTATCAAAATGAATAGCAACATATAAATATCTTCGAAAACAGCTAGGATTTCTGTATTTTGGAAAATATTTGATATAGCATTATTCACAAGTGCATTCAAACTGAAACAAACCTTCGGGGACAGGGAGCGGTGCCAGGTTGACTTCTGTGCCAGAGACTGTTGGTGCAGAGGTGTTTTGGCGGTACCGGCTGTCTCCGGTGCCGATGGAGCACTTCTGGCTGGTGCGGACTGCGGCGCACTTGGTGTCGAAGCTGCAGGGGTCAGGGCCGCCTCCATCAGAAGCTGCTTCAAGCGAGAGTCCCGCTCCTTTTTAGTCCGTGGTTTGAAGGACTTACAAATACGGCACTTGTCCGTAAGGTGGGATTCCCCCAGGCACTGCAGACAGCGTCATGGGGTCTCCCGTAGGCATCGCCAGGACAGCCGAGCACTGTTTAAACTGGGAGAGCCAGGCATGAGCTCAGGCCCCGGCGAGGGTGAGGAGATTGAACCTCAGCCCTCTATCTATATACAGTAACTATACTAACAACTACTATACTACTAACAACTAACAGTCTACAAACTAGAACTATGAACTTTAGAAGACAAAAAAGTGAAGAGCTAGGGAAGGGAGTCAGCTAAGCGCACTTCACTGTTCCAACGACCGACACGGGCGGTAAGAAGGAACTGAGGAGCGGGCGGGTCGGCAGGGGTATATATGCGGTGCCGCAACGGCGCCACGCCAGGGGGCACCTGCCGACCCACCGGGTGTTGCTAGGGGAAAATTCTTCCTACAAACGTGCACGCGGCGCGCGCACATCTACTTGGAATGGATATGAGCAAGCACTCGAAGAAGAACAGTGTCTTACAAATGTTCATAAAAATTTTCAGTGCAGATGTAGAACTATTTCAAATAAGTTCCCATCTGGGTGCAAAAGGGAATTGGCCTGCTCTGTTTTGTGGCAAGCCTCTCCTGTCCAAGTTTGTACCATTGGGCCATCTCCTGAGACAGAGGGGGCTGGGAGTCAGGGTCAGGTCTGGATTCTGTTCAGTCTCCCATGTGTGAGGTGCTGAGGCTGAGTCTCTGACCCAGAAGAGAGCACAGTCAGTTAGCTGATTTCTTAGTCCAGTGCCCTGTCACTTTTCCGTAATTTGCCTCTGTGATACCAATCTGGGCCTTTCACTTCAGCTGTAATTTCTGTCTTATCTTTTCCTAGATAGTGTTACCTTTTGTATTGCTGACAACTGTAGGTTTTAGAAGAAAGATGAAAGGTCCTTCACAGTCTATACCACTCCCAGAACACGTGTTAACAGGAGCATGACTAAGAGAGCACCATGTTTTTTGGGGAGGGCTAGGGGAATGACTCTTTATCTCCACTTAAATATGTCTCTAGAATCTTTTTGTTCCCTGTGAAAATTCTATGTTCAGGTATCTGTGGCTGTAGACAGAAAGGGATGACACTTAATGTTTTCAACTATTCCTTTAAGGAGACATGTTGCTTTATATCTTGGTTTCAGATCCGCTCACCACCCCAGAGGCAACATAATTAGTTTGCATATGAGGAGTTATTAAAAGGCTGTGGTGAAAGCTATGAGGTGGGGCTATACTTTGAGGACAAATTGCATTGCGTGATGGGCTGATTAATAATCAATGCTCCATTGAAGTAAATTGAAAGACGTCTACTAGGGCTTTAGATTAGAGTTAGACCCTTACAACTCATTCTGTAGGGAAACATGGAAACAGGAAATGTACTTGCAAATTACGAGGATACAACCAACACCCTTTTTAAAGAGTTTAAAGAATGGATTCAGTACATGTCTGGTGCATAGTAGCAGTACATAACAATCTTGTAGCCAGGGCATGTACTGGAGGATAGAACAGTGCAGCATGAATGCATTGCTTCCATCCTGTAAATAACTGGACTTTCTGGGTGTCATCCAGATATTATGGAAGCCATTGGCTGTAAGAGGAATGGTATCTCCAAAGGCTTTGGCATTAGATAGACCTCTGGGGGAAAATGCTGGTTGAAAGCATTGCATCTGTCATTTGGATCTGCTTTTTGGGAATAATAGTAGTAGTTACAACATTACAGGACTGGTGGTTTTTGTGCTACAGTGGGATTTGAGTTCGAGTTGGTCCCTTATTTCTGAAGCCATTGTACTGTAGGAGCATAGTGAGATCAACCTTAAGGGGAAGGGGAATACTTTACATCATTCTGAGGGATTTATTCCTTTGCCTGTACCTCCTCTAGCTAACCCAGATCCTGGAAGGAGGGGAGAGGTAAAGGGGGAAATAGGAAATTGAACCACCTTCTCCAGCATATTAATGTTTAACACATTTTTAAGATAAAAAATAACTATTTCTGAAAAGTCATGGACATCTGCCAAGGTACCAGAAGGCTGAAGAAAAGCGAACAGCATGCAGATTTTCAAAGCAAGAAAAGTGTGTCCTGGAAATTACCATCCTGACACTTTCCTAGTGAAGTAATGGAACAAATATTAAGGAAAAAATCACAGAGGATCTAGAGAAAAATGGAGTTATAAGAAGCATGGGCTTACAAAAGTAAAATTTACCAGAGAAACTTGTTTTTTTTTTTTTTTAAATAGGATTACAAAATTAGTAGCCAAGGTAAAGTGGTGAATACCTGGATTTTAATGGAGCATTTAATATTGCATCCTGTGAAATCTTATACTTATTAATTCAAGTCAGTATGGTTAATATTGAAGCACCATAAGCAAAGTATAATAAGAAAAACAACATCATAAACTGGACGGAGGAGGTACTTCAAGGGTCAGGGGTCAGTGACAAGTCTGGTTTTTATTAAGACCAGACTTAAGACCATAACTATTAAGATATAGTTAAATGGTCTGATTTTTATAAAATTTAAACACCCCCTTAGCTTCCAGTGATAATGGGAGCTGCAGGTGGTAGGAACTCCTGAATGTCAGTCCACTTTTTTTTGGAGCCATAATAAGGATTAAGAAGTCTAGTTTTAGGCACTCAGTTTGAAAATATTGATTTAAACATCTTCATTAATAATCTGCAAGAGGGAGTACAGGGAGTTAATGACATCTGCGTATGTGAAATAGAGAGACATTGTAAATGTTAGTGAGGACAAGGAATAATACATTTTTTAAGTGTCAGTCTTATTTTCTGCCTTTTTAACTCATTTCTCTGGATCACTATGTATCTAAGAGGAATTAATCCAAAACGTGCATACGTGATGAGAAGGAGAAACCTAGAAACCATTAATGTTTATAGAAGATTGCATCATGGGCTGTTTACACTTAAGTGTTGCATAATGTACCCCTTGTGGAATTCTGCACCAAAAAAAATAAAAGTTCTGCGCACAATATTTTAAAATTCTGCATATTTTATTTGTCAAAATAACACAGTATCATCACACCAGTTTCAATTATTTTTGGTCATTTATTTCAAAATACCTGGCAGCAAGTATGTCTGTAACAATACAGACAAGAAAAAAGATTCAGGAAATGTTTTTTGACAAATAGATTCCTTACTAGGCATATTAATACAGAAGTCTGAGTAATAACTCATTTAAACTACAATACAGAACCATATTTCCTACACCCTTTAAAAGCAGAACAAGGGCTTGATGGAGTCGGGTAACGGAGGAGCTGAGGGAGAGGGAAATAAATTGCTGGGAAGGAGCCTGAGGGACAGTCTCCATTCATTGATATACGCTGCTTTCCACAACCAAATCTCTGTACAACTTTTCATGAGTGATATACCTGAGTATTCAGATTCTACTGTCTAAACTGTATTGTTAAATCTATTCACCTAAATTTGGGTTATTGCTGATTATGCACTCTATGTATCATATGACTTTTAAAAACTAACTTTGTATTTGTGGATAATCTAAGCACTATACCCAGATGTACGGATACTCTTTTCCCAACCTATATATTATATCATTTTTTTAACATTAGCTTTAATAAAGGCTGTTTGCTGTTAGCACTAGTGTAGACCAAGGTGCCCCCACCATTGCTACCACCAGTAGGAAATCTTAGGACAAAAACATCTAGTGACATCACAGCCTCTGGCTCTGGATGCGAGCATAATTAGAATGTTGCGTAAGTCATTACTAAAAAGATATTAACCCTCTGAAGGAATTAATAGAAAAAAGCACTGATGAAGGTGTTGAAGGGTAATGAATTGCAAGGAATGATTAAGAGCCAAATATGTAAAGCTTAAAAAGGAATGATAAGGGGTAGGGACATGAATCTCTAAAGATATGAAGCCAGTAAACACCAGAGAAGGAGCTTTGATGTTTAATGGCACCTTATAGACTAACAGACGTTTTGGAGCATGAGCTTTCTGGAGTGATACCACTTCGTAATGCATGTAGTGGAAATTTCCAGGGCAGGTATATATATGCTAGCAAGCAAGCTAGAGATAACGAAGTTAGTTCAATCAGGAGGATGAGGCCCTGTCTAGCAGTTGAGGTGTGAAACCAAGAGAGGAAAACTGGTTCTGTAGTTGGCAAGCCATTCCCAGTCTTTGTTCAATTCTGAGCTGATGGTGTCAATTTGCAGATGAACTGAGCTCAGCAGTTTCTCTTTGAAGTCTGGTCCTGATATCTGATGATAATGCACCAAATCAGATATTGGAATGGCAATATACAAAACTGTAGGAGAGCACTTAACCTTCTGGCCACACTATTAGCAGACCTTAAGGGGCCATCCTGCAGCAAAAAACTTCGAGAGACTTCAAAGAGAAACTGTTTGAGCTTCAGTTCATCTGCAAATTTGACACCATCAGCTCAGGATTGAACAAAGACTGTGAATGGCTTGCCAACTACAGAACCAGTTTCTCCTCTCTTGGTTTTCACACCTCAACTGCTAGAACAGACCTCATCCTCCTGATTGAACTAACCTCGTTATCTCTAGCTTGCTTGCTAGCATATATATACCTGCCCCTGGAAATTTCCACTACATGCATTCGACGAAGTGGGTATTCACCCACGAAAGCTCATGCTCCAAAACGTCTGTTAGTCTATAAGGTGCCACAGGATTCTCTGCTGCTTTTACAGATCCAGACTAACACGGCTACCCCTCTGATACTTGATGTTTAATGTGGAGCAAGAGGCTGTAACTAGGAGTCATGGTATTTGAGTTGGATATTGGGAAGAGTTTTCTGACAGAGTGCTACAGTAATTTAATAACCAATGAGAGGTGCCTGATAAATGACTCACATAGATTGATATTAGGTGTGGGAGTAGTCTCCCAAGATGAGTAATGGGTATCCTATTGTCTAGGCCATTTTAAAACTTGGTTGGACCATGTATTGGTACTGCAAATGAAAATATTGTAAATCTCTAATGGTGTTCTCAAAATGCGAGAGATGCATTGAACAAACAAATTGCCTAATATAATACTTCTTTCTTAATATTTTTCCTCATGTCTAACTTATATGATCCCATAAAGTCTGTAAATGCTATTAAGAAAAATGACTAAGCATGAAACTGATACTATGACAAGCAATTTATTAAAGTAATGGAGAGATTCCAAAGCTTCCAAGATTGTGAGCTCCCCCAAGTGCCACTCAACATTTCACACAATTGGGTACATAATTCCCAGCTAAAAAAATCCATTAAACAGGATTTAAGGCAATTTAGTTCTAACACTAACATTTTACTGTAAATCACATGCAAGCTTACTTGAAAGGCATTTTCCAAGAGTGTAGACTACAGAATTGTATTGTCTTTTATTCATATTGATCTCTGAAACTGTGTAATACTTCCTTTCTTTTACCCTGTAAATCCTATATTTTTAAGAATTAGAATTTAGTGGTTGTCTCTCTGTAGATATGCTAGTTCTGTGTCTAATGAAAATAGTAAATAGTCATCACATTCATCTTGTGCTGTGAGAATGACTCTTGGGTGTGTTCTGTTTCTCTTCAGGAAGTGATAAAATAAATCTTTCAGTGGATTGAATACGGGCATAAAGAAAGCAGAAGTATTATGCATAATCTGTGTAAACACAGGTGGAGTTTAGTTTTGATGATACTATAGTGTGTAATCAGTTCACCATAAGAATAAGCATTAAGATGGGTGATGTTGCTGACAAAATGAAGCTGGGTGATTTTCGCAGATAGTTTGGGCTTGTCTACGCTACCGCTTAAATTGATGTAACTTACGTCGCTCAGAGGTGTGAAAAAACCCTCCCTGAGCGATGCAAGTTACATCGACCTAAGTGGTGTCCATGCCAGCACTAAGTCAGTGGGACACACTTTCCCACCAACATAGCTTCTGCCTCCCGCTGAGGTGCAGTAATTATGCCAACAGGAGAATACTTCTCCGATCGGCATAACACGTCTTCAGCAGATATTCTACACTGGCACAGCTTAATGGGTGCAGCTGCACCAATGTAGCATGATAGTATAGACTAGCAGCCATCTATTTGTTTTTAGTTGTTTTGAGGATGATAATAGAGAAGCAGAAGTGAGGTGGTTTAGTGTGCAGTTTTCTAATTGGTTTTAAGGTGTAACCTTAACTTTGGATTTCTTGGCTTCCTGAAGATTTTTATCTATGGCTTGTGGTTTTTAACTTCAGTGTTGTTCTAAGGCATTATCCAAAGAGGTTATATCTGTTCAAATTTAACTCCATCATAAAGTTTTTTGCTTAGGAATTTTCTTATGACACTTTTTCTGAATTGCCCCAGACTTTCAAGAAAAGCTGTACCCTGAGCTAAGACCTCACATGAAATTTCAGGTAGGTCAGTTTTTTTTGTGCTGAAGTTGAGGGAGGGATATGTCAAAATGAGAACCGTAATGGGAAAATGAGTTTTGCTAATTGCATGTTCTCAGTTAAGTATCTGATAATTAACAATAGAACAATGATTACTAAAAGTATTGTAAACTGAAATTTTGTAGGTTTCTGTTGGATATTTTATGACGCATATTGAGAGTTTTAATATTTAATCAGTTTGCTGTAATATATCACACTCTCTATAAGGACTGGTATTTAGAAATAACAATAGTTCAGCCCTTGATTCAGGCCAGTGGGTATTGAATCAGGAGCTAATGGAAGTTTTCCCATTGATTTCAGTGAGCAATGGATCAGGACAACAGAGCAGATGATTGCTGGTGATATTTCTAACATTCTCAAAATGCAGTTCTGCTCTGAATAAGGAGAGAGGGAAAAGAGGCACTTTGACGTTCTGCTTGTTCACTGTTTCCTTGTTCAATTTACAGTGAGGTGTTACATAAGTATAATTTAGGGCAGATTTTTGTCTCTGCAATTGGAATTTAGGGCTTGTCTTCACTTGGAAAATTAATCTGGAATAAGATAGGGTGTGAATTTAAAGTAGTTTCTCTGTTTCTGATTAGCTTCATGTTTGGGTGTTTTTGTTTTATAATAAAAGTGCTTGAAGTGGATTAAGCTAAATTGGAATAAGGTACTCTGACTCCGGAATAAGAACGTCCATGTGAAATTAATCAGGAATAGCTACATTGGAGTAACTTCCCATGTAGACAAGCCCTTGGTTAACAGTTACGCCGATGATACGCAAGGCGGAACTGAATCTTGCTCCCACTTGAAGAGACTGTTGGCATGGGAGTGTATTTCCTGTGGTGATAAATAAAGGCTTCTTAATTAATATGATCTAAATCCCTGTGTTAATAATAGCAAAGAATGCTAGTAGTGAAAAATTTATTTTGTCCCTGAAATAAACAGTTATTTTTTCTGAATAAGTGTAATGAACAGAAATGTTGAATAAGTAGTACTGTTTTAACTAGTCACGTCTCAGAGCAGAGTTAGGTTTGAAAGGACATTTAAATAGCCTAGGTCTTTGGAGCTTTTGCACTTAACGACTGAGATCTCTAGTTTTGGGCCCTAAACAAAGGCATTAGTCTGGAATTGCTTCCCAGACTATGCATTGTCTTCCCTTAATGACTATGTTTGTATCAAGATCAGTGGAACAGGAATCGGAGGGAGGGACTGTTATTGATGGGTCACCAGGAAATCTGGAGGAACTGTTATTGATGAGACATCCACAGGGTTTAATAAAGTTCCCCTTGTTCAATTTAACTTGCTTCCACTTTGCTCTTTGTAAATGAAATGCCTCTCCCTATACTCCTATGTTCTGTGACTGTGAGCTGTGCTGTCCAGAGGTTGGCATCACCTATCTTAAAGAGTCATTACACCCTGCTACTTTACTGGAGTTACCAAGCCAAAGTTATATTTATTGTAAAACTTTCCCATTCCCCCCATCAATGTGTCTCCTTCCACTTTGGAAGTATCCTTCTAAACAGCTGAGTCTCCAGGTTCATTCTGTCCCTGGCCCCTGCTGGGAATGCCTACAGTGGTACTATTTATAGTGGTGGATCAACCTTATTTTCATCATATTATGAATCAATGCTGCGGCATTCCTTGCATGTTTTGAGTGAGGCTTCTTCAGAGCTATAATCCTCTTTGAGGCAGCATGTATCCCAATTACAGCCCTTTTCCCTTTACCTTCTTAAATTCAGAAAGTATTCATGTCAATAGAAGTACAACCGTTTCTCAACATAAAAATTAAGCAAAAATCTTTTTCTTTGACGCTGAAAAGACCATCCAGTAATACAGCCCACTCATTTCTTGAATTACTAGCAGTCTCAAATTTGAAATCCATTATTTCCAAGCTTTTTTTTTTTTTTTAAATTGGGTATGTTGCTCGTGTAGCAAAAAAATTTAAATGTAAGAAATGCTGTTCAGACATAAGATTCATTACTCTGATGTGCTGGAAGGCCATACATAATGAAAGGATGATTTATTATCTTTTAATCTATGTTGTTGATCAGGTTGATGCATCCTAAACAATACTTGCATGTGTTTTGATCCAGCCTTTGCTTTTGGCATTTACAAAAGCTCCTCTTTAGGCCGTCTCCATCTAGATACAGATGAAAGAAGAAGCTGCAGTTCACAGGAGCAGGTTATTTAAAGTAGTATTCCAGGATCAAGAACAGGAATGGAAAGGGAAACATAATAATGTAAAGACTCTGCAAAGGCATGGAAGACTCCAGGTAAAATTTGATGTGGTTTTACAGGAATCTGGATGTATATTTTGCTCTATTTTTCAGCACTAAGATAGGGATAACTAAATGCAGTGAGTCTATTTTTCCTCTCATTTACGTTCATTTTACACTGAAATCAAAGGAGCTATGTCTCATTCATACAGGTGAAAGCTAAAGGATAGAATCAGTATCTCAAAACTGGGTAATAAATGCATGTAAATTCATGGTGTATATTTTTTTCTTTGCATTAGAAATTTTCTCTTAACACCAGTAACGAATACTTTACGAATGTTTTACTTTATTATGACTATTCTCAAGTCTATTGTCTTCTGATAGCTTGGATTTCCTGTAATTAAGGGCAAGTCTACATTACAAAATTAAGTCAACCTAAGCTACGTCTTTGTATAGCCACCACTGTAATTTAATCGGTTTTACACGTCCACACTATGCTCCTGGTGTCAGCTGTGCACGTCCTCACCAGGGCCTCTTGCACCAATTTAACTGCCTGTGTGAAGCATGGTGGAATGGTTTCTGAAAGCCAGCAACATTCAATATAAGCAACTGAGTCATCCTAACTATATTGATTTTAGGTGCTATGCCTCTCAAGGAGGTGGAGTTAAGTTGATGTAGTGGGCTAGTTACATTTGTGGGAGCTACATGTTAGTGTAGACGCTTACAGAGTTTGGTTGATGTAAACTGTGTCATGTAGCACAGGGTTCATACTCCCAGGTAAGGTACATAGTTGTCAAGAGTACTGTAGAACACTCGAAGTTCATTATCAGAGTTTAATTGTGGTTTGTATCAAGGCTAGAGCTGGAGGCTTCATGAACAAGGAATATGAACAAAAAACTGCCTGAAGTTAGTATGCAAGCTTAATTTTTTTTTAAGTTAACTATGGAAATATATATTGTACAACAAAGTTCCTTCCTGAGGACAGTAATGAGTTCACATTCCATTATTAGTCTTGTATAAAACACTGTGAGAGAAAGCTAAGAGTTCTGTCTTCTCGTTATTACTGATATTCTTTGGCCTTGATGTGTGAATGTAGGATCCTACCATGTTTGTTATTTCCATGTAATTTTGTGTTCTTGTAACCATGGAAAATATAGCAAAGAGTTATAAGTCAAAAGAATATACAGTGTACAGTAATAAAGTGGATATTTTAACATCATGCTTGAACAAAGAATCTAAAGGGAGAAAATAAGGATGAGGCCTAGAAAGCAGTGTGTTATGTAACGTTTGTGGAGAAAAAATGACCTCAGTTTTCTTTTTATGGGAGCTTAGCAAAAAAATATGAATATTTACATTCTCTTCTTTCTTTGTCTCATATATAATGTGTGTGGAGGGGGTTTATTATTACTCTTCTAGTTCTGCTTTTTTCCTCATATTGTATGATTTACAAACTATTATTTTTATATGACTACTAAATGGTGATTTGGGACGAACGAGTGGCAGCAGCAGAATTATGCAGCATCATATTCAGGGGCGGCTCCAGGCCCCAGCACGCCAAGCGTGTGCTTGGGGTGGCATGCCGCGGGGGGCGCTCTGCCAGTTGCTGGTCCTGCGGCTCCAGTGGACCTCCCACAGGCATGTCTGCGGTGGGTCTGCTGGTCCTGCAGCTTCGGTGGAGCCGCGGGACCAGCGGACCCTCCACAGGCACACCTGCGGGAGGTCCACCGAAGCCCCAGGACCAGCGGACCCTCCGCAGGTTCGCCTGCGGGAGGTCCACCGGAGCCACAGGGCCAGCAACTGGCAGAGTGCCCCCCGCGGCATGCCGCCGTGCTTGGGGAGGCGAAATGTCTAGAAACGCCACTGATCATATCGAAGTGAGGAAAATGAAAAGAGGTCAGTGAGAGGTAAGAGTTTGTGCTCTGCAGTTTAGAGAGAGTTTCTAGAATATTTTTACTTCCTGATTCATAGCTCTTTTTCAGGCACACAGGAACTTGCACATCCAAACGTTGCTTCTGTGTTTTTAAAGTGCTGTCCAGGGAAGGAGGACTCACTTTAAGATAGCCTGGCAACAGAGCATTGGTGGACTATACTTGTAATGAAAAGGATACTCTGTACTCACTTAGATACCACAACCTCCACTCTCCAAGTTTATTCTAATTGAATTTGATTACTGCCAGCTATCCAAATGTTTCAGAAGGATTTCTGTCTGACTTAGTCATGTGAGCATGCAGATACACTGCATTGGTAACTGACAAGTTGAAGCTTGTATGTAAACAGGTTTCCGTGTTAGTCTGTATCAGCAAAAACAACGAGGAGTCTTTGTGGCACCTTAGAGACTAACAAATTTATTTGGGCATAAACTTTCATGGGCTATAACCCACTTCATCAGATGCATGGAGTGGAAAATACAGTAGCAGATATAATTACATAGCACATGAAAAGATGGGAGTTGCCTTACCAAGTGGAAAGTCAGTCTAACGAGACAATTCAATTAACAGTAGGATACCAAGGGAGAAAAAATCACTTTTGTAGTGGTAATGAGAGTGGCCCATTTCAAACAGCTGACAAGAAGGTGTGCGTAATAGTAGGGGGAAATCAGTATCGGGGAAATAGTTTGGAAAATGAACGAGAGGCTGCTGGACAATTATCTGACACCACATTCTACCGGCCATTACCCTCTGACCCCACTGAGGATTACCAAAAGAAACTGCACCATCTGCTCAAGAAACTCCATGAAGAAGCACAGGAACAAATCTACACTGACACAACCCTAGAGCCCTGACCAGGGGTATTCTATCTGCTAGCCAAAATCCATAAACCTGGGAATCCCGGACACCCCATCATCTCAGGCATTGGCACCCTGACAGCAGGATTATTTGGCTATGTAGACTCTCTCCTCAGGCCCTACGCTGTGAGCTCTCCCAGCTATCTTTGAGACACCACTGACTTGCTGAGGAAACTACAGGCCTTTGGTGTTCTTCCAGAAAACACCATCCTAGCCACTATGGATGTAGAAGCCCTCTACACCAACATTCCACACAAAGATGGACTACAAGCGATCAGGAATAGCATCCCCGATACCATCATGGCAAACCTGGTGACTGAACTTTGTGACTTTGTCCTCACCCACAACTATTTCAGATTTAGAGACAATTTATACCTTGAAGTCAGCAGCACTGCTGTGGGTACCTGCATGGCCCCACAGTATGCCAACATTCTTATGGCTGACTTAGAACAAGGCTTTCTCAGCTCTTGTCCCCTAACACCTCTATTCTACTTGCTCTACACTAATGACATCTTCAAAATGGCATCAAAATGAAAGCAGAACAAGTAGAAATACAGTTGAGAGGGAGAATAATGTTCAGTGAAAATTTGATATTTCTGAAATTAGCTAGAAGAAATCTGAATTTTTAACTCAGTTCACCTCAGAAGGATTTTGCTTGAGCAAAGTCCCATGTGGCTTCTGCAAAGGAAAAGCACACTTTATTAATCTGTGCTAAGATCCCTATGCCTCATGCTGATTCTTTGTAACTTCTGGGTACCCTGTATCTTTTCCCTGGCCATTGTAGCCTAATGTTGACTAGAGGTGCTGGGTTTCAGAGATGCTAGGAACTGCACTGAGCACTCAAGGTTAGATCTTCAGGGGATGTAAATCAGCATAATTCTAACTTCTCCTCTCCTCACTGATGTCAGTAGAGTCATAAACACTTAGACCAGCTGAGAATCTGGCCCACAGTACTTAAAAGCAATTGAGTGGAATTTACCTTTTTAAATGGGTTCCTCCCAAGACTGCCACAAAGGACTCCAGTGCAGTATTTGGGGATCCTCTGAGGAAGTCTGTGTTGGTAAGCTTAGGGGATTCCAATTGAAGGGTTAATTTATCCCCCCTCCTTCACAGATAGAAGCTTCAGCCACTATCATGGTAAAGCTGCACTCTTAAAATCTGCTAATCAAAACTCAAACAATGTGAAACTGACCTGGGCAAATTTTAATGACAAGCTTAAAAGTCTGTGTAGGTTTGCTAAGGTTTCTGTAACTTCCTGGAGTGACGTGATTCAGTGCTGAAACTGAATGAAGCATAGTAGTTTTTTTCTGTGGCGTTTAGTTATTGGGTCTGTCAAAACCCAACACTGTAGAGCCTGGGGCATGAGCATGTTGTGAAAACTGATGTGAAACAACACTGAAGAAAATGCTCACACAATTCACTGCAAAGCAAATTGGCAGAACCGCTCACAACTCTAATTATATCCCGAGAGTCACTTCTTCAATCTACAGTGTAGTTGTTTTTCACTATACTATTCTTCTCCAGTTGAGATACAACTATTATTTATATGGCATCATAAGTGTGAACAGTTAGGCACGGTAGCATGGCTGTACAAAATCGTATTATGCATTCCCTGCCCTGAACGACCGCCAAGCGTGGGTATGTGATGAGAAAGTACAGAGAAATACTGTGACAAAAACTGAGGTGACAAGCTGCTGGCATCTGGGGAAGAGCAAGGAGCCCCAAACCAAAAAGGATAGAGTAGCCTCGAAGATTTACAGCTACCAACTGTAATCTTTGAAAGTACTTTTCATAACCCATATTAGTGCAGCTTTTCCTAGTCTATACCTAAATAAAGGTGAGCTCAAATGATTTTCTTTTTTCTTGTGTTGTTCCTTCTCTTTCCTAAAGGAACAGTATTTTAACTGTGCTTATAATTTGAATTTGATTGTTCATGTGGGGGCATGGGTACTGACTGAACACACCTCAAAAATCTTTACCATATTGAAAGGAAGAGAATGGGAGGAGTTAATTGGGCTAGAAGTGTTCTAGGTGGCACAGGTAGCAACACTTATAGCTAAGCTTTCCTGACACTTCCCATTATAAGACCCTGTTTTCAGTTGCTTGTGACTTTATCAAGCTTAAAAGTTTGGGTTGAACTTTTCCATGCCAGATGTCTGCCTCGGGCTGACTTTTTTTGTGTGGAAGTTTCAGCTAAAATAGTTCCGCTGTTTCTGAGAATGAGGTTAGGGGGAAAATATCTGGTTTGTCCAATGTTTAAAAAAATATGCTGCTTCATGAGGAAGCTCCAGCACCTCTGTGCTGTGGAGCATAGATTTTAAATTTGCCAGGGGGCCTCTCATAAAAATTCACCCATGTTTTGTGAAGTTAAGAGCTCCTGAAATCGGTTTGCTTGCTCTCAGTAGAGGACTTGTTAGAGTTTTGGCAGTTAAATTTTCTGAAGATTCCACCTTAACTGAACATGCTTCATCCCCTCACAGCTCCTACTGCTGACCAGACTCTGCATGCACCATCTCCCTAGAGCAGCTGACTATGCTCAATCCTCGGTCTGCAGGGGCTGAGCAGGACTATCCCTGCAATTGCAGTCCCCACTTGCCGGTGCTACTGTGGTGCTGGACACTAACTGAGGCCTGGTCTACACTACGCGTTTACATCGATTTAATGGCCGTTAAATCGATTTAACGCTGTACCCGTCCACACTACAACGCTCTTTATATCGATATAAAAGGCTCTTCAAATCGATTTCTGTACTCCACCCCGACGAGAGGAGTAGCGCTAAATTCAATATTAACAATTCGGATTACGGTTAGTGTGGACGGAAATCAATGTTATTGGCCTCTGGGCGGTATCCCAGAGTGCAACACTGACCGCTCTGGACAGCAATCTGAACTCGGATGCAGCACGCAGGTAAACAGGAAAAGCCCCGCGAACTTTTGAATTACATTTCCTGCTTGCCCAGCGTGGAGCTCTGATCAGCACGGGTGGCGATGCAGTCTCAAATCCAATAAGAGCTCCAGCATGGACGGTACGGGAGATACTAGATCTGATCGCTGTATGGGGAGACACATCTGTTGTATCAGAGCTCCGTTACAGAACACGAAATGCCAAAGCGTTTGAAAAAAAAATCTCCAGGATACACAGCGCTGCGTGACAAGCGTAACGGGAAGCTAGAGACTCAAATGGATGCCTCATGGATGGAGGGGGTACTGAGGACTCAGCTATCCCACAGTCCACAGCAGTCTCTGAAAAGTATTTGCATTCTTGGCTGAGCTCCCAATGTCTGTAGGTTCAAACACAGTGTCTGCATGTTCAGGGAACAGCTCCTCAGTTTCTTTCCCCCCCCCCCACCACATGAAAGAAAAGGAAAGAAATCATTCCTTGACTACTTTCAGTGTCACCCTATGTGTACTGAATGCTGCTGGTAGACGCGATGCTGCAGCAGTGAAGAGCAGTATCCGCTCCTCTCCCCTCCCCTCCCCGGTGGTAGACGGTACTGTAGGACTGCCCACTATCCTCATCAATATTTAACATGGTGACATTGACACCACATTGCTGGTTACTCCCAGTAGATAGGACAGAACGGCTAATAACCAGCTTCATCATCGCAACTGGGGGGCTTCAGCCCCCTCCCTTCCTGTGTAAGAGAAAAGATTCCGTACTGCCTGGACTGTCATAGCCCCGGGAGGCTGCCTCCAAGTGCCTCCCCCGGGAGGCCCCTCATTTTATCTCACTAACAAGTCTCTGTTTCTTATTCCTGCATTCCTTATAAACTTCATGACACAAATGGGGGCGGGGGGACACTGCACGGTAGCCCAGGAAGGTTGGGGAGGAGGAAGCAACGGGTGCGTTGTTGCAGGGGCACAGCCTCTGTGAATACTGACACAGAGCAGCTGTGCTCTCTGATACACTGGTTCTCTAATACACTTGCCTCTTATTCTAGGCAGGACGGACTGTATTTTAGAAACCATAAGGGAGAGGGATTGACTCAGTCCCCAAGTGAGTCAATCCCAATTTTGCTTTCAAAAAATTTCAGCCAGGGGCACTCATGATAGCAGTGGACAGTACAGAGGGGAGAGATAACCGTCATCTCATTGCAGTTTTTTCCGGCAGTAGATGGTACAGAATGACCGGTAACCATCTCTGCTATCATTGCAAAAGCAAGTGAATGCTGCTGTGTAGCGCTGGAAGTATCGCCTCTCTCTCCATGGCATCCAGTACGCATACGGTGCCGGAAAAAAAAAAAGCTGAACGGGCTCCATGGTTGCCATGCTATGGCGTCTGCCAGGGCAATCCAGGGAAAAACGGCGCAAAGGATTGTCAGCTGATGTTTTCCCGGAGGAAGGAATGACTGACGACATTTACCCAGAACCCCCCGCAACAATTAAGATTCAACCCTGAATTCCAAGGGGCGGGGGAGACTGCGGGAACTATGGGATAGCTACGGAAGTGCTACCCACAATGCAACGCTTCAGAAATCGACGTTAGCCTCGGAGCATGGACGCACAACGCCGAATTACTGTGCCTAGTGTGGCCGCATGAAATCGAATTTATAATATCAGTTTTATAAAACCGATTTTAGCAAATTCGATTTTATCCCGTAGTGTAGACGTGGCCTGAGAGCAGGGCGAATCTCTCCTGTGCTCTCAGTACCCACACTGCTGGCACCCAGGCAGCATGGAGGAGAAGGAAGCTGTCTTATTTGAATGTGGAGCAGGGGAGGAACATTAAAAGTGCTGTAAAATGCTAAATAGTCTGAAAACTCAAGCTAGGCATCTCAGTACATGAAAAGATGGGAGTTGCCTTACCAAGTGGGGGGTCAGTACTAATGAGACAAGTCAATTAAAGTGGGCTATTAGCAACAATAGAATACTAAGGGAGCAAAAATCACTTTTGTAGTGGTAATGAGGGTGGCCCATTTCAAACAGTTGACAAGAAGGTGTTAGTAACAGTATTGGGAAATTAGTTTTTGTAACGACCCATCCACTCAGTCTTTATTCAGGCCTGATTTGATGGTGTCCAGTTTGCATCATTGGTGAGCATTCCCAAATCTCACAGCTCCTAGTGCTGTTTGGAGTGCATATGTGCCATCCTCATAGCATGACTGAGCATTTTATTTCTTTCTGAATGTTACAAGAGTGCAAGTGCTGGAGGAACCAATTAGGGGCCATGCTCCTCTTGACCCGCTGCTCACAAAAAGGGAAGAATTCGTAGGGGAAGTAGAAGTGAGTGACAACCTGGGCAGCAATGACCATGAGATTTCTGAGTTCAGGGTCCTGATAAAAGGAACAAAGGAGAGCAGAAGAATATGGACCTGGACTTCAGAAAAGCAGACTTTGACACTCTCAGGGAACTGATGGGCAGGATCCCCTGGGAGGCTAATATGAGGGGGAAAGGAGTCCAGGAAAGCTGTCTGTATTTTAAAGAAACCTTATTGAGGACACAGGAACAAACTGTCTCAATATGCAGAAAGAATAGCAAATATGACAGGTCACCAGCTTGGCTGAACAGAGAAATCTTCAATGAGCTTAAACACAAGAAGCTGGATATGAGTCAACAGTGTGCCCTTATTGCCAACAAGGCTAACAGCATATTGGGCTGCATTAGTAGGAGCATTGCCAGCAGATTGAGGGAAGTGACTGTTCCCCTCTATTCGGTGCTGGTGAGGCCATATCTGGAGTATTGCATCCAGTTTTGGTCTCCCCACTACAGAAAGGATGTAGACAAATTGGAGAGAGTTCAATGGAGGGCTGAGGCACATGACTTACGAGGAGAGGCTGAGGAAACTGAGGTTATTTAATCTGCAGAATAGAAGAGTGAGGCAGGGATTTGATAGCAGCCTTCAACTACTTGAAGCGGGGTTCCAAAGAGGAAGAAGCAAGGCTGTTCTCAGTGGTGGCAGATGACAGAACAAGGGGCAATGGTCTCAAGTTGCAGTGGGGGAGGTCTAGGTTGGATATTAGGAAAAAACTATTTTACTAGGAGGGTGGTGAAGCACTGGAATGGGTTACCTAGGGAGGTTGTGGAATCTTCATACTTAGAGGTTTTTAAGGCCCAGCTTGACAAAGCCCTGGCAGGGATGATTTAGTTGTTGGCCCTGCTTTGAGCGGGGGGTTGGACTAGATGACCTCCTGAGGTTTCTTCCAACTCTAATCTTCTATGGTTCTATGGCTCTAAGTGACTGATAGAGGACAAACTACTATTGCTATGGGGAACAGCATTAGCGAGTGATGAGATACACTTTGCTAGCGAGTTTCACAGATATTTGCTGACAGCAGAGGACTGATGAGACTGGGCTCTTGGGTTCCACACCAGGTTCAACTGGGGAGTGTACTGTAGTGGGCACAGACTCTTCTACCTGTTCTACCTCTCCCCTCCCCAAGCTTGGCCACTTCTGCCCTTTCTCCTCCAAACGTCCCCGATCCTTTCTCCTCCCCACCCTTCCTGGCTTCTCACCCCAGTCCCATTTCCTCCCCTAGTGAGTCTCAGCCTCCAGTCCTCAGATTTAGAATCACAGTCCCAGTCTCCTTTCCCCAGCCAGTCCTTGCCTTCCCTTCCAGATGTTCTGTCCCAGTCTCCTCCCCATTACCAGTCTTTCTATACCCTCACTCCCACTCCTTGCCCAGCCATCCCGAGGTCCTTGCCCCTGGCTCCTCATCAGATCTGTATCTCTCCTTTCTGCCCCCACCCCCCAGCACACACTGCCCATCCCCACTGGCTCCCATTCTCAGTTTCCTTTTTCAGGCTTCTTGTCAAATCTCAATATTCACTTCCTTCTCCCAAGGCTCCAGTTCCAGTCCCCTTCCACACTCAGCCTGATTTCTATCTCTTCCCCCAACCCACTGATTCCCGATCTCCCTCCACTTTCAAAGCTCATTATCCTAATTTATTCCTACCCACCCCCCTTTTCCAGGTCTGGCTCTTGTCCCCTTGGTATTTGAATCAGGCAGCTTCATCCTCCAGGCTGCCTTGACCAAGCAGGGGGATAATTCAGAGCACAGGAGAGATTGGCTCCCTGCTCTTAATTCCAGTGCCTGGACCTGGCATGGCCCATGGTAGCCCAAAGCAGCAACTGTAGGGAGAGACCTGCTCAACCCTGGACTGGAATATACATAGTGCAGATGCAATCTTTGGGGAATTTAGCTGCGCAGCTCTAGCAAGTCTTCACTGAGCATGTGAAAAATAATTTTTCAAAGCTCCTAATTTGGCCAATTTGGGTAGATTTTCACAAGGGCAGCAAAAGGCATATCTCTGACAAAAGGCCAGTCCCTGGCCAAATTTCAAGTAGGTCACCAGAATATAAATTGGGAAAAACAACATATCCTCATTTTCAGAAATGGCTCTGTTATTTTGGCTAAGTTTTCCAAGACAGTTTGGCATCAGGCAGGTGCCTGGCATAGAAAACTTCAGCATAAATAGTTTGTTTGGCAAAGTTATAAGGAACTGCAAACAGGGTTTTGTAATGGGAAGTGTCTGGCAGCCTTAACAATAGGGGGAAGTGTCTGGCAGCCTCACTTATAATTAGGTTTGGAAGGATTAGATATATATCGGTAAGTGTCAGTAAATGTTGTTTTCTGTGTACATACACAAACGTACGAAAAAATGTTTCCATTGATAAAAATCGACATTTTTATACAGTCAAAGTAAGAAAAATGTTGCTTGAGAATTTACTTGGGTTTGATTTTAAGGATATTTGCTTTGTATATTTTGACATGTGATGTTGGCAACTCATGTTTAAACAGTTATAAAGCTTTAATATTTTGAATCTCAACGTCTGTTGTTAAATAATTATTGTCTGACCCCTCCCATTTTGTAACTTTCCCCCCTTAATTTCCCGTAACTGTGAAAGTTAAAATAGAAATAAATGCATGAAGCCCTTGATTTTGAGTGTGAAAATTTAAATAGATAAAATTTTAAAAGTTTAAAATTATCTATTATCAGAGGGGTAGCCGTGTTAGTCTGAATCTGTAAAAGCAGCAGAGAATCCTGTGGCACCTTATAGACTAACAGACGTTTTGGATCATGAGCTTTCGTGGTGAATACCCACTTCGTCAGATGAATTATCTATGTTGTCCATCAAAATTATATTAAAATTGATTTCTGCCAAGCCTATTTATAATGAAAGTGAAAAAGGGATTTTGAAAGAGGCTTTATTTTCTGCCAACAGAGGGCAAACAGAGGTCTTTAATAGTTCAGTGTTAGACATTTATCTTACTTGCAGGACTCCCCTTACTATAGCATCTGACAGTCTTGGCTATATGTATCCTCACAACACCCCTGTGAAGTAGGAAGTGCTATTATACCCATTTTATGGGTGGGGAACTGAGGCCCAAAGTGACTTGTACAGGGAGCCTGTGATGGAGCGGGAATTGAACCAGCGTCTTCCAAGTTGCAGCTAGTGTGCCATCTACTGAACCATTCTTCTTCTGATAACTTTCAGTCGTATAGCAACAGAGTGGTGAGTGGCCATTTATGATTGGAATGGATCACAGAACAAGAGTGTCTTAAGGAGCTTTTCAAGAAGAATGGGAGACTTTACACGGATATTATGTATATTCTATGAAATAAATCTTTGAAGTTTCTGTAATTCACTGAGCAACCACAAATTATTTTGTAGTTTTAAAGTGACAGACAAGAAATATGTTAGACCTGTCTGCTCCTTAAATGCCTGTAAATGAATTTGCAGTAAGCTTTCTGTGCTACCATGGGAGAGAATAACTTGAAATGTTTGAAAAAATGATTAGAATTTCAAAGAGCTCAGAATAAACGAGATGCCAGCTTTTAGATGTGCTAATTTTGAGGAGGAAGTAAGACTGAAAGACATTAATATAATTTCCTGGGGTATTGTACAGGTCTATATTAAAACGATGAGAAAGCTTTTAAAACAGGTTTTGGAGGATTTGATAGACTGAGTCCTATGTGACCAGGTGTAGAACAGATTAGAATAACCGTCCCTGGGGAAGATCACTGTCGACTCCGCCATCCCCGGGACAGACAGCCGACTGCAACCCGACATCGTCGTGACGGACGCAGAAAAGAAGAAGGTCCTCCTGGTAGACGTCACGGTGCCTTGTGAAAACCGGTTACCTGACTTCCACGAGGCCCGAGCACGGAAGGAGTCGAAGTATGCCCCGCTGGCTGAGACCCTGAGAGCCCAGGGCTATGAAGTCCAGGTACACGCCCTGATCGTGGGAGCCCTGGGCTCATGGGACCCCCGCAACGAGCCGGTTCTGAGAGCATATGGGGTCGGTCGACGCTACGCCCGGCTCATGAGACAGCTCATGGTGTCTGACACCATCAGGTGGTCCAGAAACATTTATATCGAACACATCACTGGACACCGCCAATACCACACTGAGTAATTGAGACAGCTGACCAGGGAAATAACCCACTTCTTTCCCTGAGCGACCAAGGGACGCACCCCACCCATGTACCTATCCACTCCACAGATACTGACTTGGACTCCTTATTCATTCCATGGGTGGCAAACCCGAGCCTTCTTATTCACTGACACTTTAAAAACTCTTGCATCCCAATCTGGGTCTATGCCGGTTATGCAATATGTATGTATTTTTTTCCATCCTTGCAAACGATATCTGTAACCCCCCATAACCCAAGCCTGACCCCAGATGTACAGTACCTTCCCTCTAAACCTGTGTATTTCATTTCAAACATTTATTTTAATAAAATTTTTAAATCTGAAGAATTTGGATCTCTATATCCAGTAACTAAGTGAGAACATAGTCCTGGCTCTATCAGCTTGCTCTTTAGGTTAGAGGATATTTTCTGTTATCTGAAACTGGTCTTGGTGCTCCTATTTTCCTGATATGGGGAGGGAAGAGGTGAGTGGGTCATACGCTTTGTAACTTCTGTAGGTTCAGGTTATTGCACACAGCAGGGGCTTCTTGCATCCCTCTATTCCCTGCCCCCCCCAAGCTCCCCATGTGCCACCCCATCTGTCTCTCTCTTTTTAGACACTCCCTACAACTTCCGTCAATGTTCCCTCTGCCAAGGATTCTGTGTGCCCCATTCTTCCTGGCCTTGTTCCCACCTCCCCCCCATGGCAGGAGCAGTATATGCCCTCTTCCCACCCCTCCATGGCAGGGGCTTTGTGTGAACCCTCATTACTCCCTTCCCCCCATCCTAGAGGTTCTGTCTGCTTCCCATTCTTCCCTTTCCACCCTCACAGGGTCCCCCAATCCTCCCTCCTGCCAGGGGTTGTGTGTGCCCCATTCTCCTCCACTTCCATGGCAGGGGCTCTGTGTGCCCCTGTGTCTCTCCCCTGACCTCTGTGCACACACAGTCGTTGTCGGTGTCGTAGTCTTCTTTCTTTGTTTGGGAGATAAATCGTTCAGGGCGTTAACACTGGGAGGATGGGCAGAAATGAGAAGGGGTAACTGTTATGCTGGGAGGCATTAATGGATGCTATCAACCAGTTGTTTGATCAGTTATAGAGATGCTTGAGACTCTGGGTGTACTAATCAGATGGCAAGGGTTCCATTTTCCAACATGCCCCAAAATCAATGAGATTCTGGCCATTAATGCCTAGAATGCATCTGATTAATTCCAAAATTTCAGAAAGTAGTGTTTATCATGCTGAATGGAGTGGCTGACAGCTGTGAGCGCCTACCTCTGGGAAAACATGCCACACCGATGATGCGTTCTGTAATTAGATTTCACCAACCTAGTAGCAAATGTGAACTCCAGGATCACTATAACAGTCTTACAGTGGAGTCACAGACACTCCCCTTAGACTCTCCAGCCTATTTTGCCACCCAGATAAACTGGACTTTGTGATAAAAGATCACTTAAACCAAAAATCACACCATATCAGGTTACTCTGAGTCCCAAGAAACCAGTCACTTACCCTGATCAATTGGTACTCTAGATCTTACACCAAAGACAATGCTAGCAGCCAATTCTATAGTAAACTAATTAAAAGTTTATTAGCTAAGAAAATGAAATGACTTATTGAGAGGCTAAGACAGGTAAAATATATGCACAGGTGACACTGTTGGCAATTCCAAATAGTGGCAGTGATGTAATAAACTTCCAGTTTCCCAAAAGTCTTTTCAGGTACCCAGATTGTCTCTGGGATCTTCACTTTGCATCTGGTACACTTCCCTGTAAGAATCCAAACATTCCAGAGACCCAGGATCTTTCCTTCAATCCATACTTGTAGCTTCTTCTCTCAGAAAACAATCTGACAGTGTCACTACCCGTGTGGGCTTTTCTTTTGATGATGGAGAGTGAGGTATTAATTTTGAGTCTTTGACCTCCAATCATGACATACCATGACCACTTGCTTTGAAATTATCATTTTTCTGTTAAAGTTCTTCATTTGCATTCCACAAGTCTTTCTTCTTCTAGCGCTGTCCCTGGGGGGTGCTTCACTCCGGGTGACAGTGCATCCTGGCGCTGTTGATTGAAGATCTTCAGTAGCAGTGCTTGGTTGGAATGCGCATGCGCAGTTGCTGTCTCACAGCATCTTTGGAGTCTGTTTGGTGCGTGCATGTCCAGACCCACTCAGTTCCTTCTCATCCATCCTCAGCTGAAGAGTGAACTCAGGGCAGTGCTGAACCTCTTCTCCATTTTCCAACTTTTCTGCTTTCTTGGGAGTGACCCCCCATAAATACTTGTTCTTGGACCTTCTGTCAAGACAAACTCTCGGGATGCCAGGTTTTAAAAAATGTGGCTCCTGCAAGGACTCCATGCCATGTTTGTGTGAAATGTCCCGGCGAGACCCATGTCCCAGCAAAGTGTGTCCACTGCAACAATTCGAAAGCAAGATCTCGCCACAACTGGGACCTGCGTTTTAAAAATGATCCTCATGGAGAAATCGCTCCAACCAGGACCGGAGACAGGCATAACAAAACCCTCTCTTAGCTGCTCTCCATCCAGGTCGGAACTGACCAAGAGCACGGTTCCACCCTCTCAGGAGGAGAGGAAGAGAGCATTGACCTCCCCTTCTTAAGTAAAAAGAAACGGTTCCCAGCGAGCTCATTGCCAGCAATGCCGATAGCCCCAGGAGTCAGCACCCATGACTTCCCTGGCACCTTGGGCACCGGGCGCACAGTGCAGAAAAATAAGGAATCGAGACCCCAAAATGGACAGGTCTCCCCCTCAGCACCAAAGGCACCAACATCCGTGCCGGAGCTGGCGCCCTCCACACAACCAACCCTGGCACCGACAAGGACATCAGCGCCAATAACACCACTGGCACTGATACACCACCTGGTACCGGTTGATGGCACCATGATGGGTTTGCCAGCAGCCACCAAGACTAAATACAAGATGCCCAAGCCAATGGTGTCTCACCACAAATCCTCGGTGCCACACCCGTTGGCACAGCAGCAGTTTCTGACACACAAAGACATTTCTGTTGCCCTGGTGCTGGAATCACGTTTTCTCGGTACCAAGGGCTCAATTTTAACCCAGCCAATCTCTGCTATGGACTAGTCAGTGTTCACGGACAGTGACGATGATAAGATGCAGTATTTTCTCCACCTGACTCTCCTTCACAACCACAGAAACCAACACACAGAGCTATGGCCCACCAAGGATCAATTCCAGTTTCTGTGGTTTGCCCTTCCCCTCATGGATGGGCCCTCTCATGCCATACCCTGTGTAGTGATTGGATAATGCCCAGTGCTCTCGCTTCTCCTCACCACTCAGAGCACAGATTTGCTCACCACCAGGATCCCCAATGCCATCCACATCTAGAGCTGCAGAGGGTCCACATGAGGAAGTAGAGGAGGAGCCTACACCTGAGACGGAGTCACCAGAACAGAACTCCTCTTCATCTCCAGATGATGCTGTCATGCCATCTCCACCAACGATGGCAGACGACTTCATACAATTTCAGGAGCTGTTCAAAAGGGAGGCAATCAGCCACAATATTCCTTTAGAGGAAGTGCAGGAGACCCAACACAAACTCCTGAAGATCCTCCAACCTTCAGTGGTATCAAAGATTGCACTCCCTATAAACGACGCCATACTGGAACCCGCCGACGCTATATGGCAGAAACCGCCCCGCCGACCTGTAAGAGAGCGGACCATAAATATTATGTCATAGGTTAGGGCCTGGGCTTCTTATTCTCTCACCCACAGCCTAACTCTCTTGTGGTTAAAGCAGCGAATCACAGGGCAAAACAACAGTAACACTGGTCCCCATCACAGGAAAAAGTCCTCAAACGACTTGATCTCCTGGATTGTAAGGTCTACACATCATCCACCTTCCAATTTAGAATCCCCAATTATACTGCTCTTCTTGTGAGTTATGACTATAACTATAACAAACTATTTGAATTTACTGCTGACAAGCATCCCTGGACATGGCTGACACGGCGGCCTGCACTATGGCCACTGCCATGGTGATGGGTAGGGACTTGTGGCTTCCAACATCTGGCATCCCTGAAGAACTGCAGAATTAAGTCGAGGATCTACCCGATAAAGAGAAACTCTTCATCGCAAAAACTAATGAAGTCCTTCACACAATGAAAGATTCTAGGGACACTCTGCTCACACTGGGAATATGCACTCCCCCTTTCAAGAGAAAGCACCAGCCCTACCAGAGGTCTTGCTCACAACAATACAACCGCTCACAGTCTAAGCCATACGAGACTGGCACAGCCTCCAGATGATGATAACTCCACCCACAAAAGTGCTGAACTCACTGCAATGGTGGACAAAAAGGGAGAACATATGCACAGAGTTCCCTTTCACCTAAATCCTCCTGCGCTTATGCTCACAACAGACACCTCCCAATAGGCTGCAGAGCACACTGGACCACCACACAACACAAGGCAGGTGGTCCATATCAAAGTTAGACTCAGGACTCTCAGTTTGTCAGACCACTCTGTTTTATTAGCACAGCGCTCTGCTAATTCACCCAGATAATGTGAGCACCATGCAAGACACAAACTATCTTATTTATACAGATAAAAGGGTGAGCACTTAACAAGATAACAGAGAAAGCAGAATCTGATAAGTTTACCTGGGCTAGGCATGCATATCTTATTTCCTTACTAACTATTACCGATCTTCTGTTAATGTTTCGCCATTAGCACTCTTGTTTATGCCTAATGTTTCTTTTCCTGGCACCTGTATTTCAGCATTTCTTATTTCTGCTTAAAGGTACATACAACATTTCTTTAATCCATTCTTATTTTTACAATATAATTAATTCTACTTTCACATCCACAACGGAGGTTCGTCAGCACATAAACCTCTTAGAACTCAGAGCAGGCAGGTATGCATGTCTTCACTTCCTCCCACTCTCATGAATAACAAATCAGTTTGAGTCTTGACAGACAATACAGCATGCATGTTCTACATCAACAAACAAGGGGGAACATGATCATACTCCCTACGCATAGAAGCCATCAAATTGTGGAACTGGTGCATACAACATCACATAGACATCACAGCTTCCTACCTGCCTGAGTGTCAGAACACTAGCACCAACACACTCTCAGCAGACACTTCTCACAAGAACATGAATGGAAACTAAGCCCTTCAATCTTATGCCAACTATTCTCCCTATGAAGGTTAACCAACAATAGAATTATTTGCCACAGCAAAGAACCACAAATGCCATCTATTCTGTTCCAGGATGGGACTCGGGACCGTCTCCCTAGGAGGTGTTTTCCTAATCCCATGGAACAAGACACTCACGTATGCATTCCCACCGATTCCACTGATACAGAGTCCTCTGCAAAATCAGGGACAACAATGCCAACGTTATACTTATCACTCCAGCATGGCCCAGACAGGCCTGATATCCTTATCTGCTGCACATGTTGATCCACTCTACAAGAACTCTGCCAACAAGACCAGCTCTCTGCTTGCAGAGCGACGGTCGCATCCTCCATCCACAACTGGAGAAGCTCCAGGTGAAAGCGTGGCTCCTACATGGTTCCAAGTACACAAGCTACCCTGTTTGCAGCAAGTAAAAAAACATGTGGTGTTAAACAGTAGACAAGACTCCACCCGCAATACTTACCTACAAAAGTGGAAATGATTTTCTATGTGGTGGTTGCAGAAAAGCCTCACATCCCACCCCACACCTCTTCCCGATATCCTAGACTACATTTTAAAACTCAAGAATGATAGACTATCGCTCAGTTCTATCAGGGTACATCTCACAACAGTCAACGCCTTCCATGACAAACTGGATGACTTCTCAGTTTTCACACCCTCTGCCAGGAAATGCTTCCTTACTGGACTCCAAAACCTCTACCCTGAGGTACACCCTGCCCCACATACACACATGGAACTTTAACGTAGTTCTCCGAGGACTCATGAGGCCTCCCTTTGAACCGCTGGCTACCACCTCCCTACATTTTACCCCAAGCCCCACAAAAACCCACAGGAAGCGACACTGTATATCTTCAACGTCAGAAGGGTGATTGCTTTCTATCTGGACAGAACTAAACCGTTCTGTAAATCCCCTACACTATTCGTATCCACTGCCAAACAGTCCAAGGGTGCTGCAATTTCAAAACGGTGGTTTTTCAAGTGGATATCTGGCTATATTAGGGCATGCTACCAGATCCAGGATATTGAACTCCTTGAGGGCATCAGAACACACTCTACTCGGGCTGTGTCTACATCTGTAGCATTCCTTCACAATGTACCTACTATTGACATATGCAAAGCCGCTACATGGGCATCAGACCCTACGTTTTCCAAAACTACACCATCACACAAGACTCCAGAGTGGATGCCATAGTAGGCCATACAGTACTGTCTGCTAGTACCAAAAACACAACTCCAGAGCCCTCCCAGCCATAGTGGGTACTGCTTTGCATTCACCTGGAGTGGAGCATCCACAGGGACAGCACTCGAAGCAGAGACATTTGCTCACTCTGTGCAGTAACTGAGGTTCTTTGAGATGTGTGTCCCTGTGGGTGCTCCACTACCCACCCACCCTCCCCTCTAGTTTGGAGTTCGATTCGGAGGACTCTACAGTAGAGGAGGGATGGAGTGGATCAGGACATGTGCGCACCAGACAGACTCCAAAGATGCTGCGAGACAGTAACTGTGCATGCATGTGCCGACCAGGCACTGCTACTGAAGATCTCCGATCAATGGAGCTGGGATGCACTGTCACCAGGAGTGGAGCACCTACAGGGACACACATCTTGAAGAACCACAGTTACTGCACAAGGTGAGTAACCTTCTCTTCTTCTTTGGGTTATTTAATTACAGGAGCATTGTCATGGTACAATCCCCACTCTGAACCTTAGTGTCCAAGAGATGGGATACCAGCATGAATTCCTCTAAGCTTAATCACCAGTTTAGAACCTGTAGCGCTGCCCCCACAGGGATAGTGCCTGGTAACAGCCTCTGGTCCCCCCAAACCTTGCCTGGGACGCCCCAGACCCCACGAACCCCCTGGATCTTAACATCCAAGGAAAGTAAACCCTTCCCCCCCACCGTTGCCTCTCCCAGGCCCCTCCCTGGGTACCCTGGAAGATCACTGTGATTCAAATACTCCTTGAATCTTTAAACAGAGAGGAAACAAATTCACCTTGCGCCCCTCCCTCCTTCTTTCCCCTCCAGACTCTGTCTTCTGAGAGAGAAAGTAATCTAACACAGAGAGAAATTAGCCTTCTCTCCCCCTTCCTCCTTTCTCCCATCCAATTCCCTGGTGAATCCAGACCCCGTCCCCTGGGGTCTCACACCAGAATAAAAAAAAACCAATCAGGTTCTTAAACAAGAAAAGCTTTAATTAAAGAGAGAAAACAGTTAAAATATCTTTGTAGAATTTAAGAATGGAATTTTACAGTCTTTCGCTATAGGCACTGGGAAGTCAACCCTCAGCCTAGTATACAAGTACAAATTAAAATCCTTTCACAAAGAATACAAATCTAAACTCCTTCCAGCCAAATGCACAATTAACTCCTTCCAGCCAAATAACACATTGCATAAAGAAAACAAACATAAGCCTAACTCGCTTTATCTATCTAGTACTCACTATTTTGAATCTATAAGAACCTGTATCAGGGAGACTGGAGAGAAACCTGGTTGCTCGTCTGGTTCCTCTGAGCCCCCAGAGTGAACAACAACCAAAAACTAACAGCACACACAGAAACTTCCCTCCCTCAAAATTTGAAAGTATCCTGTCCCCTGATTGGTTCTCCGGTCAGGTGACAGCCAGGCCTACTGAACTTGTTAACCCTTTATAGTCAAAGAGATATAAAATACTTCTGTGCTATTAAGTTTTCTGATCTGTTTGTGACAAGCATTCACAATGTAAATGTTTGCTACTATATTATAATGGGTTACAGATAAGCAAAAATGATGCATGTAATATCCCATTGGTTTTCATGAAGTTTAAACACCAAATACTCATACATTTAACAATCACTTTGATTTATATAAATACACAAGTGAATTGGCCTGGGGCTCTGGCATGACTTGGCACCTGGTCTGCCAGTGTCAGAATGTTCAAATTACGCGCATACAAAGAAATGCCTTCAAGTTAAGCGTAAGACTTTTGCAAGCTTGGCCAATCATAAAATATAACCAAGGATGCTAAAAATTACCACATACAAAATAGAGTATCCTGTGACTTTTTTGGTTGTTTCTGAAACTTTTGTAGTATATATTTCTATTCCAAAGTCAGTTTCCATTGTGAGAACTGATGCATTCTTGACAGATTCATTCAGCCTTGCAAAATGCTGTTATCAGCTAAATAGTGGCAATAAAAATTATTTGTACTCACCTGAATGAAACGTTTATTTAAAATTACGTTGGAGCAGTAAGTATGAAAAAATAAATCAAAGAAATATTCTATTAGAGCCATGCAAAGTCAGTGGAACAGTTTGTGCAAAAGGTATATGTTCATGAGTAACAGTATGCAGGATTGGAGTTATATATTGTAAATTCCTCAGGCTAGGGCCTGTGTCTTTAGGTCTCTGTAAGACATTATGAACACCTATTACATTCTGTCATCACTATTTACCATTTGAATAATCTGGAGTTTAGAAAGCTGTAGGTTTGTATGTGATAGATAGCATCAGTGTTGGCATAGGGAGCAATCACACTTCAGAACAGCCTATAGCTCAGTGGTTTGAGCAGTGGGCTGCCTAAACCCAGAGTGGTGAGCTCAATCCTTGAGGGGATCTCTTAGGGATCTGGGACAAAAATCTGTCTGGGGATTGGCTTTGCTTTGAGCAGGGGGTTGGACTAGATCAGGGGTAGGCAACTTATGGCACGTGTGCCGAAGACGGCACGCCAGCTGATTTGCAGTGGCACTCACACTGCCTGGGTCCTGGCCACTGCTCCAGGGGGCTCTGCATTTTAATTTAATTTTAAATGAAGCTTCTTAAATATTTTAAGAACCTTATTTACTTTACATACAACAATAGTTAATTATATATTATAAACTTATAGAAAGAGACCATCTAAAAACATTAAATGTATTACTGGCACGCGAAACCTTAAATCAGAGTGAATAAATGAAGACTCGGCACACCACTTCTGAAAGGTTGCTGACCCCTGGACTACATGATCTCCTGAGATCCCTTCCAATCCAGATATTCTGTGATTCCAATCTGTGAAACTAGATATGTCCCTGTCATAAATAGATAGCTAAGGGTTAATGTTTCTTTCACCTGTAAAGGGTTAACAAAGAGAACCAAACACCTGATCAGAGGACCAATCAGGAAACTGGATTTTTAAAAGCTCAGGGACGGAATGTTTGGGTCTGTGTCTTTTGTCTGGCTCTCAGCTATGAGAGGGATCTTTCTATCTTCAAGCTTCTAATCTTCAGTTTCAAGTTTCGATACAACGTAGAAACAAGTCGGCTGTTGATTTTTTTTTTGTATTACAGTGTGTAGTTTCTTGTGGAATGTTTAAATGTTATTCTCTTATTGAAAAGGCTGTTTATTTCATTTTTTCTTTAAGCAATTGATCTGTAATTATTGTCACTTGATACAGGAATTCTTTTATGCTTTTTTCTTTCTTTTATATATAAAACTTCTTTTTAAAACCTGTTTGAAGTTTTTCTCTGGTTAGGCTAAGGAATGAAGGAGGGGAAATCTCTTTGTGTTAGTTGATAGGTTGATCTGCATGCCTCAGGGAAGAAGGAGGGAAAGGTAACTTGCCCTCTCTGTTTTGTATTCAAGGAGTTTAAGTACGAGTGTCGCCCAGGATACCAGGGAGGGAAGCTGCGGGTGAGATAACAAGGAAAAAGGGCCCCAAGGAGGAGGTTGTTTTCCCTTGGTGTGGACTCAGAGCTCTGAGTCTTGGGGTCCCCCAGAAGGTTTTGGGGAGACCAGAGTGAGCCAAGACACTGGAAATTTTTGGCTGGTGGCAGCGATATCAGATCTAATCTGGTAATTAAACTTAGAGGGTTCATGCTAGCTTCTCAGTTTATGAACGCTAAGGTTCAAATCTGAGTAGGAAGCTATGACAGTCCCTTTTAAAGCTTAAACTTCTGATGTGGTGGTTAGGGGTGAGGGGGAAGTGTGACATAATTAGAAGGTAGTATCTCTTTCCCCCTACTCTCTATGTGTGTAACCCTTTTGCCAGGTGGATAGTGGGAGCAATAAGAACTGGGTTCTATATAGCTAGGATCAGGGCTGGTGCAACCATTAGGTGAACTAGATGGTTGCCTAGGGTGCCAAGTGGTTGGGGGGGGGGCGCCAAAAAGCAGTGCCCTGGCTTGGCAGGGAGAAGCCATCTTCCGGAGGCACCGGAGAGCCAGAGTGTTAGCTTGCAGGGGCGGCGAGCCCCAGCCATGGAGGAGCTGGCGTGGCGCAGGAGGGCAGCAACCCTGCAAAGGTGGCGGCGCCACTAGTGGCGAGCAATCACACTCCCCACCCCTCCTGCCCAGGCTGCGGCTCAGCATCCCCCCACCCCCGAGGGACTCCTGAAGGCTGCAATGGATGCATGCGGGCGGCGGCGGCTCCTGTGCACGCCCCTGGCTCTCCCTCACCGCACTCGGGTTCTGCGGCTCCTGCGCATGTGAGCTGCCACCAGGGTATGGGGCCCTGAGCCTGCTCCGGGAGGGGCAGTGTCGGCAGCGTCTCACACTCCCAGGCACTGCAGAGCCTGAGAGCGCACAGGGGCTGGCGTCTGCAAGTATCTGCTGCAGTCTCCAAGTGGGGGAGGCTCAAGGTGAAAGTTTCACCTAGAGTGCAAAATATCCTTGCACTGCCCCGGCTAGGATCCCTCCTGAAAAATAACTAAATTGTCTCAAGCCTCCACCCAGAAACTGGGAAAACTAAATGCACCCTGCCTAGGTTCTATCAACAGGTGGAACTTCCCCACTTGCCAACACTTGGAGACTGTTCAAACAAGGAAATCTGTGTTAGAGGAAAGGGACCACACAGCAACAGAAGATATATGCAAATACAGAGGCAAGTATAGCTTGCTTCTCCTAGTATCTTTGGCAGTAGTCAATCTAACTTCCTTTCCCCTCTGTGGAAGTGAGAGACCCAGGTTCAAGTCCCTGACGAATCAGGCAATTCAGGGACTTGAACTTGAGTCATCCACATACTAGGGAAGTGCCTTAAGCACCAGGCCATTCACTATTTGAGAGGTGACTTTCTTGAAAAGTTACTAAAGATGCCTGTTTTATCCCAAGGCAGGAAGGAAAAGGTTGGGTGTTTTTGTTTCTTTTAAAATATCTTGAAAACTTTCACAGACAGGAAAACCATTTCTGCTCAGTGCTAGTTGTGGTGAGTTCTCAATTGTGTCACTAAAGAAATTGTGGGTATCCTTTGCAAATGAAATTCTCTTTGGGAGCATTTTCCTCTTGTCATCAATAAGAGACTAGAAATTTTTTTCCCTCTGAAGCATCTGGCCATAGGGCTTCCATATGTGGGGGATTTATTTTTTGGTCTTTCTGTATCATATACACCTCAAACAAGAACTGTTTTTTTCATACAGTACCCAGCACAATGGAGCGTCCATCATGTTTGAGGCATTTGAGTGCTACTGTAATATAAATGTGTGTGTATTGTTACTATTTCTATATAACACATCAAGATGAACTTTGAATAATAATAGATTGGCAGGCCAGAAGATAGTTCTGAACTTCAGTAGCCTCCAGTCTCTGTCAAACTGCCAGAAAAGGTTGATTATGAACTAGACCAGGGGTCAGCAACCTCTGGCACGTGGCTCACCAGGGTAAGCACCTTGGCGGGCCGGGCCAGTTTGTTTACCTGCCACGTCTGCAGGTTCGGCTGATCACGGCTCCCACTGGCTGCCATTCACGGGATGTGCTGGCCGTGGCTTCTCACAGCCCCCATTAACCTGGGACGGTGAACTGCGGCCAGTGGGAGCCGCGATCAGCCGAACCTGCAGACACAGCAGGTAAACAAACCGGCCCGGCCCGCCAGGGGGCTTACCCTGGCGAGCCATGTGCCAGAAGTTGCTGACCCCTGAACTAGACTAAGACCACCAATTCATTTAACATTGGCTAGTGAACAAACTGCCATTTCTGTAGTACATTTAAAACTAGATATATCTGGTGGTTATCTTAACAAAAAATTCTGTATGAAGCATGAATAATTTAGACAATATTCATTCATAGTTATCCCATGATTTATTGTCTTTCTATTTCAGTGGTAGAAAATAAATGGTACAGCTCTGCCCTGATATAACGCTGTCCTCGGGAGCCAAAAAATCTTACCGCGTTACAGGTGAAACCGTGTTATATCGAACTTGCTTTGATACTCCTGAGTGTGCTGTCCTGCCCGCCCCCCAAGCACTGCTTTACCGCGTTATATCCAAATTTATGTTATATCGGGTCGCATTATGTTGGGGTAGAGGTATAATTCTTTTTGAGTGAGTGAATTTTACTTAAAATCCCTTAAGCTCTAATTTAATGTTTTAAAAAGAAAATTTAAACTTCAACTGTTTTTCATCTCAGGGAATATCTTCCCTGCTTGATTACCACATGTTTTCCTTAGGACAGGAAGAACCTAGCACCTTACAGAGGATGTCATATACAAACAGCTTTGTGTCCTGTGGACTCTCTGCAAATGTTTGAATTCATACTGTGTTTGACCTATGGGATGGCATGATTTACCGCAGAGTTGCACGATCAAACAGGTTGCTAAACAATTCTGAATTAAATTAAAGGGAAAGTTCTTTCATCTGCTATCCTGTATTATTTTGTAACATACTATGCCTGTATTTTGAACAAATATCCAATGCTATATAAATAATTCTGTCTAAAAACAAATCTAAGGGAGGTGGGGGAGGAAAGTTTTACAGGAAATCAAAATATAGTCAGTGGAAAGTGATAAGTGGGAATTTTGAGGGCTCATCATTTAAGGATGGAAGGCAATATCTACCCAACTGCAGTTGTCAATATAACGCTGGAACTCCATTGCTACCTCTGTGGTGGAATTTGGCAGCTTTCTTTGCACCAGCCAGAGGCTGCATGTGAGGAAGTGCTGAAAATACACTTTTGCCTAGTGGAGCAAGTTAAAATAAGTTTTAATGTCCGTTAACCCTGAATTACTACTACAGGGAAGGTAAATGTTGATCATAGCCAGCAAACAGTCCTAGATTCATTCTAAGGCCAGCAGGGACCATTATGATTATTTAATCTGACCTCCTGTACTATTCGGGCTGTAGAACTTGTCCAAAATAATTCCTTTGGACCAAGAGCCTATCTTTGAAATAAATAAATAAATCAACCCTTGATTTAAAAATTGCCAGTGATGGAAAATCCACCACAATCCTTGGAAAGTTGTTTCTATGATTAGTTACTCTCACTGTTAATAATTTCTTTTATTTCCAGTCTGAATTTGTCTAGTTTCAACATCCAGCTATTGGATCATGTTCTACCTTTTCTTTTGGAAGTTCACCAGTGTTCCAAGAGTTATTGAAGATCAACATTAATAGTTTAGCAAAAAGGCAAAACACCAAAATGTGCATCCAACAAATTGATTAAAGGACTGATTTTTGTCTATTTTGAAATCATAATCAGTACATCAGATTCTTGAATTGTTTAGGAATATATTTAACCTGACATTCTAGCTAGTTAACCATAATAATATTTCCCAGAATAAAATACAACATATAAAATGCTCAGGACATGGAGACCAAATCTATAATTGCACTTGTAACGAATTTCATTGTAGTTGAAATTTATTCCCAGTATAGTAGTCACAGTTTAAACTAGTGATAATGACCAATTTTTTGCATGAAACTAATGAGCCACTCATATATCCAGCAGTTAGAAATGGTAACATATGTTTGTAAATTACCTGACATGGTTTATAATACTCAGCCTTGCACATTTTGTGTATAAGCAGTCCTAATTTTTTCTGTAAAATAGCTCTAAATTTCTTCATACAAGTTTCATATTTTTCCCATTATTTAAAAGAATACCTTTAGCTATCCTTTTTTAATGTCTCTTGGAGAAAAGTAATGCAACAACTGGATAGCAAGTGACAGCAAATAAAAGCCAGTTAAGCAATGGAAACGAGTAGCTGTATCAACTGTATTATTGTACTGCTTTTTAAAACAAACATTTGTGGGAATGGTGTCAAACTTCTGATTGGTCTGAGGTGCATTGTTGGAATTGAATGTATAATTATTATTATTCTGCATCCAACTTCTTTTCAACTAGGGTTTGCCTGGGGTCCTGAACTCTTTGTGCCAAATAGTTACACTAGAGATGAATTTGGTCATTTGTTGCTTCACTTTCAGAGTAGTGTGTATATTTTTGTGTATAAACATCTTTTAAATCTGCTTCTCCTGTAACAAAAACTTGCTATGCACTGAATGAGGCAAAAGTTTTGGAAAGATTAGTATGTGATCATGTAATTAAAGACTCTCATAATGCAAACACACAAGGGGGCCAAATTAAGGTTGTACTGATTTTTGTGTGAGGGTGATATAATTGCTTTATTCTATATAAGGGTGGAAGCGGCGTGGGCTGAGGGATGTACTGGCCGCCACTTCCAGCATCTCCCATTGGCCTGGAGCAGCAAACCACGACCACTGGGAGCTGAGATCGTCCGAACCTGCAGATGTGACAGGTAAACAAACCGTCCCGGACCGCCAGGGGCTTTCCCTGCGCAGGCGGCAGAACAAGTTTGGGAGCCCCTGGCCTACGGCTTGCAACCCTGATGGACCTGTTGAGGATACCAAGACTAGCCTCCATCCCAACTTCTTTTGACACAGGACCCAGGATGTACTTTGTTGTTCTGGTCTCAGCACTGTCTTCTGTCATGAGGCTCCAGACCAGAATCTCTTCAGTCTTATGCTGAGACCAAATCTTTTACTCAGCACTGCCCATCACGACCATCACTGGCTAAATCAAAAGTGGCACCAAACACCAAGCTGGCATTACCTATGAAGGCCTCAGTAGCTTTGGGTGCTGATGTAAGAATAGCCCACCACAGTACCTACTCTTCTTTGGAAGTTATCCTCAGCATCACCTTTCGCTCTGTCCTCAGATGCTTCTGTCTTGGCACCACAAGTCACTGTAGCTACCTGTCAGGGTGAAAGGAAAGAGAAGAGGAAGCACATCTCCTCACAAGAGTGACTTGAGAGAGCCCAATAGTCAGCTGAGGCTGGAGCCAGAATAGCAGCAGGAACAGGTGCGGGTTGGAGTGGGAGCAGGAATGGGCACAGGCTGGAACAGTTGGTCAGAACTACCAGGCAACTGGGAATTCTCCCAGCAGGTAGTGACTGAGCAGCCTGGAGTGGCTACTTCCATTAGGAACCTATATAGCTGCCTTGGGGTCACCTGATTAGGCCCCTGCTTGTGGATCGACTGGGCCCTGGTTGGTTGATTGGCATTGGCCTATGTTGCGACTCAGGTAATTACCTCAGATGATGTACTAGCTGAGTCTTAAGGGATGACTCATCAGGCTCAGAACGCTCACCAGCTGAGGCTCAGAGATGACTCATCAGAGAGAGACATAAGCAAAAGACAGATAGAAAGCATCAGTCTTCCTTTGTGCTCTCTGACCTAAGGCCCTCAGAGACTCCCAGCTGTCACTGCTGTCACTTCTTCTCCATACTCTTCTGGAGCTGGATGTCTAGGCGCTGACTTAACTTTACTGCCTCATCAGTTTGGATCCTGGTAATCTCTTTTTGATTCTTCTTGCCAGAGTGGGGGTCCGCTGTTGAGAGCTCCTTTTGTGGCCTTACATACAGGAGACTATGAAAGGCACCTGAGAATTATAGCTCTGGAGAGAGAAAACATTATGAACTGGGCATGACTTAATAAATATATATGTAACTGAAAGGACATAAACATCCTCAGATGATACATTTTGATTAAGTTAAAACATACAATGGTGCTAGGGAAAGGAAAGTAATTGAAATCACTTAAAGAGCTAAGCTTACTGAGCTGAGATCACTGAGTGCTGTGTTAACTACTGGGGGAGCCTGAAGATCTATCGCTAAGCAGCTGGCAGAGTGGAGCAGTTTGCGGCATGTTGGAGCAGCCCACGGAACAGTGAGTGGAGCAGAGTGGAGTGTAGCATTTTGCAGGGGTGGCTAGAGCAGCTCACGGCTGGAGGAGCGGCACAGCTGGTGAAGTGGAGCTGGTCGTGGTGAAGGCTGCAGCAGAACTCCACAGAGAGGTGGAGCAGTCAGCCATGGCCCACATAAGGTGCCCCTTAACATGCTGTGGGTGCCCCCCTCCATTTCCACCCAGGCTGGGGGGGTGGGGTAAAACTCTGCAGATAAACTTTTGAACTATGGGGTGGCACTGACCAGAGATAGAGACTTTTGGGTTGTTGGACTTTGGGGTGATTGGACTTAAGACCTTAAGGGGAAAAGGACATTGCCAAAACTTACTTGGTGGGTCTTTTGCTCATGGTTTACGTTATGAATCGTGTTTGTGGTGTTTCCCCAATATGATGCCACACTGTTTCCCTCCTTTATTAAAAGGATTTTGCTACACTCAGACTCCGTGCTTGCGAGAGGGAAGTATTGCCTCCTAGAGGTGCCTAAAGAGGGGGAGTGGTATGTAATTGTCCCAGGTCACTGAGTGGGGGCTTGAGCCGGTTTTGCATTTGCGTTATTGAAATGGAACTCCTGGATACTGAACCCGGCCTTTGTTGTTGCCAACTTAGAGAGACAGAAGGGTTACATTTATACAATGTATGCAAGGAGATGCCAAGTCTGTATCTGCTTCTACAGGACAGCTCACAGCCTTACATTGGAGATATTAGGGCCCCACAGAATGAGTCAGCAGTATATAACTTCCACTTTTTTCATTGGTCTATATAGTTTGGTTCTATGTCAAGAACTGGATCTGTGGCTGCTTTATACAGAGCCAGTATTATTAACCTGAGCTGCCTTTCCTGGAGATAAATATTCAGAATCACCTTATTAAGCATAAGACTACTCTCCTCTCCTGGCAACAAACCTCAGGAAACTGACAACTGGTGCACAATCCACTTTTCTGACTAAGCAGAATAACCTATGATTAGGAGATTGCATTTACCAGCTAGTTCTTTCCATCTTTACTTCAAGAGTTCAGGAAACTGATATGATTGGGGGAATCTTTACTGTTAATCTACTATGGGCACATCTACCCCAATAACTATGTGGCAGGTCTTGTTAAGTAGCCTGTGTATTTTTACTGTATTCATAGGCAGGCTTTGGAGCATCATGTTTGATAGGAAAGTATTGCCTTATTTTTCTTAGGCTGAAGCACTAAAGTGCATCCACAAATATGTTATCAATAATTTTTTATTTATTAACAGAAGCTAGAAAACAAAACCAGAGGCAAATATTATTTTAAAATGTTAGTTTAGTGAGTTTTCTAACAAGCTCTGAGTAACAGAATGTTCTTCTGCCAAAGAACATTTACCTCCAGAATAATGGGGTTTGAAACTGAATGAGTCAGCTGATTTAGAATCATTTTAATGCCTCCCTCGTCAAGGGGGAGGAAAAACCTAGCAGGAAGTTCCAGTTAAATGCATTGTTGTCCTGGATGAGGATTGCTTTCCAAGGAGCTGGTCACCTTCTCCAGTTTCTGTAAAGATTGAAGTTCTGGGCAAGTCGAACAGCCCTTGTTGAAATGTCTGATACCGTACATCAATGCATGTTCAAAGAAATAAGATGTCTTACCTATATGAAAAATAAACAATGCATGGTATAGTTATTTTCTATATCTTTGGGATGCACACAAGCAGGTTTATTTCTGGTTCTTATGACTTTCATGATACTTCTTAAAACAATTCTAGATAGGACCTAATTCCTGTGTCTTGAAAACTGGAAGAGGGTCCTAAACCTGCATATTGCTATTGTCATAAACAGATAAGAAAAGTTAATAGCACAGAAGTACTTTATATCTCTTTGACTGTAAAGGGTTAAAAAGTTCAGTAAGGCTGGCTGTCACCTGACCAATCAGGAGACAGGATACTTTCAAATCTTGAGGGAGGGAAGTTTCTGTGTGTGCTGTTAGTTTTTGGTTGTTGTTCACTCTGGGGGCTCAGAGGGACCAGACATGCAGCACCAGCCCTACCAGAGGTCTTGCTCACAACAATACAACCGCTCACAGTCTAAGCCATACGAGACTGGCACAGCCTCCAGATGATGATAACTCCACCCACAAAAGTGCTGAACTCACTGCAATGGTGGACAAAAAGGGAGAACATATGCACAGAGTTCCCTTTCACCTAAATCCTCCTGCGCTTATGCTCACAACAGACACCTCCCAATAGGCTGCAGAGCACACTGGACCACCACACAACACAAGGCAGGTGGTCCATATCAAAGTTAGACTCAGGACTCTCAGTTTGTCAGACCACTCTGTTTTATTAGCACAGCGCTCTGCTAATTCACCCAGATAATGTGAGCACCATGCAAGACACAAACTATCTTATTTATACAGAT
>NC_133769.1:216209091-216304032 GCF_003597395.2 Chelonoidis abingdonii | reverse complement strand
TTTGGGGGGACCAGAGTGTACCAGGCACTGGAATTCCTGGTTGGTGGCAGCGCTACAGGTTCTAAGCTGGTAATTAGCTTAGAGGAATTCATGCTGGTACCCCATCTTTTGAACGCTAAGGTTCAGAGTGGGGAATTGTATCATGACAGCTATCAAATCAAAATCTTCTTCTTGAGGTAGTTCTACTTTATAAGGGAACAAATTATCCTACTTTAGAAGGAGTACTCAGTCCTATGTATCCTGTAATTTTGTACTTCACAAGTTTTCTAAAGCCATTTTTTGTCCAGTTCTCCATACGTATATCCTAATTATGCAGGCAAATACATGTTCAGGTAAAAGAATTAGAAAGCGCCTGACTCGTGTCTGGGAGCTCCCATACAGCAGAACTACCTGTTAATGCTGCAGAAAATGTGTGCTTATGCAGAGGAGTTTAGCAATAGGTCTAACATCCACAAGGGCACTCCATTTCATCATGAGGCTGTCACCAGTGCTACTATCATTTGTGTCCGCAGCACACCTCTTTTCTTGTGATAATGTCTTTCAGTGCTTCTATCATTGTATCATTATTGCTCCTCTGTGTTAGTGTTGCCAGGCTGAGTGCTGCCCGGGTAGTGGTCTGATGAGATTAGTGCAAGCTGCAGAGAGAAGAATTGGGGAATCATATTTTTCACTTCAGTCTAACATTAAAACCTTTTAATGGAAGTGAGAGGATGTCATGGATGTACGGCTTTCCATAAATATTAAAAGGGATATTCTACTTGCAGTGTTGTTTATCTGAAACATAGTGTGAATTTGTAACATGCAGTATATGTCCACACATGAATTTGGCTTAACTCTGAGCTGGTGCCGGAGCTGCAAAATCCAGATTTTGACTTCTGGTCTCTTACTCTTTCTTTTTCCTCTCTCCTCCCCTAAACCTGAAAATTTGGCAGTGTAGAGATTCAAGGTTTTGGTATTGCAGAGATCAGGGGTGGCCACAAGATTCAGATTTGGTTTCAGATTCCATTAACAACATCCTTTCCCTAAAGTTTAGGTCTCTTATTTCAGGTTTATAGTAGCGTAGACTTGAGAAACTATTGAAGGATAATTAAAACATAAATCTAGCTTTAAAACTAGCCCTTACGGTTGCTGTCTGGAAGTAAGTAGCTATTTCTGTAGCCTAAGTAACACAAGTATTAAATGTAATGTTCAATTCTCAAAAAAGTATACTTGGTAACATTTGCTATTATTTACACTTCCCATGAAAAGTGGAATGTTAAATTTAAAATGTAAATTATTGGGAAAACAGTGATACTATTAATTCCCCACGCCTTAGCAGCTGGTGACTAACATGGAGGATGAGGAGCTGGTCTGTGGAAGCAATGGTTACTGCTGTCATTTGGTGATGGAAGTAGAGGCATTGTAAATTCAACGTGGCAGCAATCAGGAGTGCTAATTCAGTTCCACTCTGAGATTATGTGCTACCAACTGTTTACCTACAAAATGTTCTTTTTTTAGAATTTTTTCCAGCTTCACAATTTAGTGTGTCTGGGTTTTAAACACTTTACTCAAGTGATGACTGCAGCCATACATTTTGTTACGTGATTGTGGACGGATGCTATGATATTCTGAGATTTAGACTAAAGATGTCTAGACAGTTTTGATCCTCTCCCACTCTTTTGCCTTGAAATTTGAAAATATGACAGGACAGAATTGTACTTGGCTGTATTGACTGTCCCACTTCTGAAATGGAATAGTGGTGTCTCTTATCAGGTGCTCTCCTCTACAGTCCCTAAACTTAAATCTGAGTGTTCAGTCTGTATGATCTTCTTAGTTCCTGGCCTTGCAACCCAACAGTCAGGGCACAGATCTATGTGGGGGTACACCACATGTTAGCCTCAGCCTTTCAGACTCACCTTGAGGGAGTAATTACAAGCTACACTCAGTGAAAATCTTTGACGTAATCATAACCTTAATTATGTTGTAGCAAGTGTTCTGCTGAAACAAATCAGCTGACTTTTTTATTTATTATGATGTATTGTTGTTAGGGCCCAATCTAAAGCCCCTTGCACTCAATGAGTCTTTCCTTGACTTCAGTGGCTTTGGACCAGGTCCTTATTGCTTAGAACTTCAGCCAGATAAAAGCTGTTTCTTTTTAATGAGAGAAGCAACAGGATGATAAACTTCCTAACAGTCTCTTATCGTACATATTTTATTGCTGTTGCTGGTACACAAAACTGACTTGTGCCTGTGTAGTAAAATTCTTCCAGAGAATTGATAACTCTTAAAAATACCACGTGTACAACATTAAAGCCCATTAAAAACTGGATCCTGCCATTGTCTAGGAGCCGACATGCTACACAATGGTGTACCAATAGGTCTATTAAGGAAATGTTATGGTTGTATGATTAGGCAGTCAAGTAAGGGAATGCCACAGTTAGGTTTGCAGACAGACTTAATTTTAGAAACTTGCTCCTATGTGTTGTTATAGTTCTATTTACATAATCACATGCAACTTCCAAAATATCATATTGCACAATTCTCTTCTTATAATTAATTGTCATAGTTCCATTGCCTCAATATAAAAGAAATTCTATCAGAATAGTTTTAGTTGCTATTTTCTAATGCCATTTGGAAACCCCGCTGCCCCCCTAGTTAGAAAACAGTGCCTATATTATTGCTATAGTTGAAGGGTAGTAGAAATTCCAAATTAATTAAATAATTGCAGTTCTAGCTGGACTTAACTTTGAATTCTATAATGGATAAATGTGGAACTGTACTTTCATTTAATTCTTTTGATTGGCTAATTTGTCTCTTCTCCTGTAGTCAGAATAAATCTTTTTTGTTTTCTAATTGGTAATCTGCAGCCTTGGCATCTTTCTACAATTGTCACTCAATTTTACAACTTTCACTAAACGAAATGTGCCTCGAGTAGTGTCTGCTGGTTATAACATGACAATTTGATAGGTTAAACAAGTAACAACCAAAAAATGACTTATGATTGCAGGATTAAATATTGTCTACCTGACCTCTCTAAGATGTTGAAGTCCCACTTAGATCTGTCAGTTAACTTGTTCTTAATGTGTGTTTGGAGATAAAAAGACTCCCTTCCAGCTTTTTTTCCCCAGACTCTGTCCTGTCTTTGACCTTTATGTGTTCTGAAAATTATCATAAACTGGCATTGTGTTCAAATTCAAAATGAGTATTAAAACTACTGTAGCTTATATTCTTTGTAGCATTTCTACTCATCAACCTGAAGATAAAAATAATCTCTGTAGTTCTTCTATACAGTGTGCTGAGATTTGGTAATGGGGTTGATGAATCATTTTTTATACTTGGTTCTCTGACATTAATTCTGACTTGAGAAATATCAGCATACGTGGAGAAAGGTTTCACCATTTACATCCTAACTGAAAACAGATAGTACTGTGTTTTCTGAAGGAACATGTTTATGGGAATCTTTCTTTAAGTTCTTAAATATTTGTAATTACAAGCTTCTGGTTTTGAAAGGGAGGATTAGAGCTGGCTGAAAAATGGAATTTCTATCCTGGAAAAAATTTCAGGGTTTTTGGGGAAAAGTGTTGTCCTGACTGGGATAAAAAAATGTGAAAACAATGACATTCTTTGTGGAACAAGTTTGGAAAAATTCCATTGCAGGAGAACTGAAATTGAATTATTTGGCTGGCTCCTTGCTCACCTGGAAAGTTCTTGTCAATTTCACTTTCTCGCTGGAGGCAGAAAGTGAAATTGATAAGAGGTGGAAGGAGGGTAGTCGTCATTTCAGTTTTCCCAATAGAAAGTCATTTTTTTGGCAAAATTGAAGTTTTCACATGAAAAATTTCAGCCTGAATTGGAACAAAAAGTTAAAATCTTGGAATATTTTGTGAAATATTTTGATAAGATCAAAGCTTCTTGTTTTAACTGTATTAGTTGGAACATTTTGACTTTTATATTATGACATAAAAGTCAAAATAAAGTCAAAATGAACTGTCTTGATAATTTCCCATTGAAAAATTTTGACTAACTCAATATGTTCCCACTAAGAGTTTAATTTAATCCAATCAGCATCTTCTGACAGAAAACTGTTCTGTCAGAAATTTTTTGACCATCTCTACTTACTACTTTTTGAAACCATTCTGTTATGGTAAAAGAAATAGTCTTTATTTTGGCTTCTGCAGTAAGTGATTGTCTGACTAAGCCCTCTACACCAACATTCCACATAAAGATGGACTACAGGCCATCAGGAATAGTATCCCTGATAATATCACGGCAAACCTGGTGGCTGAACTTTGTGACTTTGTCATCACCCACAACTATTTCACATTTCGGGACAATATATACCTTCAAGTCAGCGGCACTGCTATAGGTACCTGCATGGCCCCACAGTATGCCAACATTTTTATGGCTGACTTAGAAGAACATTTCCTTAGCTCTCATCTCCTAACGCCCCTGCTCTACTTGCGCTACATTGAGGACATCATCATCTGGACTCATGGAAAAGAAGCCCTCGAAGAATTCCACCATGATTTTAACAATTTCCATCCCACCATCAACCTCAGTCTAGACCAATCCACACAAGTGGTCCATTTCCTAGACACTACTGTGCTAATAAGCAATGGTCACATAAATATGTTGTATGGTGTGGGGCTGCTTGGTGAGTATTCACTTCAGGTTGGGAGGCTGTCTGTAAGCAAGACTGGTCTGCTTCCCAAGATTGAGAGTGTGAGGGATCATCTGGTTGAGCATTGTCCTGCTAAACCCAGGGTTGTGAGTTTCAATCTTGAGGGGGCCATTTAGGGAACTGGGGTAAAAATCTGGAGATTGGCCCTGCTTTGAGCAGGGGGTTGGACTAGATGACTCCTGAGGTCCCTTCCAACCCTAATAGTCTATGATTCTAAGATTTTGATGACACGCTGGAGTGGTTTTAGTTGAGACTGAAGGTGACGGTAGTGGCATTCTGTTATTTCCTTTGTTGGGCCTGTCTTGTAGTAGGTGATTCTGGTACTCTCTGGCTCTATCAATCTGTTTTTTTCACTTCGCACGTGGTATTGTAGTTTAGAATGCTTGATAGAGATCTTGTAGATGTTTGTCTCTGTCTGAGGGATTGGAGCAAATGCGGTTGCATCTTAGAGCTTGGCTGTAGACAATGGATTGTGGTGGTGTGTCCTGGATGGAAGCTGGAGGACTCTGTCCACATATCTATTCAAGTGACACCATCATAGGACCTAATCACATCAGCCACACTATCAGGGGCTTGTTCACCTGCACATCTACCAACATGATGTATGCCATCATGTGCCAGGAATGCCCCTCTGCCATGTACATTGGCCAAACTGGACAGTCTACGCAAAAGAATAAATGGACACAAATCTGACATCAGGAATCATAACATTCAGAAACCAGTGGGAGAACACTTCAACCACTCTAACCACTCAGACTTGAAGGTGGCAATTTTACAACAAAAAAACTTCAAAAACAGACTCCAAAGAGAGACTGCTGAACTTGAATTAATATGCAAATTACATACAATTAACTTAACTTAGGTTTGAACAGAGACTGGGAATAGTTGGGCCATTACACTAATTGAATCTATTTCCCCATGTTAAGTATCCTCACACCTTCTGTGGGTCATCTCGATTATCACTTCAAAAGTTTTTTGTTTTTTTTTTCTCTTGCTGCTGATAGCTCATCTCAATTGACTGGCCTCTTACAGTTGGTATGGCTACTTCCACCTTTTCATGTTCTCTGTATGTGTAAATATCTTCTTGCTGTATGTTCTAGTCTATGCATCCGATGAAGTGGGCTGTAGGCCACAAAAGCTTATGCTCAGATAAATTTGTTAGTCTCTAAGGTGCCACAAATACTCCTGTTCTTTTTGAATGAAACGGACGTCTTTCACAACAGAGCAGGTGGAAGCACCTTGTTAAATAAAGAATGTAATTCTTCTCTCTGGTTTTACTGTACAAGCTGTACATCATGTCAAACACCTTCCTGTTGTTAGTATTACAGTAAAGCTTAGAGGCACCAAATAGATAGGGATCCCATTGTGCTAGGCACTGTACAAATACACATAGTAATTGATAATCCATGCCCAGAACAGACTGCAATCTAAATAGACAAGACAGATGAACAGTGAAAGGGGAAATAGAGCTACGGAAAGGTCAGGTGACTTTCTCATGGCCATGCAGCAGGTCAGTGGCAGACCTGGTGGTGATGTCCTGCATCCCAGCACAGTGCCCTATCCATTCACCTCAGACTATAATATACAGTACACCCTCACTTTTTCCTCTATGTTTGGAGTATTGTAGGGATATAGTGGGGAAGACTCAACATAATTTAGAAGGGAATCTGTAAAGTTCCATATTATTGTACTTGTTGCTTATTTTCCAATCCAAGTGAAGTTATTATCAAATAGTAAAGTCTAACTGCCAAAGGCCGAACTAAAACCCTGGTTTTAATATGAGGAGGGGCCCTCACGTGTACTTTGAAGTAAACTACCCAATATCAGCAAATGCTATTTGCTGATTATAATTATAACCCCCACATCTGATTAGTATTTTTAACCACTGGTATTTCAGATATACTGCAGGCTGTTGAACAGAACGTTCATATAAGCTGTGCATTATCGTGTCGTTTTAAATCTACCCCCTTCCAGAGTGAAATTCATTGCATTTGCATTTCATCACAAAAAGTGACAACAAGAGACAGGATATAGTTTAAACATAACAAGGTAAGCTGGAGCTCTGTATAAATGCTACTTTAACAAGTGCTGCAAGCAAAATGATAAAATTGAGGTGACTCATTTCCTAAGCTTTTTCTTTCTGGGTGATTTCACATCACACAGATGTTCTTTTTGCTTTGCTATAGCAAATGAAAAACAATTTTTCTTCCTTCATTTTATGGTGGTGATAGTTTGTTTTTTGTTTAATTTTACAAGCAGACATTGAATTTGTTTTTATCTGCATTATGAGATACGCAGTCTCTTTTTGTTGAATACTCAGCCAGTAAAAGAACTCTATTTACTCAATGGTGAGCAAAACAAAAGGAGAAAAATCGTCACTTTGTGGATTCCCTCCCTACCTCCTACTTTGCTTTTAAATGTAACCGTTAAAGCTGGGCAGTACTTATATCAGGGGTCCCCAGCGTGGTGCCCACAGGCGCCATGGAGCCCGCAGGGGCATCTAAATGCACCCGCATCCTGGTCGGCGGTTGAATATCCGCCAAAATGCCGCCGAAGTTCGGTGGCATTTCGGCGGCAACGCCTCTTGCCGCTGACAAACAATGTCATTTCAGCGGCATTTCGGCAGATGCTTGACCGCCGCCACGGTCCTTCTTCTGGTGCTCACCAGATGAGAAGGTTGGGGACCACTGACTTAGATAATGAAACTAGACTTTTGTTTGGTTTCAAGCTTCATTACAAAGGCAAAACTCAAGCCAGGCTTAATGTATTTCAGTGTGAAATCTATGAGCTGGGCCTCTGGTTTGGCTGAGCTGCACTCTGCTCAGAATCTGGTGGGGGAGTGGGGAGGGAATGCTCACAAAGATGGCCTTATAGCACCAGTGGGTCCCCACTGCATCTGGGACTGTTAGAAGTTAGTTCAGTCCCTCAAGACTGTTCTAACTTCCGTCAGCTATTAATGGCTCTGAAAAGATTGTTTCACCAGCCCTGGATCTTTGGAGCACAACAGCACTTCACATGTGCCTTCTTTTCCTAATTGTGTCTCTAATGCTCCCCATGCCAGAGACCATGGGTGGGATATCGCTGGCTCAGTACTACCTTTATGGGAGGGGAACTGCCAGCTGGCCAGTTACAGTGACTTTCCATTGCTTTTGAGCTGCTCAGGCAGCTCAATTGGACCAAAGATCTTGGTGCTGCTTGTCGAAGTTCTTAAAACACTGTAGTGTCTGGGCACCTCCCAGAATGATGAAGTGTGCACACACACATATATCTACCTTCTTTTCCCTCCTGCACATGGCTGGGTTGAAGAACCGAAGACTGGATTTCTTTCTGAAAGAGCTAAAGGTTCATGGTCATCTTGCTGTCTCCTAGGACTGAGTTTGATTCATGGCGGGTGACCTAGAAAACTCTGTCCTCTCTAGAGCTGCAGGGTTTCACTCTATCTTTTGATGGTTCCATTGTCGCTGTGATGGTGGTCGTGAACACAAGGGTGAGGTCATCCCTCAGGTATCTTGGGCTGCATCTGTGGAGGACACTGAAAGTGAGGGCTAAAACTTGGAATTTGACCAGTGTTAACTGGGGAGACTATGAAGAGAGCAGAGTGTTGTAGTGATGAGCTCTGAATGGCCTGTGTTAGCTGAGCAGATAGGCTGCTGTGGGGTGAACCAACTGTAGCTTCCCCCCCACCCCAACACAACTAGGTAGGTAGAGAGAACACAATAATCCAGTCTGGAGGTCCGGAATGCATGGGTCACTGAGTACATCCACACAGGTGTTAAACACCTGCAGTTGATCTGGGTTAGCTAACTCGGGCTTGAGGAGCTTGGGCTGTGGAACTGAAAACTGCCATTTGGGCTCAGGCTCCCCTCTCGTGGGGTCCCAGAGCTTAGATTTTGCATCTGAGCCCTGAGAATCCAAGTCAGCTGACCAGGTCAGTCATGGGTATTGCTGTGTAGCTGTTCCCTCAAGTCTCAGTCTGAAGTGGGTATGGCCTTTTTGCTGGCCATCGATGGAGAAGGGCATTTCCATCTGGGGGGAACGGAATTACTTGTGTATCCAGAAGCTGAGGAGTCTAGATGGGTGGCAAGGCTGTGAGAATTGTATTAATTTTCAGAGGCAGACATGCTCAGAAGAGGAAAACGTGTGTGTGTGTTCAGTGTCCCAAGCACGAAAATTATTCATATCACAATAGATTCTGTAAATAGTGTCCTTTGGTTCCAAAGCAACTAGGAACCCTTCTCCATAATATTTAGCCACATATGTAGGTACTCTGAACACAGTAATACAGAACAGCTCCAGTTTACTAATGTTTATCTAAATTGTATTTTTTTAAATTGCACTCAGTATGTGATATATATATACAATAAATATATACTCAATCCATACACTAAACTGTATGTGATGTTTTTTGGAGCTGGGTAGGGTTGAAGTCCTGCACTGGAACTGAACAGTTCATTGTGTCTGTAGTGGGTTTTGTGTGTTTCTAGTGAAACCTTTGGAAGCCTTAAAATAATAGCTCCAAATAAGCACATGGCAATACTGTAGAGGCTGCAGAGTCTAGCTCAGTGAACAAGTGGCTAGGAGTCAGGAACTGTGCTCAATCTCAATTCTGTCATTAATATGGGTCTTGGGCAAGTCATTTAATCTTTTCGTTTACTTTTTCCAGCTGTAAAGTGGGATGCTTTAGAATTAATTACCACTAACAGAGCACTCTAAATCTTCAAACATTATTACTATTGAAACTTTATTACATATATGTACAGCCCTGTGCTGGAAATTACACACCGCTGTGGGGTTTTTGGCTCTGATTATGAAAAGAGTAGTAATCTTGTAGGTAAAGGAAGAGCTTTGCCAAGACAGTGTGAGAAAGTTGGCATTATTCCTGATCTAAAAGAACAGCTTCCAAGTTATGCTTATGTTTGCATGATGAATTTGATGTGAGACTTTATTATTTTAAACTCAAACATACTGCTAGAACTCAAACATACTGGGGGAAGGGATAGCTCAGTAGTTTGAACATTGGCCTGCTAAACCCAGGGTTGTGAGTTCAATCCTTGAGGAGGCCACCTAGGGATCTGGGGCAAAAATCAGTTCTTGGTCACTGCTAGTGGAGGCAGGGGGCTGGACTCAATGGCCATTCAAGGTCCCTTCCAGTTCTAGGCAATAGATATATCTCCAATTATAAAAAAATGTATAATACTGAACTTCCATAGGTGATACTCATTTAAGAAGTTGGAGGTTTCAGCATACCTTTATGGGCTTTTATTCACAGTAATGTTAACATGAGTGAACTTTATTCTGTACTTTTAACAATTTCAAATAATGTTACTGCCAGTTACTGCCAGATGAGTGCATGGTATTTTCATTAATTTAGTAAATATTTTGTCAGTCTGTATTTCTTCCCCATGCTGCATGTAAAGGACTCAAAGCCCATGTCAGAGTCTCTTGAGAAGAAAGTAATAGTAACTATTAGTTTTATTATTTATATTATGGTAACACCTGGAGGCTTCAGTCAGGGATCTGTGTCCCATTAACCCAGTTGCTGTTGCAAGAAATTAATAATTCTCCTCTGACAGGTACTGTGCCACTTCACTTCAGAGTTTGCCAAATAGGCTCTTAAATGAAGAAGCCACTTCTAGTTCCTTTGAAAACTGAGTGGGTTAGTACAACAAGTATTTCCTGGTACTTTGGTAGCTGGATGACTGCTGCTGGCAAACATTACGTTGCACGGCTGGGTGTGTGCATTGTGCAAATAGATTGTTGGGGGAAGTGAGGCTGGTTTTTCTAGTTCCTGTATATAGCATTCTGTACCTATAGCAGTATTCCACAGTTAGAATGGAAAAACAGGTGAGCCAGCCACTACACTTTAAAAAAGGTAAGATTTACATATGTTAAAGTTCTTAGTATGGTATATAACTTTAATGCTTTTGCAGGCATTTATTATAAATGACAGTGACAGTCCTTTCTTTCTCTCGTGTAGAACTGTATGTTGGCCTGGATTGTGAAAAGAGGCAGAAGTCCCAAATGGATGGATAGATGTAGACATGGTGTGCTTTTTGAGAGTTTAGCTACTTATATTATCCTAGGTCTAGATGCCATTTTTTGACTTCCCAGTGAGTGAGTCTGGGGTGTATACAGACTTGCTGTGTTTTAACTGAAGTCTAGAAGGTTAATATATGTATCAGTGCCCTTGGCACTGTACTGTCAAAGTCAGCATGTTAAGTTATACGTGTTAGGCATTACACCAAAATAGAGAAAAGTTCAAGAATGGGCTCTCATTCTTTCTTAATAGATCGAAGCAGAATGAAAGAGCCCCTTGATCTCTCTCTGAATAGGTCGGGCTTAGTGTACCCTAGAAATGGTTTACCTGGTGTAGCTATATCAGCAAACCCCTCCTAGTGGAGATTCAGTTTATACTGGCAAAAGAATGACTTTACTTGTATAGCTTATACCATTTCCACAAATGCAGTGAGTTTGCTGTTAACTGCATCTACACAAAGGCTTTTGCTGCTATAGAAATGTAAAGTATCACACCCCTAAAACCAATATGACTGTCCCAGGCAAACATTTGCAGTGTAGATCTGGCCTCAGTGACAGTGAAGGTGTGCTGCCTTAGTTTTGACACCTGAGTTCCAGTACTGCCACGTTACTGTGCATACCAAAAACATAGTCAGTGATGCTGTATCATAAAATCATTGAATATGCACAGACTTCTAAGTAAATAATCACAATGGTTTAGAAGCAGGAGGGATATCTTATAACAGGAGCTGTTTGATAGTGGCAACAGTGAGAAAATTCATCAGGAGTACATTTTCATCCTGCTTCCCCTTCATATATTCCCCTAAAATCCAGAGGGACTCTAGCCAAGAAACATGGGAGATTTTAGGTGAGGGAGTTCTGGAGTGCAAATGAGATTCCTGATTAATTTTGTATATAAGCACATGTGCAGTTGTGTTTGTAAATATTGGTGGCTCCTCTGGTGGCTAAGAACTTGTCTGAAGGCTGTATCTTTACTGCATGCAAACCATGGGGTAAATTAAGCCATGGTAACCTAACCCGTGATAATGCAACCACATCATTGTGCTGTCGTACCCCACATATCCATTGCATCTCTCCATGACAAGCAATACAGCTCTCTGGGCAGGTATCCCAGGATTCATAGCACTACAATTCACTGTGCTGCTTTGTACTCACATTTGCAGGGTGTTGCGGGACAATTTGCCTGTTCGCTCTGGGGATTGTGGGAGGAAAGGGTCTAGGTCCACAAAATTCCATTCCTGGAGTGGCCCGTGGTGGTATGCTATGTGCTGAAAGGTAGGTTTGGATCATGCTAATCCTAATAACAGGGACCAACAGCTGCTGCTTTTTATGGAGGCAATGTTTTGTTTTGTGCAAGACCCGATGCCTCCCAATGCATTGCAGTCAACTTTCAGGTCTGAATCTGACATCCAGTCATTCCTTCCAAAAAACAAACAAACCCTGTTGCATTGGTTACAGAATTCTCCAGCACTCAATAAAACCCACATCTCTTAATTTGCCTTTAGTAATAAATTGAGTCTGGCTATGACTGAAGAGGCAGCTGATTTCCAAGTGCAAAATACTCATCCTGAACAAGTGGCAGACTGGCTTTGAGAACCACTGGCTTAGATAATGCAGCTTCCAAAAACTGCTGAATCACCTCTGTGTGTTTATATATTGAGCTGAATACAACTGATGTTAGATGATTTCCTGACTACAGTTGGACCTCAGAGTTATGAACATCAGAGTTATGAACTGACCAGTCAACCCTTGCCCCCATCTCATTTGGAACTGGAAATATGCAATCAGGCAATATGCGTTAAATGTAAACTACTAAAAAAAAGGGTGGGGTGGGAGTTTTTAAAAAAAATGTGACAAGGTAATAAAACTGTTTTTGTGCTTGTTTCATTTAAATTAAGATGGCTAAGTGCAGCATTTTTCTTCTGCAGAGTAAAGTTTCAAAGATGTTTTAAGTCAATGTTCAGTTGTAAACTTGAAAGAACCACCATGATGCTTTGTTCAGAGTTATGAACAACGTCCATTCCCGAGGTGTTTGTAACTCTGAGGTTCTACTGTACTTAGAGAATTAGATGCAAACAGGAGAGTGTGACAGGAGAATAGAAATCCAATTTTGGAGGCTTATTTCAGTTTCGGCCTATATGTGAAATACAGGCCTATCCCTAATACTGTGTAGTCAGTAGCTCTTTAAAATACGGAAGCATTGTGGTGTTTTCCTTTAACTAGTATCAAACCGTTTATTAGCAATTGTGGCTATCTTTCTATTGAGCAAAAATTCCTGCTGTTATTGATACATGTCTAAGGCTATGTCTACATTACAGCTTATGTCGGCCTACCTTATGTCCCTGAGGGGTGTGAATGAACCACCCCCCTGAGTGACAAGTTATATCAACAGACACGCCGGTGTGGACAGTGCTAGTCAGTGGGAGAGCTTCTCCCACCAACATAGCTACCGCCTCTTGCAGAGGTAGTTTTACAGTGCTGATGGGAGAGACGCAGCTGTATGTGTAGACAAGCCCTAAGTGTTTTATTTAATAAACATTTAGGTACAACAGAAATGTCCACTGTTTCCCACAAAATGGATGGAAGCCAAAACAAATACAGTCTTGTGAGATTATTCTACTTTATCTGTTTTAAAGCAGGTGATGGTTTTGTGTGCACATCACAATATAACTCGTACAAGCTTGAATGAAGGTGATGGAACCACAGAATCTGGCCGTGGATAATTCAGATCTTGTTTACCCTCTGTCAACTGCAGGTTCACTCACTAGGACATACTCAGACTCTTTGTCTCACTTCAGGGCATTATCATCAATAGCCGTACACTGGAGTGTAAAGTGCTTCCTTAGTGGTTGCAGCACAAGAGAGACAGAGCTGCTACTTCCACCTTGTGCCTAGTGGAGGAGTGAAGGAAGGTGTGGACTGGGTGGAGCCTAGGTTCATTGCTTTCCCTCTCCCCCACATTCGCCTCCACCCGTCCATATGCTTGTCAGCGTTGCTGCACCAGCAAGCTGGGTGACTGCACTATGGCTGGGGTAAGCCTTGTATGGTTTACTTTCCCCAACCCCCAGGAGATGCAAGGGAGACCAAGAGGGCAGAGCAGAACAATGCTCAAACCACTGAGCTATCCCTCCCAAGGTCTTGAACTATACTTCCAACTTAAAGCACATGATTAGTTGCAGGGAAGCTAATGGGAGTATTCATGTGCTTAAAGTTAAGTATGTGCTTACATACCTCGCTGAACTGAGACCTTGATATCCATCAGTAAATTGGTATGGTGAGAATTCCTACTGTTCAGAAAAATGATCTGGCTGCTGAATCCAATGGTTCCAATTGTGGAACTGTCCAAGACTCTGTAAATCAAATTAAATACTGTCACTATCTCAGGAGCAACCCAGGAACCAGATTGTGGGCAGGATCACAAGAAACTTCCCAGTTTCTCTGCTCCCATTTGGGATTTGGGGGTAGAACCTGTATCTTGTCCAGATAACGCCTCCCACTGAAGCTGGTGGCAAGGGAACCAGGAAGCAGACTTTGACTCTGCCTAGCACAGAATATTTCTTCTGGCATAAGCGCACTGATACGTGTATTGCGAGTTCTGCCCACACACCAAAGTGGTGGGGGTAGGAATAGGGGTCCTGTGGAGGTTGCTGTTCCCCTCCTCCTTCCCTTAGATTACAACCTGCAATGAGGGCTATTGGCACTGGTGGTATTTATTGTTTGTTTTATTATTTGTATGTCTTTAGTGCCTGGTCCTGGTCCATGTCCATGACCAGGGCTTCTAGGTAGCCTTGCATCCCCTTATTCCCCTGTGCTGGGGCATTAATCAGCCCATAATCTTGACTGTAGGTAGGAAGGAAAGAGAATAGTGTTTTATAAAAGTAGTTTAACAATTTTTATATAGAGTAGAATATTCTGTAAATATAAAACCAGAGGAAAACAGTAACTTTGGGTGATGCCTACATCAGCAGGAGCCAAATCCGGCAATCATTACTCAGGTAAAGCCACCGTTGAAAAGAGGGAGATTTTTTTCATGAGTAAGGGATAAATCCTTTAGTCCTATCTTCTGTAAAAGATTCAAAAAGAGTTTTCAAATAGAGTGAAACTTTTATGGCTGTATAATGGGAGAACTATGTGGCACTGAACAGTTAACCGATGGTAGATTTTACACAAGAATAGACTTTAACTACAGATACCTTTTTAAATCTGGATAATGTACCTGTTAATTGTGCCCAGTTGCCCACTCGGTAAATATTATAATTTTCCAGAAGATGTTCCGTAACACAAGTTAAATCAGTTTCAATAGACTTCACAAACAAAGCTGTAATGGTTTCTGTGCAGGATACAGGTGGCATTAATCCACTAGTTTACAGTGCAGACAGGCAGATATGAACACAGAAGTTGTCGTATGTGGGGTCCTTCGAGTTCGCTCTCCTGTTTCTGAAAGTAACCATCACTGGATACTTTTGAGAGAGGAGTATAACTACAAAATGGATAACCTGCCCATCGGAGTAGACTCTCACCTGCCAGTTAGTAGTGGGCTTCTACCTGAAGCATGAGTTACCCTATCCAATGTAATCATGTGTATTCTCATTATCCACATTCATGCCTAATTTTTCTCTGAATCCTATCTTTGGTGATATCTAGTATTAGTATATTAAAACTCCCCAGTTTGTAAACTGAATTGAATTAGATTTAGAATTGGCTCAATTGAGCTTTCTGGAAAGAATTGTTTGTGGGATTAAAGCTTGGTAATGGGACATTCACTTTGCAAGTAGATTTTTTTCCGTATTTGTTTCCAGTCTCCCAGCTGCACAAATACAGTAATATGGCTTTATGTTCGCCACTAAGAACTGCAATATTGCTTTGTATATGCGACTTGTATATTAGAAGTAATTGCTCTTAAACGGCTCCATCTTTTTGGCTATCGAGTATTGCTAAGAAGTATAGGGAACCAAAGAATGAGCAGTCACCATTTGCTCAGCACCTGCATGTAGCAGGAGGAGATGTGCACAGTACTCAGCAGTGGATGCACACTTAAGCACTCCCAGCACACTGAAATGAGACTGGCTGAGAGAGAGGAAAAGTGGATGTGTTGGGGTGGAAGTAGGCATGGCCAGGGCATAGAGGCTGATGTGGAATCCAGCAAATGCAAATTATGTACATAGCTATCAGTGTTATGTTTTTCAGCTACTCCTTCTGCCAGCTACGAGCAGAGACTTCTTCAAGTGCACTTTAGAGTGGAAATTAGAAGAAACAGTTCATTTTTGGTGCTTTTCTCTCAGAAGTAACAGATGAAACATGTTGTTAATCATTGTGAAATTGCTTAGAAGTATATTTAAATTGTTTTATTTTTATGGTATATTTAAAATTGCAATCTGGACAAAGGAGATATTCTAGTCCATGACTCAAATATTTGTTTCCCTTGTTCCAAGAGAGATAAGCACAGAGATGGGAGTGGGGCAGTCGTGAAATCTATTCCTGACTCTGCCGCTAAGTTGCTGTGTGCCTTGGGCACATCACTTGACCTCTTTGTCTTACTTTCTTCACCCACGAAAGGGGGCATGATAATATATTTATTTGAATCACGGTAGTACTGTTAAGATCCAATATTGTTGTTTTTTACGGCACTTTCATCCCATAAAAACCACCGCTGTTGTAATGTTGCAACTGAAGTGCTTTCAGAGAAAAAGCAATCTTCTGTACTGGAGCTGTATATAGCTCATGTAAGTTTTTCATTGATCTGAGGTGGATTTTTTTTAACATCATTCAGAGAAGAGGTTATGAAATGTCAGATATAATCCCTGTGATTACAGAAGTCAGTGCAAAGGAGACTCTCCTGAAAGTGTGACATTTACTTGCTTTACTAGTAAGCTCACCACCAAGCTGGGGGTGGGAGTGGGGTGTCTCACACTTGGACACTAATTTTTCAGGATTTCTGTTGCTAGATTTAAGTAAGTTAGTGGAAAGGAATTCTTCATTTTGTCCAGTTACACTGTATTGTGGCTTTGCTTGCGTTGGTGGTGACCAAGTGGTGAAACATAAGGTTATCGATCCCTATTATTGATGAGACAAGGTGGGTGAGGTAATATCTTTTATTGGACCAACATCTGTTGGTGAGAGACACAAGCTTTCAAGCTACACACAGCTCTTCTTCAAGTTCATTGTTGTCCATTTTAGCTTTACATCATTCGTATTGCTTCCACCTCCGTACCAATTGCCATTGGCCTTTTGGTTACATGGAAGATGCAAGAAAGGCAAGGGAAGCTTTCAAAAGTGACTGGAGAGTAGGTTTAGTGTGGAAGGAAAGCTGCAGGTACTGTATACCAGCTCTGTCTGTTTCCATTGGACCCAGCCTCTCATCCCCTTCTAACATCAGACTTTTCCAACACACTCAGACTAGATCAGCCTTTGAAAAGATTCTCGCAAATATAAAAATATACTTCTATCTTAAATGAATAAGCTCTGTATCAGTCATGCCTTCCTTCAGTGAGACACTGTTCCAGTTTGAGAGAGAGTGATTAGAACTTCCAGGTTAACGGCCTTAAAATGTTAGTTATCTTGTCATGAACCACATGAAGTAGAAGCAAACTGTTTGAAATGGTGGTATGTTTAGTACTTGGATATAGACATTCAGGATTCTTGTTGTTCTGTTCTACTGGTGTGTGGGATGGGGAGGGAGGAGAAGGAGGAAGAGGGAGGAAAGGAAATCTTATATCCTTAGAGCACATGAAGACATCTCGTGCCCAATTCTGCCATCCCTCCTCTCATTAAGCAGTACCTTTCTATCCAAGTAGTCCCACTGAAATCTGTGGAATATTTGTGTGGCATGGTGCTAATCATTATAAGAATAGCAAAATTAAGTACAAAGTGAGTTTAGCAAATTCAGGACTTCCACAACCAGAGAGTAATTGCAAATGAAATTACACAAGGAGGGGCGCCTGCATGATCATATTCATACACTTGAGACCAGTGATGAGCTGCCAAAATCTTAACAACCGGTTCCCTACCAGGTCTTCGGCAGCACTTCGGTGGCAGGTCCTTCACTCACTCCAGATCTTCGGCGGCACTTCAGCGGTGGGTCCTTTAGTGCCGCCAAAGACCCGGAGCAAGTGAAGGACCTGCCGCTGAAGTGCTGCCGAAGACTTGGAGCACCACCCGGCGAGTACAAGCCCCAAGTGTTTATTTTTATACGTATAGTGGGGTTTTTTTTGTTTTTTTTTAAGTCATCCCTGCCGAGGCTCCATCAAAATCAGACCCCACACTTCCTAAAGCTGGCCCTGCACATCGGGGTTGCAAAATAGTATCAGGGGCCAGGTAGGGAAGGGTGTGCCTCCCAAAACAGTCTGACCCCCCCATCTGATCCCCACCCACGTCCTGCCCCCGAGTGCCCCCTCAAACCCGCGACCCATCAATTCTCCCCCTGCTCCTTGTCCCCTGACCCCACCCCCTACTCAACTCGCCCTGCTCCCTGTCCCATGACTGCCCCGACCCCATCCACCACCACCCCGACAGACCCCTAGAACTCCCATGCCTACCCAACCCCCCCGTTCCCCATCCTCTGACTGTCCCCCCAAACCTCCGCCCCCTCCAACTGCTCCCTGCCCCTTATCCAATCCCTCCTCCCAGCCCTGGCCCCCTTACTATGCTGCTCAGGGCAGCATGAGTGGATGCCGCACTTGCAGCCCCCTCCTTACCTTGCCACTCAAAGCGGCAGGAGCTGCAGAGCTGCCCAGAGCTCTGGTGCCGGCAGCTCGGCGTGCTGCAGCTCTGCAAGGGGGGAGAAGCGAGGGACGGGTTGGGGGAGCTTCCCCAGCTGGGAGCTCAGGCGAGCTGGAGACAGGACGGTCCGGCCTGCAGACTGGAGTTGTTTGCCCACCTGCCCGCCCCTTTAGCAGCTGGTTCTACACCAGCTTCTAAATTTAACAATTGGTTCTTGCGAACCGGTGTGAACTGACTCCAGCTCACCACTGCTTGAGACTAAATAGTAGCAAAGAGAAAGCACTGGCCATAGATGACCCTGGGGCAATCTGTTAGTCTGCAGGTGGTTAGACATTGATTCTTCTGCAGTTCCCAAACCATTATTTCATGTAGCTTCTCTTAGATGAGACCAGGATAATGTCAAAATCACTTCCTTTTATTTCTTTTTGACTTTCAGATAATTTGAATCTAAATATCCAGCTGTTGGGTGGCTTCAGACGACAGTTGAAGTGTTGAAAGATTAACTCAGACACCTTCTGTGAATGTAGGTTGAAGGCTTGCAGCATGTCAAGGAAGACCAGAAAAGATGCAATGAACATTCTGTAACCAGGAAAATAAGAGAATTTCTTCGAGAACACAGCAGAAACCTTTCTTTCCTGCAGCTGAAAGATGTGGCCACATGTTTTTGATATCTGGTTAATTTAATAAAGGACTCTCTGTCAGGCTATCTGATGACCTTGTAAATCTTTTACCTGTGTGACAAACGTGCCTTTGAAACTTGCAGTAAACAGTTCATTCTCTGGAAAACCCAACTGTTGGAAAAATCACTATTGAAGAATCATGTCAAAAAACCTGGAGATCATCAATTTGTCATTTTTGTTGGAACATGAGAGGGAAACAATACTGGGAGTACTGAAGAGAGATGAGTATTTGAAAAAAGTGGACGATAAGAGGATAAGGTAATCTTGTAAAAAATTGCTTTTTTTCATTCTCTCTTGGTTGAGTTGTTGTTAGAATATTGCAGACTGGGTAGAATGGCTAGGGGCCTGGTTTTTGACCAGAAAGTCCAGTTGAAAAGGGGACCTTGTCAGTGTCCAGATAGATCTGCTGACTGGACATCCAAAGTTCAGTTACTGTGGGTGAGGAAGCACCAGCTCATTACCCGCTCCAGCCCCTACTCAACTGGGGCTGCCTCCTACCTGTGTCAGGCAGCTGCAGCTCCCAGCCCCAGTTCTGCAGGCGAGACCCTCCCAAACTGGGCTGGGGGAGAGGGAAAGAAGACAGGGGAAGGGACAGGGCAGGGGAGGTTCTGGCATGCCTGCTGGAGTGTCCAGATTTTAAATATTATGAAGATGGCAACCCTAAGACTGGGGCCTGACTGGAGGGTCTCTTCACTGCCATGTGGGAGTCCTGCATTTCAGGAGTGAGTTTAGCATTTCAGCACAATTGCTCTTCTAGTCTCATGTGAATAGCAGTATGGCGGAAGTGGGAGGTGGGAGGAAAATGCTAGTTAATGCATCTTTTTGTAAATGTGTGTGACGCATGCATAGCTACAGGGTAAAAGACCGGGGAGAATGATATCCTGGTTAGCAGAGTCATTGGAAGCTTAAATCCAGTACCTCTTTTTGTTAACACACAGAAATGAATTCCGTAGGTTTGTTGTTTCTTTGTTTTGTCTCTTAAGTTGGAATGTTACTTCATGCAAGGCTAAACTGCAACAGAATGCCAGTGCATGCTGAGAATTAATGATACCTAGATCTACTGCATACCTTGGAAATTTGCCATAAGATTGTCTTAATACATTTGTAGAACATTTTAAATGTGCTAAAATTATGCCATAATGAAATCTGATACTGTGCACTGAAATAGGTACAAATTCTCTTGATTGATGTTCATTCCAAACTTAAGATCCCAGTGTTCAGTCTGATTCCCACAGAAATGTTCAGTCAGTTTCGAAGTAACAAAATCTGTGATATCCTTGCCACTGCCTATGTTCTTCTTGAACAGGAAGTCACCAGTTAGGCACTAATACTGAATTTTGGTAAAACAGAAAATGGCAGTTATGCTGCAATAAAAATTACAGTACTTATTTTCTAGTATGTTACCAAGTTCATTTTTCTATTAATGGGCCAATTAACTTTCATACTGAAGGTGACTGAAAAAGTGTATGGCAAATGTTTTTGTATTTCAAGTAGAGTTAGAAGTATTGCCTGGTACTCGTTCTGCTATTTTGTTTGAACTGATCCCATGCACTCAAAAGGGTTAAACAAAGCTCTTCTGACTCTCTTCTCAGAGAGAATGGCTATGTTTTGTGTGTTTCTTCAGAGCCAGTGAGTGTGAGTGAGCATGGTGTCAGTAGTAGCAGCAAGGAATAGCTCAGGCCACGTCTACACTACGGGATAATATCGAATTAGCTAAAATCGGTTTTATAAAACTGATATTATAAATTCGATTTCATGCGGCCACACTAGGCACAGTAAACGCATGTAGAGCGTTGGCGTCATGGGGAGGCTACGTCGATTTCTGAATCGTTGCATTGTGGTTTTCCGTAGCTATTCATAGTCCGCCTTTCCGCCTTGGAATCTGGTGATATTATTGTCTGGGGTGGTTTGGGTCAATGTCATCAGTTCTTCCTTCTCTGGGACATTAGGCTGACAATCTTTGCCTGGTTTTCCCTGGAATTCCTGGCAGACGCATAGCAACGGCAAATGGAGCCCGTAGCTTTTTTTTTTTTTTTTACAGTCAGCGTATGGTATGGATCCGCGGAGAAGAGGGATACTCAGGCTTACAAGCAGCAGGTTATTGTTTGCAGATGTATAGCGGAGATGTTATGGTTGTTTGTACGTTTAGGCCGGAGAAATGCCATGAGATGACGGTTATCTTCCCTCTTACTGTCCGTGCTATCATGGGAGTGGATGACTGAAATCGGCTCGGAGGGCGCAACGCAATAAGCAAAATTGGGATTGACGTCACTTGGACTTTGGAAGATGTAATCCCCATAATGGTTCAAAAATAGAGTAGTCCATGCTAGAAATTATAGGTCTGTTGTGATTTAGAGGAGAGTGTATTGATATACTTGCTGGATTTAATTGAGCCGGGCTAGTATTCACGGGGGGTGCCGGTCAGATACCACCCGTTGCTATCCCGTCCCCAACTTGCTGGTGCGTGGAATGGTTGATTTTTAGCTCTTAATACATAATAATTTTCATGATGCTAGTAACGCGGACGTAGGATCAGGTCGGAGTGGCCCCCATTGTGTTGAAGTAATAAGGAGCAGGAATAAGAAAGCAGAGATTGTTAGGAGATAAATGCAGAGGGGATGCGAGCCTTCGGGGCTAATGACAGTGCGAGCAGTACAATTTTTTTTTTTCCAAGGAGAGGGATGGGGGCTGATAAGGCTCAGCCCAGTTGCTTATGATGAAGACGTACAACGATTCTGTACGATCTATGGGAGTAACTGGAGTCATCCATTTTTCCCAGCATCGGCAGCTCATCTGAAGCAGGACATCTATGGGTGATGGGACGATGGATGATCACCATGGTGTTGCTGGAGGAACACAGAGTCTATCTACATTGAGGTGAGCGGGGGAGAGAGGAGGCGGAATACTAGCTTCTGTCACGCTACGCGCTCTGGCTTGTTAAATATGAACAGCATTCAGTAACATAAGGAGGTAGACAATTGAAGAAGTCAGAATATTTACTTTGCTTATTCCTTCACGTGGTGTGTGGGGAGAAATGAGGAGCATATGTCCCTGAACCACGCATGAAAACTGCGTTTGCACACTACAGCATTGGAGATTCAGCAAGAATGCCACATACTTGTCAGGACTGTGTGGAATGAGTGGATACTCTCAGCTACCAGTACTAATGGAAATATACGCATGAATCCATGAGCGTTATCTCTTATTTTTTTAGATTCTGGGATTTCCTCGTTGCTTGTTCTGCAAGGCTGTGTAACTCTGGAGTTTTTTTTCAATGCTTGTGTTTGTGTTTGTAATGGAGCTCTGATACACAGCTTGTCTCCCATACATGCAATTCAGATCTAGTTGCTCCTCGTACGGTCATGCTGGAGCTTTTTTTGGATTTGAGACGATCGCCCACCCGTGCTGATAGAGTACCACACTGGAAGCAGGAGATGTAATCACAAGTTAGCGGCTTTCCTGTTACTGCCGCGATCGTTTCAGAATTGCTGTCAGAGTGGTAGTGGTGCAGCTGTGGATCTGCCGGAGGCAATAAATTGATTTCGTCAACTAAGTACCGATAAGTTAAATCCGATTTAGCGCTAATGTAATACAACCTCTCGTGGGAGGCTGGTACTAGAATGATTATCAGAAGAGCCCTTTATATCGATATAAAGGGCGTTGTAGTGTGGACGGGTACAGCGTTAAATCGATTTAACGCTCTTTAAATCGATTTAAACGCGTAGTGTAGACCAGGCCTCAGTGCTGCTTTCCCCAACAGTGTTCAGGGGAAGGGATTTTGCAATCCAAGATTTTAGAATAGCGGCCTTGCCTGCTAGCTCTCAAAAGACCCTGGAGGAAGATGTAGAGACTCCATGAGGCTTAGTAGACCTCTCCTTTCCTGAAAGATTACACACAGTTTGAATTGGAAGGGGATTGTGTGGGGACAGAGGACAATGGGGTTCAGTGGGGTCGGATGCAGATAGTTCAGGTGACAATTCAAATGAATTTGTTTCAGTTAAGCATCCATCCTCTGAAAGTTTTGATGTTCCCTCTCCCCCTACCTAAATTTTTATGTAGTTTGGCTCTGACAAACAAGTTTAGAATGCATTTATGTGTGTCACTTGGCCAAGGGAAGGCTGGCTTAGAATGTGCAAGATATACCAAGTTGCAAAGGGAGATGGAATTCAAGTGCTTGTTTGTTTCTACTTCCGTACTCAAAGGCCAGGCTGTGGCTTGTTTTTCTCTTTGGATTGGGAAGTGTCTCAGACACGTGTATTCATTCAACACCCACTAAGGTCTCTTGATATAAATCCAGTTAAACTTTTATCGCTGTGAGTCTATACTGAGATCTCTCCATTTAACTGTCTCTTTCCCCTCGCCTTCTGCAGATAAATGAAGTAACTAGAGTAAATGCAGTGCACCCATTGCTGTTGGCAGCCTCTTTACCCAGTGGGAAATGTGGCAACCAGATTAAACTGCAAGCTTTTCCTTTTGCCTAAGCCTAGCCTAGCTGACTTAATGTAGGAGTGAGGCAGGAAGACAGATCTCCAACCCCGGCAGTTGTGTTTAATTTACTCTGATTATGCTTGTTATCACTGAGATGAAGAAGGGAAGTGCAGACCCAACAACAGTTGGAACACAGTTTGTTCTAGCCATGGTGTTTACCCTTGAAGCAGGATCAGCCTTAATAGTGATGGGCAGGGATGCTGCAAATCAGAGAGTAGCCCTGTTAGTAGTGCAAGCTCATGGTTGGGAGTTTAGGCTCTGCAGAAGTGCCACTGGGGAATTTTGAGCTGCATAACTATCCCAGAAGGTGCTATCATGCTTATGCTTCTATCAAAGATTCCTGCATCAATTCCAGTAGGTCAATGGGCCACTGCCTTCTCAAGCTCTGATGGTAGGGCTAAGTTCTTGTCCTTTTATGATTGCTTAAAAACCCTACCTGCCTGACCCTTTGAGTGTGGCATTATGGGTATGTGGTTTGGCAAGGTGCAAACTGGTAACGTGTTCTGTGTATGGGCCGACTGGAGAATTTTTTTGGCGTTTTGTCTGGTGGGAGAAGACCTCCTTAAGAACAGCTTGAAATATGAAATTAATGTGAGGATCCTTATAATTAAGAGAAACCATTTGGAAAAAACAAATCTTAAATTCAGTGGAATGCACACACAGCCTTCCGGCGACTTCAGGAAAACTAGTGACCCCAAGACCCTCAGGTTATTTGGAGAATTGTCCCTCAAACATGTTTTGCTCACTGTGCCTGTTAACATCAAACTCCAAGACCCTAAAAAGTCTCCCAATATGTTCAAGCCAGGTTTGGATCTGATCAGGGAGCTGAGTAGATTTCCCTATCTCCAGGGAGAGTTCATCATGACTCTCTGAATGCAGCTAAATTATCCCTGGCAAGGATATCTTTTATCCTTGACTCATAAATATACTTCTGAAGAACATGTTTTGTCTTTGGGATGCCATTTGGTGCAATCTGGTGTGTGTATTATTGAAACATATTTCACAGAAGAACATAGTCTTCTACATTAGATTTGTTTTTCATTCTGGCAAGATGCTCAATTCACATTTAAGAGTTTAATGTATTATCGGTATTATTGTAGTGCCTGTGGAGCCCTAATCATGAACCCAAACCCCACTGTGCTGGGCACTGTTTACACACAGAAGAAAGATACTCCTTGCCCCAAATTTCTTACAATCCAAGTGTAAGACAAGAAACAACGGATGGATATAGACTGACAGGCAAGTGCAAAGAAACAAGTGGGGGCGGCATGGGAGAAAGCTCTGAAGGTGCCTGTTTTAAATTTAACAAGTGGGCGATGGAAACTGACATCATGGGCTGATCAAAGGCAGAAGTCGAACTTTTGATACTAAAGGAGAGATCATAGGTAGGGTGAGAATAGACCTTGAGGGGATTTGGAAGTGAAGTCAAATAGCCGTTTTGTGGGATAGAGAAGAAGGAGTCAATGGAGAGATGCAGAGAGAGCTGATGTGGTCACATATATTCAGAGCATTCAACCTACCATGATATAGTACCACTGAGCTATAACATATGGGCACATATCCTGCCTAGTGCATCTCTTAGTACTTTGTTACATTTACACCTTTCACATCAAGCTTTTAAATGTAAAGCTTCTTTTTATTCTTTAAACAGGAATTAAAGTTCTGGATCTTGTTTAAAGAAAAAGTAATAGAATAATAGCTGAACACAGAAAACAGAGAAGGAAAGTAACTTGAGGCTTTCCCAACATAATGCTATCAAGTCATTACTTGTGTGTTGTAATCCCCTCTTGGCCTCCTAGCAGCAGTTTAATTGGCCAAGTCCACTCAACAGTTCCTCTGGCACGGATTCTGCATGGTCAAGGGGGCCAATTAGAATAAAGACTCCTTATAAATCAGTACAATAGAAATATTTTAAAATATCAGTATATTCTAAATATAGAACAAAACTGTTCTCTCAGATACCGCTATCTGGCAGCAATTGGAAAATTCACAAAGTGAGTTGAAATGGATTTTGGGAAATTATCTGCATATGGAAATTGACTTATCAGGTGATGTATCTGAAGATGTTTGTAAGGGCAACTGTTGTAAAATACTACGGATTGCACACACTGTGTACAGTATATGTTTTTGCAAGACTGATGAATAGTTCTTTAAAGAAAATATACTTTATATGATAGCGTATGTTTCATTCATGTGTGCCCGGGAACAGAGAAGCTGATTGGTAACTATCACATTTGACGAGTAAATTGCTCCATTAGTACATTATTATTTGAAATAAGATATTTCTTGTGTATAAATATTTACTATTTTTAGTACCATAAACACAAATGCCTGTGGTCTCCATTCTATTTAAAATTTAAGAATGTTCCATTTCTGAACTAATTAATAACTTGTGTGGCTTTTTTTTAATCGTACTCAGGTTACCATTGATTCTACCAACATATAGTAAGAATTCAACAGTTTGTAACTCAGAAGGTATTTCATCTTGCTAACATAGTTTGTAATTTTATCTTTAAAAATTCCAGCAGCCAAAGGTTCCTCCTTTGTGATAATTTAAACTCTCTTTTTTTCCCCTTTCTTCTTCTTACCACCTTCATTCTCTCCCAGGAGGGTTTTTAACATTCCAACAAGAATATATTTCCATCTTGCTTCCAAAAAATAAAAAATAAGCCTAAAAATGCATGAGTACAACATAATTTCTTGATCTCATTTGCTGTTTTCAGTTGTCTGACAGTATCTCTGCACTATAGAGGGGGAAGAATTTATAAGCAGGCATTTTTCTTACTGCAAATTCACAACAATATATCTTGGAACCAGGACCCAAAGGATACCCTGAGACTGTGGGACCGGCTGTTTGCATTCCTCTCCCTTATAGGAATGAGCAGAAGTAGCTAGGATCAGCTTGAGAAGGTGGGACCTTGGTGGTACTAGCCCAAAGCAGCCAGCACTAGCTGTAGTTGAGGGGACATTGGGGAAGAGCTTTCCAGCCACCAGTTTGCTTCCCACACCAACCTAGAGGGATTGCTCTAGTTCCTGATATCATCACATTCATTCAGCTCTGAAACCTGGATGAGTTTTTTTTCTAATTTTCTGTTTTGTGATTGGCTTCCCTTCAATGAATTCCTCACTGCAGCTGTTCAATATCACTCTCCTCATTCATGCTTCTCATCTCCCTCCTCTCCCTCACTTCCCTCCTTTTCTTTCCCTTTTCTACCACCCTATTCCTTCAGTTTCCTTTTCCCATACCTAATTCCCAGTCTTACTTCAAAACTCTCTTTGCATTTCTACTATTCCTGTTGCCCACTTCAAACATACATGCTATCCAAAGTAACTCATGAAACATCTCAAAACCAAGTTTTATAATATAAATCAAATAATTATATAAGCAAAGGGAATAGCCCAAAATTTTCATACCTGGGTTCCTGAAAATTGAGTACCTGAAACCATATTTAGGCAGAAAAATGACCTTATTTTCAGTGTGGTGAGATGCCACTTGAAATCATTATTAGTTTCAGTTCATACGTTGGTTCTTAATAAAATTACTTTTTACTCTTCCATCATCCCATCCAATGCAAGATAAAATGTAAAGAAGCAAATCCACTTCCAAGTACCGGGTCTGCGTGCTGGAAATCATTCTAGTGGAAAGCAGAGTCACTTTATAGCTGCTTCTGTTGCTCTAGGGCTGAATTAGCTTCCTTAGCCTGTGTATGGCCTAGGTCCAGAATAACTCAAACACCAACAGCTCCAAATGATGACTGTGGCTGGCAACTCAGCTCCTCAGGCCAGGGCCACCCGGGGGGGAGCAAGTGGGGCAATTTGCCCCGGGCCCCGCAGGGGCCCCCACAAGAGTTTTTCAGGGCCCCTGGAGTGGGGTCTTTCACTTGCTCCGGGAACCCCAGAAAACTCTCGCGGGCCCAGGCCCCCGGAACTTCTTCCGCTCTGGGTCTTCGGCGGTGAGGAGTCCTTCTGCTCCAGGGCAGAAGGACCCCTCACTGCCGAATTACCACCGAAGACCTGGCTGCGCTTTGGCAACTGGTCCCGCTTCGGCGGTAATTCGGCGGTGGGGGGCCCCCACCGCAAGTCTTCGGGGCACTTCGGCAGCAGGTCCCAGAGCGGAAGGACCCCCCGCCGCCGAATTACCACCGAAGCGGGGCCCCCCACCGCCGAAGACACCAGGCCCCCGGAATCCTCTGGGCGGCTCTGCCTCGGGCATAATGGAATTTTCTACCATAAGAGTAGAAGTTTATCTGTACAGGAGACATAGTTTTCTAGAGGTTGATCCAAAGCTATGGAACGAACTCACTCTTTTTTGTCCTCCCCTCCCTCTCCCCATTTTCCCCAGTGAATGCACTAACAATGCATTGAATGTCTACCTTTTTTTTTTGTCTTTTTCTTAATTCAGTCTGCAATTTTTCATAACTTTGCAAACTTTGGAACAATTAGAGTGGCAAAAGGAAAACTGGAACACTGACTCTACAACTTTTTTTCAAAGTGAAGTCATTCTGAAAAATTGGGGTAAGGGGTAAGGAAGAAAAAGAAAAAAAATGAAAATGAAAATTGCATGCCGTGGTGGAATAGGTGGTGGTATAAGAGACGTCATGTTTCACAGAGTTCCTTATCACATGGACATTATCTATTTTCCTCACCCTTGCTTTTCTGAGTCATTTATCAAATTTGCTGTATACTAAGACTGTTCTGCTTTCCACTTTGATATTTTATGAGGGCATGTTCCTTGATTTTATGCTCCATTTAGAAAGGTTTAGATTATTACTTATGTCAGTATCGCCTAGTTTTTGGGTATAAGAAACAAAATGCATCTTCAGTGCACTTGGTATGTTCCCTCTGAATTGATGGTGTTTTTTAATATACCATTTGCATTTAAAAGAATAGCTGAGTGTTAGCAGAGACAGATGTTAATACTTGTCTCTTCTATCAAACCCCTAATATTATAGATAATTTAGATTCCTTAGTGGTATTATAGGATATTTCTCTCAGAAGTTTGATAAATGGGATTCTGCTGGGTTTGCCTTCTCTTGGATTCTCTTTGTATTCCTAGAAAATGTTTTGGTTATGTTTTATTTCTTGTATACCGTGTGTGAGAACAAATGTGTCCAACTGCTAGCTTGAGAGTCTATTGCTTTAGAATTTAGGAAAATGTGCCTCCTGTGCTGCTTGTAGAAGAGATGATGTTACATTTGCTATCCCTTTTCAGTAATATTAACGGTCACAGCTATGCAGTTGCTGTTGTTTAGAGGCTGCTGTGATGATGGATTATTTTCAGACGACTCATCTACCTCCTCTTACTCTTTCTCGTCCTTGGAACACTGAATTCTTCATATTCTGAAATGTGACCCCATTTGTTACAGTCTGTCTGTGGTTCAATCCAATAGCCTCTGCAAGCAATCCCAAAACAAAGCTTCTGACCATCACATCTGCCTGAATGTTTTCTGATGAACAAGTCAGTAGGGAAATTGAGGGGCCATTTATTTTGCCAGGATTTGAAGAAAGCTTTTAAGACAGCAATACATTTTTTATAAAAGTCAGTCTGCAAGATGAGTAGCCTTAGCAGAATGAATGTCATCAATCAAGAATTTGTATTGGATAAAGAATAGGAATTACTGAGTAGATGGAATTACTGGAAAATAAGGATACTGCCTCTTTAAATATACTACCAAAGGAGAGGAAATGCCAAGAGAGGAAATGTTAACCTTAGAGGAAAAATTTCCACTTTGATTAAGGAGGCAAACTGCTTACATTTTAAAGGTGCTGTGCAGAACAGAAAAAGGCTTTGTGCCCAGTTCTGCTGCTTTATAATGCAAAAAGAAGGCATGAAAATTGTGAGGGGTTGCTTTGGGGCTTATTTTTGTATTAGAAACTCAGATCTTTTCCATCCTGTAAGATTCTATGGTGACTGGACAACCTTTGAAATAGTGACATCACAAGAGCCAAGACCGTAACTGCTGAGCAACTGAGAGGGGAGGGGATTTTTAGTCACTTTAAATTTTTCAGTTTTCAACAGATATAACTGCAATGACTACTGACATGAAATGGGAAATGAAGCTCTTGCCATTCTTAACCCTTCAATTAAGATTTGAGAGCTAATAATATGCATCCATGGAGAGCCCCCCAAATCTTCCAGCAGCTGGGGAGCAACTGAGCTGACTTTCCTGCTAGCTATTCCTAAAATCAAACAAGCAGATTAATGCCCCCCCACACACACCCACAAAAGCAGCTTTCAGGCTTTCTTCATATATCCGACTAGTATGAATAGAAAATCCCATGTGGATCACCTTTAATGGACCTATCCTCAGTGATAGAGTGAACCCCTGTGCAAGGTACAGACAGGTGCTTAGTGGGAAGAATTCAGGTCCCAGAAAAAACAGGCACTGAATGATATAGACTCTTGTGGAGTTACCATATAGAATTGAACAGGCCTATGCGATATTGAAAAACCGTGAACATACAAAATGTTTGGAGGGTCAAAGATTATTATCCTGTTGCACCTGCACAAATATTGGGTAATTATGCTAATAATATCTAAAAGCTCCTGATTTGGATGGGAAGGTGTGATGGGTTAGACCGCCCCCTTCTGGGGTACCACCTGACATATTGGGATCTCACTGAGCCCACCCGTTTCACCAGCTTGGGCTCCCTCACCCTGTCCTGCTGCGTGCACACACCCAGCTGTAGAATCACACAGAGTCTGCAGTCAGTTCTGTGTGGCAAGACTCAGCTCGGGGAATTGCCCAGCATTCTGGTACACATACCCTCTGGAGTGTAAGCCTAAAGTTATATTGTCTTGCGCTGCATAGAGAGCTATACAGAGTAAACTCAAGAAATTCACGCCCTCCCTCAATGTAGAGGAAAATTATGCATAGCTTTTTGCCCCCCAGTTATGAATTGCACAAGCGAGGTTTTAGAATAAGCAAAATAAGTTTATTAACTACAAAAGGTAGATTTTAAGTGATTATAAGGGATAGCAAACAGAACAAAGCAGACCAATGAGCATATAATACAAACCTGCAAACTAGGCTTATACATTAAAGAAATTGGCTACAAGTAGTCATTTCTCACCCTAAAAGTTGTTTTATGCAGGTTGCAGAGTTTCCTGAAGGTAACTGCACTGCTTGCAGCTTAAATCTGCGGTTATACTTACCACAGGCTGACCTTCCTTGCCTGGGGTCTCCCCTCCCACGCCTCTGCTTAGTTCCTTTATTTCTTCAGGTGTTTTCAGCAGTCTTCCTTCTTGGGCAGGGAGGGAATGGAGAAGAGCCAAGATTAACTCACTCCCCACCTTAAATAGGATTTACATATGGCAGGAATCCTTTGTTTCCTATTTTGACCCCCAACCCCTTCCAGTGGAAAAATACCAGAAGTCCAAAATGATGTCCAGTACCGGGTGATACGATCACGTAACCCTGCAGTATTAAAACAGCATCCCAGGACACTTCTCAGGAAGGAGGGAGATTAGCATCTTCAAAGTCCTATTATCCTTCCTAATAGCCCATGCAGGCTGTTTGCATACTGTCAGTGGGCATTCCCCAGGTAAAAACATAGTTGCAATTATTACATGGTCAATATTTCTGACTTCAGATATAGAAATGATACATGCATACAAATTGGATAATCACCTTCAGCAAATGATAACCTTTCCAATGATACCTCACATGACCCATCTTCCATAAAATATATGGGACGTAGGCTCACAGGAAGGCAAGAAAAGTCACACTTTCCTATTCAAAGGGTCAACCAAGCACCGTTTGGGAATCCTGAGATACCAAGACACACACTTTATCACAGAGGAGCAGAACGGCATGGCTAGAACTCACTAGTGCTTGTTCAGGTTATTAAAGATAGTTTGTAGATAATGGATGAGTTGGAGAGAAAAGCAAGATTCCAGAAACTCAGGCTAGTGAGCATCTAGAAAAAATAAAGCCTGTGAACTCTTAAGCAGTTTTTCCATGTGCTGGCTTTATTAAACTCCATGAGTACAGCAGCTGCACAGAGTCTGATGTATATAGATTCTGAAATAGGGCTGCCTGTTGCTAAAGCAACTTCAGCAAAAAAAAGTTTTCCATCACTTCAGAGAGTTTACTTATGTGGAATGGCTTACTGAAGTTGGGCTATTTCTTTTCATAAGATTTATTACTAAGGATTTTTGTCCTGATTTTTTATGTTCACTGCATACACACAGAGAAGTTAGATTAAAAATATATATTCTTGCTGGAAGGTTGCAGTATAACACTACGTTATTTCTTAGAATTCAGAGCAATAACACACAAGGATTCCAAATCAGTAAGAGACAAAACAGGTTGCTGCCTTTGGCAGCAGGACACTACTTAACCCAACCTTGCTTGAAGCAGTCTCTTTCCATACTCACTCTGATAGATGCTTTCCTACAGGGCCCTCTAGCCTGCAAGCAGGACCAAGAAACCCTTCTCTTGAAGTTGCTTTGCAGTCCTCAATACACCATTTTGACTATTCTCCTTTTCTGTGGGATAGGAGGGGGAAAAAAAGCTTTCATTAGCTGAAAGAACAGGGTTTTATGTATATTCTGCTGTACTTTGTAACATGCAAGATTAGAGCTGGGTGAAATTTTTCATATGAAACCTTTTTTCACTAAAATATGCAGATTCACATCAACTGAAACAATTTATGAATTTGGGTCCATTTTGGCACCTTATTTTATTCAAAAAAAGAAAAAAATGAGAAATGTTGAAATGGTTCATTTGCCATTTCAGCAACTAAATGTGTTGACTTTTTATTATGAATTAACTTCCAATTTTATTTAAAAAACAATTTTAAAATGTTTTAAAAGCCTTGACATTGAAACTAAACATTTTGTTTCAAGTCAACCAAAATGTTTTGACGTGAAATGAAACATTTTTTGATGTTTCAGTTCACTGAAAACTTCAAAACATTTTTGTTTTGGGTTGACCTGAAACATTTTTTTTGTTTGGGCTTTTTTGGGACTTTCACCTGAACAGAATATTTGGTTATTTGGACAATCCTACTTGAGATATTCTTCAGATGTCAGCTCGGACCAGCCTGCCACATTCTATAAGGGAACTTTTGTTTAGCGTTGTAAGAAATAATTACAGCACTAAACAAATCAATAAATCTCTTTGTAATTCAAAAACACCGGTTACAATTCTTTATTTACTTTTAAAGTGTGGCGTATGTGACCAGCGTACAAGCTCCATAAATCTATACACACTGGTATAGAAGATATCTTCTAATTTTAGACACACATGCAATATTACTATATTACTCTTAGTTTTTTTCTTTTATATATCTCTGTACATTGGTATACTAGCTAGTTCTGTTGTATGACTTCTGAAAAATAAACACCAACATCCTTATAACATTAGTGGTGACTAGCTCTGGCAAAGTAGGCTTGACTGTGTATTAGGTCATGTTTGTTATGGTAGAAGTTTTTCTTCGGTAGCGATTTGTGATGTACTTGGTGTTTGCTTGAGAAACTGCCTGCTAGCAGGTATTGAACATGCTGCGAAAGGACTAAAGAGATTTTGTTCAGAAGCAGGTGACTCATTGTCTGTCTTGTTTGAAAAGGAGAGGTGGGAATGGTAGTCTGGGGGCGGGGCAGAGATCAAGAGTGTGGGTTGAGGGAGGAACCCTAGGACTATCATGCTGAGGGAGAATATTTGATTTGATCATTTGTTACCTTGTTGCTTACTTTATTGTTAAAGCTCAGGAAGAGAGTGAGTTTGTATTTCACAGATTGTGTGAACAGCTGGGGAAGGTATCTGTGCATATGATCATTTTAATGTTTCATACCCACTATTGGTCTTACCGATTCTAAGCTATTGCACATTAAATCACTTTATATACCACTATGTTAGGCACCTATGCTAAGCTCCCCTGGATGAATACTGTTAAAGGAACAGTGTATTTTGAGCCTATTATACTTGTTTCAGAAAAGAAAATCAAAATTGCAGTCAGTCCTGCTATTTAAAAGAAAAATAATTGAAGAAGCCAAAGCAGTGTTGTCTTAATTTTGTCTTAAGTTCACTGGTATCAAAACCTATAACACCATGTATATTACAAAAAATAACAAGGAGTCTGGTGGCACCTTAAAGACTAACAGATTAATTTGGGCATCAGTTTTTGTGGGTAAAGAAAACCCTTCAGATGCTTATGCCCGAATAAATCTGTTAGTCTTCAACGTGCCACCGGGCTCCTCATTGTTTTTGTGGATACAGACTAACATGGCTACCCCTCTGATACTTGACATCATGTATGTTATGCCATTCTCCAAATATTTATAGTGATATGATAAATGTATCCTAATCAGATACATTAATAATTAATTTTCCTCAATTAATTTGATAATGGAAAGTAAAAAGAAATAGTTCTTCCTCTTATTTTTCTTCTGATCTATAGAAATTATCAGTTCCTGCACTGTTCAATCTGTCACTTAACCTTTAGGCTCATAATCATCTGTGTGTTTGTGTGGGTGTGGTGTTGGGAACTTAACTGGCTTTCCTCTCTGAATAAGTACTATTTAATCAATGTCTGAGCATAATGTTAGATGACACTGGAGATTTTTCTTCCAGATAACCTTAGAGCAGATGCCTTGACCACAGGATCTATATACTGCCTAATATTTTTTGCAAGGACAGTCATGTTAAGAACATAAGAACAGCCATACTGGGTCAGACCAAAAGTCCATCTAGCCCAGTATCCTGTCTTCCGACAGTGGCCAATGCCAGGTGCCCCAGAGGGAATGAACAGAGGAGGTAATCATCAAATGATACATCCGGTCACCCATTCCCAGCTTCTGGCAAACAGAGGCTAGGGACACCATCCCTGCCCAGCCTGACTAATAGGCATTAATAGATCTATCCTCCGTGAACTTATCTAGAAATGTTAACCCAAATGTCCTGCCAAATTTATACTTAGGCATTTACATTTTGCCTTCTTATATATACCTTGCAGTTTCTAGCTGGCTACATTATACTTTTTCATAGCTGAAAGTATGGTGGTGGTGTGACCTGCTAAATAACTGTTGCATTTTATCTTATGGAGGGCTGCATTTCAGTGTGGGGTGATTGTGTAATTAGTATGTCTGTCTGTAAAGGGGTTTGGTGTAAAAATATAACAAATTTGCATAGCTCTTCTTTACTATTGTCTTTTATAGTGCTTAGTGCTCTTATCCTGTTATCATTTTATACACATTCCCTAGAGACTCTGTTACTTGAACCTAAGAGGATACAGAATATTGCCATGAATATTTGAACCAGTGGCATCTCAGATTTAAAGTGCCCTCTATTTTTTATTTCCAGGAAATTGAAGAATGAGTTGTTGGAAGTGAGACGAAAAGGTGGAAACCGCCATTGCCAACAGGACCGTGGCAGGGTCTGTGTTCGCTGTCAGAAAAACCTGGGCTTAATCTTTGACAGGGGGGACCAGTGCCAAGAATGCAAATTTACAGTTTGCAACAAGTGTCGTGTTCTGGGAATTGATGGGAACTGGAAGTGCACTGTGTGTGCCAAGATTGCGTAAGTTCTGAAGCTTTTGTAAATATGGAATTAGAGGCCATCTGTGTAATAAATACATTTATGTTGCTGCTGCTGCTTTCTCACTCTTTAACACAAGGGCATAACATAGCAGGCATAGAAGAGGAAAGGCTTATTTTTAGGTGGCTTATATTTTCAGCAATATTTATTTCATCATCTTCTCTTCAGTGCCTGCTTGTTGTTTTTGTTGTTGCTGGGTTTTTTTTATTTTGTTTATTTGTTTTATGGCTTTTTTTAAAGAGTGGTCCTAGCATCACAGATACTAAACCACAGGTGTGAATGAGCTGAAAATAAGTGAAGATTATTGTTTTGTAATACATTTGTTAACACTATAAAGGAGCAGACCTAATAATTGAATAATATTACAACTAAAACTACATAAGGTCCCTGGATATTCAGTCTAATATGATCTGTTATTTTTCAAAAGAGAAGGGCTGCAAAAATACAAGTAAAAGTACTTTCAGCAACACTTTTATTCTTGTCTTCTTAGCCTCTGTTGTATTAACACTTCCACATCTGTTAAAAAGGTTTTAATGTAAAACATCTCCCCATGCCCATGGAATTAAATAGAGTTCTGAAATGAATGGCATTCTGCCAAATGTACAGGGCAATTTGACCTTTGCTTTTCTGCTGTTAGAATATAGAGTGTGGTATCAGATGTTGCTAAGCAATCCTCAGTGCAGTCATTATTAAAGAGAATTGCATATGAGCACTTCGAAGTTACAGCATGTCTGTATGTATTTTACCGCACCACAGTATTTCTTGCTTAGTCTGCTAGACTGATGTATCAGTATTATGCATAATTTTACTTTTACTATACAATTCATAAAGCGCCGTTTTACTCCTAGATTATTTAAATGTAGTGAACAGGTTCTTACTGCAAGCAAGTGGTATCTATTTGTATATTCTGAACTGTGCCAAAAGCACTTTGCAGACAAGTAATGATAAGTTCCTGCCCCAAAGAGAGTACCATCTAAACAGACAGTGTACTAATAAAGAATGGGAGATGGGATGTAACTAAGAACACTGTGACTGGACAGTGAAGATTTTCATACCTTTTGATACTGCTACAGTTCTAGTTTGGATTTGTTCAGGGGTATTTTCCAACATCTCATTTCTTTTTTTTTTCTTTTCTTTTTTGCAGGGAAGACTAAGGTATTAGGCATTTTGAAATAATTGCATTTGAATGAGGAGAGGGTTATGTGATGGCAGAGGGAGAAGGGAAAAGGCGCAGATATGAGAGAGAACTTGATATGAGGGAGCAGTTAGTCATGCAAGTTGCATAGAGTGAAAGAGGTGTGAACAGAGGGGCAAAAACCGCTTAACATTATTTTTCAGCTGTGTGGTGTGGATCTGTATAAGGGGTCTAATTCCTTCATGGTAGTTTCATTGTGCTTGTATCTTGGCAAAGGTGTTTTTTTTCCTCCTGTAAACTAAATTTAATTTAGTATTCATGGAAGATTCCAAATATGACACCCCTGAAGAATGAAATTCTATCTATCCACAAGACTGATACAGCATGAGCAACAGCTTTTCAAGCTTCTCTATCCTGCTCCGACCAATATAGCTTAGCCTGTCTTTTGAAAGGAACTACCTGTAGTACTGAGGAGGCAGTTTGGACACTCTACTCTTCAGTTCTTGGCTCTTTGGTCATCTAATTCTTGACTTTTCTGCTGAAATGGTCACCTGTGTACTATTAACTTCTATTTTGGATGTGTAAACCTATCCACTATGAAATGAGATCACCCAACTCTTCGCATGTAGGACATTAAGCTGCTGTTGGACAAGAAAGACTGTTGGTCATACCAGTGTAGTCCACCATTTTAATCCATGATCTGTAGGTGCAAGGCTCAGCATCTCATTACGCTTGAATCGTCCATTTTTTTCTTCAGTAAACTTCAAAAGCATTTCTCTTCAAGTCATTGGAACAGCAATGATATTGTAACAACTATGGTACAGCAAAGTATTGTTATTGACGTGTTTACTGAAAAAATTACTCATGCTTTTCTATCATGGCTGGACATATGAGTGTACTGTAGAGTTTCCCTGATTTGAGTAGATATTCTAATTTAACTGATTGCCAAAACACATAGCCATGAAAGAAAATCTGAACATCACCTGTCAGTTACTTCTGTCTCTTTCTTTAATAAACTTCCATCTTTCACTCCTCTTGATTTCCCTAGTTTGATATCTCAGTCCTGCCTACCCATTATGTCAGAGGTAACCATGGCATTTCCTATGCAATAAGAAGACATTTTGTCACGTAGTCCGTGACAGATTTTCAGCACTGTTCTAGTACTTACAGAGACTTTCCATTCAAATGTCAAAAAATCTGGAGAAAGATGAAGCAAATTATCAATACGCTGCCTTTGTCTCCAAATTATTTAAAAATACTTATAGTTTTAAAGAAAATGTTGTAACTACTTATCAGACAAATGGAAAGAATAGTATTGTAGCATCAGAGTATCTGGAGGAAGGAGGAGAGAGACCAGGTCAAAAAATGGCAACAAAACTTTAGTACAGTCAGACTTTCACAATAGCATCTACTTTTCCAGAGTCAGCAAAAGGCAGCTCCAGCTTCCTCAGAACACTACTTTGTTTTTAATTGGCCCAGCCTCTCTCTCAGACCACACTTGCCTTCAGCCCCACTAATGCGGGGAGGGAGATGGCCATTACAATACATTCACTACATTCTAGAACCCTCAGAAGAAAAATCACCTAATGAAGAACTTCATCAAACTCTGTGGGTGGAAATTTAAATATAAAAAAGTGAGAGATCTTCAAGCTTTTTTAAATACAACATAAAGAAACCTAGCTTTATATGCAAATTGTATTCCAAAAGAACTATACTTCACTAGAGAACAGAAAATGAACACTATTATTCATGATCAGGAACAAGAGAATTAGTTATCTTGTCATCTGGAGCTATGGTGACCAGATGTCCCGATTTTTATAGGGACAGTCCCGATTTTTAGGTCTTTCTTCTATCACCCCCTCCCCCCTGTGTCCCAATTTTTCACACTTGCAGTCTGGTCACCCTATCTGGAGCCTCCCCATTTTAAATGGCAGAGATCAAGGTTGCAAAAGTACCCAGAAGTCATGCAATGCAAAGCTAAGGTTGCCCCACATTCTTAACTCTGCCACCATGTGTAATACAATATAGTTAAGCTTGGCAGAATTCAATATTTTGTGAATATAATTTTGACGGATAATATTGCGTTTCATTTTTAAGCATTTTTTCCCAAATTTTATCTATTTGAATTTTCACAGTTGAGGGAAATTGGGGGAGGGCAATAGACCTTGAGATTCAAAAAGTTAAAGTTTTATATCCATTAAAACACAAATTGTCAACATCACATATCAAAATATCAAGGTTTGATTTAAGGATTTTTAATTTGTGTAAGTTCTCAAGCAGCATTTTTCATACTTTGCCTGTCTTGAAATATTTTACTATTATTGATGGAAATGTTTTTTGCTGGTTTGTGTGTGTACAGTGAAATCAACGTTTACTGACATTTACTGATAAAAATCTAATCCTATCAAGCCTAAATATAGTGTTTAGTCAGCTGTTCATAACCTTAAGGTCTTCTATAGTTGTAATCACTCTAGTATTTAAGTACTTCCCTGGATAAATTGAATCTGTATTCTGAGGTTCCTAAAGGACTTCAAAGAGTTTTCTGTCCTTCTCCCCTTCCTGCATAAGGGCCAATTGTCATCAATAGTTTTCTCAGATAAATAGTAACTGAGAAATATTTACCCTTGGATTAACAAACGTATTGGAGCATGACCTTTCGTGGGTGAATACCCACTTTGTTGGATGCATGTACATGCTACGTGCTTCCGACGAAGTGGATATTCACCCACAGAAACTCATGCTCCAATACGTTTGTTAATCCAAGGGTAAACATTTCTCAAATGTATTGGAGCATGAGCTTTTGTGGGTGAATATCCACTTCGTCGGAAGCAGGTAGCTTGTACATACATCTGACAAAGTGGGTATTCACCCACGAAAGGTCATGCTCCAACACATTTGTTAGTCTATAAGGTGCCACAGAACTCTTTGCCGCTTTTACAGATCCAGACTAACACAGCTACCCCTCTGATATTTAACCTTGGATTGAAACTTTCCATTTGAATAGGATTTTTTCGGTGTATTTACTGAACTTCTGTTTTAAACACACCCGTTTAACAAGGTGCCAGCGATAGGTTGGACAAAGCCCTGTTCTGCAGTCAAAATGCCAGGAAGCTTGGTTTGAAACTTCAGGCTATAAATATTCCTATTTATATATGTATAGCCTACATCTTTTACTCATGTGGAATGAATAAATAAGTGAGGTTAAATGCCTGGACAGCCAAGTTGCCATAGCAGTACATAGCAGAAATGAGAAGCTTTATCTGTATCTTTGAAATAAGTATGCTGCCTCCAAGTAACAGGAAAAGTCATCAGTAATGTTAATTACTTTCCACAGCACACAGCGAGCCTAAAATCAGAGAAATTTCAAACATGTTAACACAAAAATCTTCCTTGTGTTCTTATTGCTTTTAATTGCCGTGGCTCTTCAGTGACAATTTGCCTGGTTCACTCTCTTTTTTAATAATTATACTTTTTTTTTTCTTTCATTCCTCAAAAGCACGTTGCAAATAGTCTGGGTGGAAGCAAACCCACAGAAAGGGGAGGGGGTGTATGTGTGTGTGTGCCTTCATGTGTCTGTGGGTGTATAAGATGGTGGTTTGATTGTATAGTAGTTAACAAGAGTTTTATCAGCAGGCGATAATCTCAATAACCATAAACTGTAGCAAGTTACCATAAGTAAAAGTTCTGATCAGCCCAGGCTTCTTCATCCAGTTTACAGAGCCTGGGTGTAGAGCCCTGCCTCCTCCCCTCAGTGTTCTCCTACCTCTGGTTCCCCATCAGCCATTTGAATAGCTTTTCTGTTGAGCACCTGTGCAATGGAAGATAAAAGAGAAGCCAGAGTTAACTACTCTGCTTTACTGGGGATCTGGTACAGCTCTTGTTCTCTGTCACAGCACACAGTTCTATCAATAACCTGCCTGTCCAATTGAGACTCTTTTGAAGTAAATTGTAGAGATGGATGAATTTCTGTCCCACTGGAAAGTCCACTATTTAAATATTTGTTTTCATCCTGAGTGAAAAGCTAAAATATTTTGACCTGAAAATGTTTTATTGCAGTTCCTCTAACCCAGGGGTCAGCAACCTTTCAGAAGTGGTGTGCCGAGTCTTCATTTATTCACTCTGATTTAAGGTTTTGTGTGCCAGTAATACATTTTAACGTTTTTAGAAGGTCTCTTTCTACAAGTCTATGATATATAACTAAACTATTGTTGTGCCTAAGTAAATAAGGTTTTTAAAATGTTTAAGAAACTTCATTTAAAATTTAAATTAAAATGCAGCACCCCCCGGACTGGTGGCCAGGACGTGGGCAGTGTGAGTGCCGCTGAAAATCTGCTCGTGTGCTGCCTTCAGCACCCGTGCCATAGGTTGCTTTCCCCTGATCTAACCAAATCGAAATGCTTTGTTTGGTTCAACATTAAATTGTGTCCATCTGAGCTGCCACAATGTCTTACAGGGGTTGTAGTTCAGGTGCCTCATGTTCCCGTTCTCCTATTTGGGCTAGACTCCCTGACTGGAATATATTTTTTTATGATCTATTCCTGTCCTGGGCCTCCCTGACTAATGTTACAGTTCCACAGAGGGGAGACTGCAGTACGTGAGGCACCCAAGCTACGACACTCATAAGGCACTCTGGCAGCTCAGGCAGACACAACTTAATATGAAAGTAGTCCAAAACAAAATGTTTCAGTTCACTTCAGCAAACCAAAATGTTTCAATTCAGATTGGCCCAACCTCAAAATGAATTTTTTAACATTTTCCTGACTGACAATTCTCTGCAAAATTGACATTTTCACACAGAACATTTCTGTTTTGTGAAAACCACATTTTCCATTGGAAAAAATATTTCAATAGAAAATTCCTGACCCGTTCTAATAAATGGGTAGCTTCAAGTGCATAGTCACTCTTGTAAAGCAAAAGGGGAAAACTCCTGGGATTATCTGGCAATTAAATAATTAGGAAACACACCAGGAGGGGGAAGGAGAGGCTGAAAAATATCATATTTAAATTAAATGGGCATGGACACCCCACAGAGCTGTGTTGTGTTTGTAGTTCTAGAGGAGTTTGCTACCAAATGCAACCTCCCTTGGCAGGAAAGGATAAGTGATAGAGTTGCAAAGGACTATAAGATTTCTAATAATTGCTCACACTATTGTGCCATTTAGTTCAGGACACAGGACTATATAGATTGATGACTAATATCTGATGATTCAGATGAGACCCCAAATAAAATGAACAGCACCCAGCTGATTCAAGTACATCAATGTTGCTACAAGGAGGTTGGAGGGGGGGAGAAAAATTGTTCTCTTTATCCTCTGAGGATAGGACAAGAAGCAATGGGCTTAAATTGTTGCAAGGGAGGTTTAGGTTGGACATTAGGAAAAACTTCCTAACTGTCAAGGTGGTTAAGCACTGGAATAAATTGCCCAGGAATGTTGTGGAATCTCCGTCACTGGAGATTTTTAAGAGCAGGTTAGATAGACACTGGTCAGGGATGGTCTAGATAATACTTAGTCCTGCCATGAGTGCAGGGAACTGGACTAGAAGACCTCTTGAAGTCCCTTCCAGTTCTACACTTCTATGATTCTATGATTGTGCATGATTTTCTTTAAAACATTCCCAGTCAGTTAACATAGGAGTAAGAGCAAGCAGACAGATAAAGTTATTGCTGTCATACTCGCTTGCTCACTAAAGCTATTAGTCGCAATACACTCTATCTGGTGCTACACTGGAGAACCCATCCAAACCTTACTTTGGCAAAATGCATTGGAAAGGGTATTGTTTATCACTACACTTGCTATTGAGAATGCCAGAGGTCGGCTTTTGGAGAGGCGTAAGTAAAAGAATATCATGTTTTCATATGTGAATTTGGATTTCAGGTCAGTTTAAAAAAATACTCTAAAAGCTTTGGTTTGGTGTCCCATTAAATATACTGAAAAATTATCTAAGTCATACAGTGCAGTTTCGTCCCACGTCAGGATTGGGAGAAAGAAAAATAGATTGCTAGGAAAAACACTCCCATCTTGTTACAGTTATCAGTGTCTGAAAATAATAGAGTGCAAGAGACAGTTTCATTTCTAGTTCTTCAGTTTTAGTTTTGGAATGTGAGATGCAATTATTAAATTCAAACTTCAAGACAGATTTAGGAATTCATTTTATATTTTGAATGAAAAAATATTTTTGTAGGTAAATGGATCTGACGCTCCTAGAGGAGATGAAGGATTAAACAACTGTAACCTAAAGCCCTTTCTGTAAACTGTTCACTATAAATTGAAAGTACACTGTTACATTGATATAACGCCACCCGCTATAACACGAATTTGGATATAAAGTGGTAAAACAGTGCTCCAAAGGTGCGGGGCTGTGCACTGCAGTGGATCAAAGCAAGTTCAATATAACACGGTTGCACCTATAACACAGTAAGATTTTTTGGCTCCCAAGGACAGCGTTATATCAAGGTATGTGGAGTATAGTATATGGGTGTCTGACTGTTAACCCTTGGACTCCCTTGCCTTGTTAGAAGGTAAGTATTTCTATACATATGGTTTGTGAGATATGAGCTTTTTATTTTTTAACAATCAAGGCTGCTGTGACTCAAGATCCTAAAGAAAAATTTGCATTGATGATGAAAAAGACAAAGATATAAGGTGGTGACACAGGTTTCCAAGCCTGTTCAACCTGTCAGTTGCTATGACTGTCTACTTATGATTTTCTTTCACTATGCCTGGCATTAGACTTGGCCAGGGAGGTCAAATGCTTGGTAAGGATGCATATGTCCTTATTCTTCACATTTCATGCAGCAGATGATGGGTTTTACTTTTATTGTTTACTTCGGGCATGTCTGTTCAAATCAGTTTTAAGAGTAGAACTATTCTGAACCCTCCATAAACTCTGTAGCTGTGTTGAAGAAGAAGAATGGGCTTAGTCTATCTCACAGGAAAGCAGTTCTAAAGTTACTGAGGTATAAACATTTATTACAGTGCTTTTCTTAAACATTACCAATCAGGTAATGCTATGATCTGAATTGAGCACCAGCTTCCCAATGTAAAATAGCATCTGAATTGTGACTGTCAACCTTCTTCATGCTTTGCCCCACTTTTGAAAAGGAAAAGAATGTGTTCCACCAACTATATATTAAATACATACTTGTCATGTTTATGTCAGATTTGTCAGTTTCATGAATATATGAATCTAAAGTGATGGTAATGATGCATCTAGATTTTAAAATATAGTAGCTTCTGCTTTAGTACACCTCTACCCCGATATAACATGAATTCAGATATAACGCGGTAAAGCAGCGCTCCAGAGGGTGGGGCTGTGCACTCCAGCGGATCAAAGCAAGTTCGATATAACGTGGTTTCACCTATAACGCGGTAAGATTTTTTGGCTCCCAAGGGCAGTGTTATATTGGGGTACAGATGTATGATCAATTTGGTTAGAGTGGTGAATGAAAATGCAATTTATAGTTTTTAGCTGTACTGTCCCATAGTTCGAGTCCTTCATAATGCTGCACAGTCACATGGTTTCTTGCCTGCACAAACCAACATGAAATGACTTCTTTAACATCTCCACTCCATCTCTGTTTAGCTTTCAATTTGCATTTTCAGGAACAGTGACCTAGCTAGCAGGAATTAAGTCCTTAATAGTCCTTAATAGCTGCAAGCTTCCTTAGGAGCAAGGGCCTCTGCAGGTGGGTACCAGTTCCATAGCAGCCTGAGCTGTAGTGCTGCTAGTAGCTTCTGCAGCAGGAGTGTTCTAAGAAAGAAATCCTTATGTGGAGTGTTAGATGTGTAGTGCAAAGGATCTGTTACAATAGTTAACTCTTCCATTCTTTCTCATCAATGGAAATTAGGTTATTTTATTTAACAAAGTAGCAGTCCTCCTCATGCTTCTAGCTGCATGGCTAATTTTCAGGCAACCAATTGGCAAGCCACCCAAAACTCGTCTGCAGTCCACCGGTGGTCTATGGGTCATGGATTGAGAACCAGTGAACAGACAGGATTTGCATATTACCAGGAATCTGTTAGACATGTAAGCAGTCATGCAGATCTCACAATGAAATTTCTTCCAGATGAGAAGGATGTACACAACTAAACAGGAGAGTTGTTAAATATCACCAAAGCACTGCCCAGCCCTATTAAATGCTTTAATTTAGATGAAACATCTGAAGAGCATTTATTGCCAAAAATAAATTGGAACTTCTGTCAGCAGCTTCTACTTGTTTTGCAGGCAACACAAATTATATTAGACATTTACCACATCCAACAAGATCCAAATGTACGTTTTGCATTTATGCTCCATTTGGAGTATTGATGATTCAGTGAATTGCCTTTTCTGATTAAATGAACTGTTCTGAGCTACCCTGTGATCAACTTCCTACAGTAGCATTATTGCAAGTTGGGATGGTGATGGGAGTCTGGCATTACAATTTGTTATGAATGGAATAGTCAAAAATACTGTAATCTCTGTTTTTTAAGCCTTTTGTTTGACAACCCACCATGCTCATATAGAATGTTTTTATGTATAACATCTTTCATGTATTATATAACATTCTTTATAATTATTTAAGAAGAAAACAGAAAAGATTATCTTTCTTCCCTCCAACGCCCACAATAAATTAAACAGATAAAGGGAAAAAAATGTGGGCCAAGTTCACTGCTGTTGTAACTCATTGACGTAACTGGAGTTACATTGACAGGTAATTTGGCTTAAAATATTTCTGAGGCTTAGTCTTAAGCAAAGAGCATCTGCTTCACAAACCAAATAAGGAAGAGTCCTAGTTTTGAAGAGCATCACAGTGAAAGGTTCAGGATGATGTCAACCCTTATTCTACTCTTGCATTTTGTATTGCAGACAAAATAATCTTTTATGCCAGTCTGTCTGTAATTTACTGTATTTATTAATGTGCACCTTATAACAATAAAAAAGGGTATTCAGAACTCTAAGAGCCCCTGATGCAAGCTACAAAAATACCTAACTGTTTTCAAGACTGAGATTGATAAATTTATGGAGGGGATAGCATGGCAGGACTTCTTGTAGCAAAAATCCTCAGTGTCCAGAGATGGGACACTAGATGGGGAGGGCTCAGAATTACTAGAGAATTCTTGCTCAGGTGTCTGCCCTATGGGTCTTGCCTGCATGCTCTGGATCTAACTGGTCACCATATTTGGGGTTGGGAAGGAATTTTTCCCTCGGTCAGATTGGAGAAAACTGGTGGGGCGAGGGGTTCGCCTTCCCCTGCAGCATGGGTCACGGGTCACTTGCATGTTTAAACTAGTGTAAATGGTGGATTCTCTGTAACTTGAAGTCTTTTAAAATCATGATTTGAGGACTTGAGTAATTCAGCCAGAGATTAGGGATGTACTACAGGAGTGGGTGGGTGAGGTTCTATGGCTGCAACATGCAGGAGGTCAGTCTAGATCAGGAGTAGGGAACATACGGCACGCGTGCTGAAGGCGGCACACAAGCTAATTTTCAGTGGCACTCATGCTGCCCATGTCCTGGGCACAGTCCGGGGGGCTCTGCATTTTAATTTAATTTTAAATGAAGCTTCTTAAACATTTTGAAAACCTTATTTACTTTACATACAACAATAGTTAGTTATACATTATAGACTTATAGAACGAGCCCTTCTAAAAACATTAAAATGTATTACCGGCACACAAAACCTTAAATTAGAGTGAATAAATGAAGACTCGGCACACTATTTCTGAAAGGTTGCTGACCCCTGGTCTAGATGATCACAGTCATCCCTTCTGACCTTAATGTCTACGTATCTATGAGTGTGTGGTTTGGAAGGAGCGCACCAGCTCTTTTGGATCAAGGGAAGTGTTGGTGGTAAAAGACTTGGGAAAATAAGATGTGTGAGTAAGAGAGAAACAGCACTTTGGGATTTTATTGTCAAACTCGGGAGTAACCTTGGAAAGAGTTAATGAACTTTGTAGTTCAAATTCCAACGGGAATTTAATCAAAGGAAAGACAGATATAGAGTACTAAACTTATGTTAAGCCTTACTGTGAGGAATTAGCACCCTCAGAAGATCATGCTATTGATAAGTAGTGACAATATATATTTTTATCACACCCAGGGGAAAATTGTTCTTCCTGCTAACGAGAAGCTATGTGTTCTCTAGTGAATAGTCAATTTTGTTTTTAAGCAAACATCTTTAGAAAATAAACAAAAAAATTGAGTGGAAATGGTTTTCTGAATACCTTTTGGACAATAACTGCTTGATTTCTATTAATTGTTTTTTGCATTTTCATCAACAGGCTGCAAAGAAAAAGATTAAGGCGATAATCTTTCATTATCACATTTGCAGGCATATGTCTGGATTTTGATTCTTTTTTTTAACTTACTCTGGTAGTGCTCAAATAAACTTAATCTATAATTGGATGAGAAAGAATTGCATCAGTGTTAATTCTTCATTGACAATAGAGCCCTATTCATTTCTCCTCAGACTTTACTCAGGCGAAACTCTCTCTTAAGTTGGAGTCTTGTCTGAGTAAGACGTACTGTTCAATGCCCTAAAATCATCTGTAATCATATCCTTTCTCTCACAAACTAAATATGATTCTCTTTATCTGATATGTTTGGAAATGAATGCAGGTCAGGAAAAATCACACTCTGCCGGAGTCGCATAAGATTTTGAAACAGTAACAGTTACTTAGACTTTTTTTAAATGTAGAGGAAAATTCTGTCATGCAATGTCCATCCACTGCCATGGATTCACTGCTGGGAAATCCTGTCCTTTCTTTCCTAAGAAAAAGGGCAAGCAGAAGAAACAGTTAGAAAAGGAAGTGAAAATATTTGCTGTTTCTATGATCGTGTAGCCAATTTACACAGGTGCTATCAATTGAAAAGGTTTCAAAAAGAGTCTTTTTAACAGACTGGAAGAATGCTTTACAGACAATGTTTTATGTATGATTAGCACCAACTTTTATTCAAAATTTTAAAAGTTCTTTGGGGTGGGTGTACCAACAATTCAGAGTACTAAGGTTTTTGCCAATCAATGTTGACTGAATTTACACATTTCTTGACCTTTCATAGATAAATTCCTATGAGGGCCCGAGAACTTATAAAGCTAAGTAGTTCTGCCAGCCAAAGGATGTAGGATGTGATACTCTTCACAAACTACAAGCTAAGAATGATGGAAATATAGTCCATAGATTAGCTTGGGGACTGTTAAAGTCAGTAATCTTAAAATGTATTTTTAATATTTGTGTGTGTGAATAATTCTTGTCCATGAGAGGGAAAACTGTGATTTTAGTGCATAGATTTTTCTTGGTACATTTGAGGTTGCTAGTGGAGCCATACAAGCATACAGCTGTTTTTTGGTTTTATATCTGTAATGGAGTGCTGGGAGCTAGCTGGTGAGCACAGCACTCTGATCACTTAGGCATCAATCAGCTCCCCCCAGAGAAGGCTGATTGGGGATGTATAAGTAAATTGGCTCATCCGACCTCCCAGCCTGATGAGCCAATAGTCCATCAGCAGAAGGGTATAAGAAGGACACAAGAGGAGAGTACTGGGGAAGAGAAGGAATAACCAGGGCTAGCTCAGCCCAGTATGTGCAGAGATCTTAAGGAAGAGAGACCTCTGTTCCTCCTCAGCTCTGCAAGAAAGGGCTAAAGGTAGAGAAGCATTGTGTATACATGCAACAGTATTGGCACTGGCGAATATAAATCACAGGAAGTTGCCACTCAGTGGGCAGAGTCTGACAGGTTCCTGGGGCACCTGAGGATTGAGATGGACCACTCCTTGTTGCAGTGCCTTATTAAGCACTACTGGAAATGCCTTCCAGTGTTAGGGTTGAGTTCAATGGGTTTACAGGTGTCGAGAAGAACTATTGAAGTAGTTTTTAAATAGCTATGGAGGCCAGTGGACACTCAAGATTCAATGTAGCTTATAGTAACTCCTTCCTCCCCTCCAGCCAGTTTCCATAAATAATTTTAAAAAAGCTTTTGTATGCTGTATGTAGTGATTTTTATTAGTATTAAGCAGTTATGAGATAAGACAGCCTTTTAAATCAGGCTTATTTATTTTACTTTAAAAAATGTTTTGATTGACTGTGTTCCTCCTAAAAATGAGGGCTGCTAGCAGTCAGTAACCAGGCATGTGGCAAGCAGGCACTGGGTAAGCGTCCATTATACAATTCTGCTAGTGCACCTCATTGCGGACCTGCCAAACGCTGCTCTTCCAGACAGTGTTCGGCCTCCTCTAACAGCAACTGCATATCTGGTTCAGTTTTGGTGGTTATGTGAGCTAGAATGGGACCCCCAAACTGCTTTTCACTTGTGACTGAACAGGGCCTCTGGGTATGAGGGGACACCCAATATGGTTATGTCTATATTGCGGCCAGGGTTGTGATTTGTAGCTGGTGTAGACGTCAGATTACCTTACACAATGCTCTGGTGAGATCAAGTGATATTATTTTTCCAATTATACATCTGGGGAGCTGAAACACATTGATGTTCAGGCCTAGATTTTCAAAAATCCAATTAATTTTGGATACCTAAGGGCTTGATTCTTCAGAGTACTTAGCATTATACATGTTCGAAGCACAGCTTCCATTGCTTTCAGTTGTAGCTGTGAATGCTCAGCACTTCTGCAAATCAGACCCCAGGGTCTCATGTTGCTTACCCAGAAAATGAGGAACACCTGTGAAAAATTTGTTCTAAGTGACTTGTCCAGCATCTGTGCAGAGGCAGCCATAGAATCCAGTTCCCTAGGGCAGCCTTCAGCTGCCTTAATCATGAGATCCTCCTTTCTCTTCCTGCAGTCCCTTGCCTCATTCACTATAAACCTTCCAACATTTCTGCAAAAAACAAAGCAGAGCTTCTGCAGAGAACAGGGTCTGGTGGGAGTTGCCCTAGTAGATATTTCTGCTCCTGTGGCCCTATCCTATGCCTCCTGCTCCTCTCTGCCCCACCCTCACTTCTGATCTTGCTCTTCTCCTATCTATCCCTCATCCCATCCCTTAAAAAAAATGGGGGGAGGCGCGAAGGCATTATAAACTAAAATCTGAAATGTTTATTGGACACTAAATAAAAAACCAAAAACTTCTAACTTCTATTGATGATCAAAAATGTTTTGGTTTCCAGTTTTTCCTGAAACCTTGAAAATTTTGATGAAAATCAATTTTTGTGCAAGCTTCCATTTAACCAAAAAGTCATTTTTCATTTAAGGAAGAGGGCTAAACCATTTTTCTACCAGATCTAGTCTATTATATTACACTTCGCAGGCTAATTTTTGATTCTTTAGCTTGTACAGTGACTGTGATCCATAGCTGTATATGTGCATGTTGGGTGAACAATGTCCTGACGATTTAAGAAACAGTTCTGGCTGGTTGGATCAGTTCATGTGTGCATTTTGTTTTGTTTCTTTCTCATGTAGACACCTAAGGATAGTGACAGGTGAATGGTTTTTTGAAGAGAGGGCAAAGCGCTTCAAACAATCCAACCTCCTTGGAACTGATGTTGTCAGACAGTCCATCCTACGCAAAGTCCCAGGTAAAAATAAGAACACACAAGAAAAGTTGTTCTCTGTTTAGACTTATATTTTAAACATAGTTGTCAAAATGTTTTTACCAAATGTGGGTTTTATCCTTCGTATTCTAGAATTCATAGATTGTGTCACTACTTTTAATAGAGTCATAGTTTCTAAGGCCAGAAGGGACCATTGTGATCATCTAGTCTGACCTCCTGCATAACACAGGCCACAGAGCTTCCCCAAAATAGTTCCTAGAGCAACTCTGTTAGACATTTAATCTAGATTTAAAAGTTGCCAGTGATAGAGAAGCCACCACAATACTTGGTAAGCTGTTCTAATGGTTAATTACTCTCACTGTTCAATTATATACCTTATTTCCACTCTGAATTTGTCTAGCTTCCACTTTCAGCCATTGGATCATATTCTACCTTTCTCTGCTACATTGAAGCGCCCATTATTAAATATTTGTTCCCCATGTAGGTATGTATAGACTGTAATTAAATCACTTCTTTACCTTCTCTTTGTTCAGATAAACAGATTGAACTCCTTGAATCTAACGCTATAAGATATGTTTTCTAAATCTTTAATCGTTATCGTGGTTCTTCTCTGAACCCTCTCCAACTCATCAACATCCTTGAATTCTGTCTCCAGTTCTGATGCCCACTATTCCAGCAGTGGTCGCACCAGTGCCAAATACAGAGGTAAAATAACCTCTATACTCCTACATGAGATTCTCCTGTTTATGCATTCCATGATTTCATTAGTTCTTTTGACCACAGCATGATCAGCTGATTATCCATCACAACACCCCCTACCCCATCTTTTTCAGATCTGTTGCTTCCCAGAATAGTTAACATCCTGTAAGTAAGGCCTCCATCCAGTGTTCCTAGATGTATACATTTACATGTAGCCATATTAACACACACATTATTCGCTTGCACCCAGTTTACTAACAGTTTAGATATCTCTGTATTACAGACCTACCCTCTTCATTTATTTACCACTCTTTCTGCAAACTTTATCAGTAATAATTACATATTTTTCTTCTAAGTCATTACTAGAAGTGTTAAATAGCATAAGGGCCAGGAACCAATCTTTGCAAGGCCCCACTAGAGATATACTCATTCAGTGATGATTTCCCCATTTACAGTTACATTCTGAGACCTATCAGTTTTTCATCCATTCAATGTGTGCCATCTTAATTTTGTATCATTCTAGCTTTTTAAACAAAATGTTATGTGATATCAAGTCAAATGCCATACAGCAGTCTGTCTATTACATCAACACTATTACCTTTATCAACCAAACTTTTAATCTTTAAAAAAAAAAAAGTATCAAATTAGTTTGGCAGGATCTATTTTTCATAAACCCATGCTGATTGGCATTAATTATATTACATTCCTTTTATTCTTTATTAATCAAGTTCCATATCAGCTGCTTCATTATTTTGCCTGGGATAAATGTCAAACTCACAAGCCTATAATTACCTGGGTCATCCTGTTTACCTTGTTAAAATATTGGCATGACATTAGCTTTCTTCTAGAACTTCCCTGATGTTCCAAGAGTTATTGAAAATCAATATTAACAGTCCATCAAGCTCCTCAACCAGCTCTTTTAAAATTTTTGTATGCAAATTATCTTGATAGGCTGATTTAAATTGTCTAACTTTAGTTGCTCCTGTTTAACATTCTCGAGATACTAATGGAATGGAGAGAGTGTTATCATATGACATGATTACATAGTCTCCCCCTCCCCACAATACAGAACAAATATTTATTGAAGATTTTTGCCTTTCTTCATTATTATTGATAATTCTACCATTTCTGTTTAGTAATGGAATGATACTATTGTTCAGATTCTTTGTGTTCCTAATATGCTTTAAAAAATCCTTATTGTCCTTAACTCAGTTGGCCATAGATTTCTCCTTGTGTCTCTTTTGGTTCCCTTTTCAGTTCTCTACAGTTATATTCATTACTATCAACTTCCCCTTTCTTCTGTTTGTTATATCTTAATTTTTTTTATTTTTTATAGTTGCCTTCTAAACGCAGTCATATTTTAACCGATATGGCCTTCTTCCTTGATTGTGGCTTCTTTGGCATCTAGTAACGTGTTCCTATACAATTCCCAGTGATCACTGAACTTGAATAGTAATTATGTATTAGTCAACTTTTTTATTTTGCAGCCAAGGTCTGAAGAGTACCGGACACTTTACAGAACATTGAAAAGAACACCCTCTCTATCCTGAAAGCTTACAGTTTATAGGAGATCTTGACCTAAATAAACATAGACAAATTATTCAGTAGTGCAAGATCTCTCAAATTTCATTTTCTGGATCCTACATCCAGACATTCCAGCATGAATTATGCTGACCTCTAAACAACACTAATTATCCATCTTTGCCACTGCTTTCCCTCTCTCTCCCCACCCCACCCCAAACTCAAACTGTAATTCTCTGTACTGTACTAGATTTTTTTTTTCTTATTCTGCATGGGGGAAGACCTGCTAAGTGCTAGATCACAGGCTGTATGCCAGCTTATTTGTACCTCTTTATTCTGAGGCAACATCTTAACTTTCCTATCACCTAGCTACCCATTGCACATACACAAACATGTTTACACATGGATAATGTGGTCTGCTTCACTGATCCAACAGGGGATAGCACATATTACATTCCTCAGAGCTGCCTCCATGTCTCACCTCCACTACAGCTTCACCAGCTTAAGGAATAGGAGTTATTTCTGAATACAAAGGTCCTCTCAGCTGAACTATTTTAACACTTCACCCACATGCCACCATCTAAGTACAGCCTGTGTTTCCAGGTAGTGTTTATCATATTCAGCGGCTAAGTTACAGTGACTAAGTGTATTTAGGAAGAAGGAGGGCTGGCTGCCATTAAAAAAAAACAAAACCACGACTTTGAATTCTGATATTCTATTGTCAAAATACTGACCTTTCAGGTATGAGTGCCACCTCAAGAATTGTCCATTGGCACATGACTAGCATTCATGGTTTTCTGTCTTTATTTTATGCAAGATATTGAGATGTATATTTTGTTTTTATTGCTGTATTTGTGTATTTATATTTTTGTTAGATGTATAATGAGAAGAAAAAGTAATGTCCAAAGCATTTTGTCCACATTTTCCTCCCAGATGAAAACATTTTTAATGCAGAGAACGTGCTCTCTCTCACTTAACACAGGAAGAGCTATAAACTGCAAAGTGTGTTTTGTCATGTTCCTCCATCACTAAATTTATTTAATTTATTAATTAGCAACAAAGTTGGGGGCATAATCCAATGGAAATGTTGAAAAACATAACAAATGAAAAAACCAACAACAACCTACCTGCCTCAAATTTCTAAAATAACTAAACTAAAATTGGTTACTTTTGTGATGCTTTCTTATTTAAAAAAGAAACCGAGCTATGCAAAAATGGCTTTGTGATAGTCTGAACAGGTTTTTTAATTAATTAAAAACATATTCTATATCAGATTCACACTTGGCATATGTTGCCTGTATTTCTCTGAATATTTTTTTTTCTTCTTCAGATACTGTTTCCAGTAAGAAAGAAGGAGGACAAGAGAAAGATCAGGCCCAGGAGACTGTAGAGCAAAGACTAGATACCCCAGCTTCCTCCACAAGTGGGCAGAAATCAATATTCAGTGGACCCAGAAAGACAGGGTAAAGTCTTGAAGTTTGGAAACTGATCATTCAGAGTGTAGCACCTCTGAGCAGATTTTCTTTTGAATCTCTCTCTCTCTCGCTCTCTCCAGTATTGCAGATCAGACCAAAATCTCTCAGGGTTCGAAACAAGCTGCTTTGAAACAATTGCTATCATTAGACTGCAGTCTCGTAGGAAATGCAGCTATAACTACCTTTTGCTACAAGGTAGCAGCAAAAGGCAATGGCAACTATTGGATTTTTCTTCCTGGGAAGAGGTTACACTTTGAATTTGAAGTGTCTCTAAGTGTGCTTATACTCTGAAAAATGGCATTTTAAAGGTCCATGTTTGTTTCCTCTGAGTGGCTTCCACATAAAATTAGCTCAGTTTACGAGTAAAATGATGTTTTGCCCCGAACTTCCAGCTCTGTAAACTCACCCTGTGATCTGAAAACTGTGTTTTCCTTTTATGAATCATCTTCAGTAAATAAAAATAGTGCTTGGGCACATTACAGTCTCAGTGACGTCTGTGCAACCCCATTATCTTTAGAATATCCCCTCAATAAAATGTGTCGTAAGGCAAGTGGGGCTATGTGTTCGTAAAGAGTGAATGGTATATGTGCTGTGGGGTTGCATAGTTGTTACTGGGGCATAAATTGGTACTGATGCATGAGAAGGATAGAACTCAGCTTAACTTTTGGATCGTGGGCTGAGTTAGCGAGGCTTGCAATTAGAAAAACAACTTTTTATTGGTAAATTGAGCACGTTTTGACATGGAACATAGATGGTCACTCTTCATAGGAAAAGCATTTGGTTAAGAGTTTGCTAATTAGTACTGATTGAATTGCTATCCAGGTGCATCTACAGCGTATTGAATATGTAAATTATAAGGGCTGTGATGGGCAAGGGAATAGAGGAGTGAACTGGACCTCTGACAATCAGTCAAAACTTCACTTGATTTTGCCTCATTAATGCTGGATAAAAGAAGCAGCTGCTGCTTCTGAGTACTCCTATGTAGATGAAGGGAATGCAGCCTAATGAATCGGTGGCACTAAAAATTGCATTTAATTACAGTTCATGCAGTTAATAGCCATGGTGAAGGTATACTGAAAGTCTGCCTCCTTAGTGGAGTGGAGCATTTACTGTCTTTGCTGTGAACACTTAATAGCACAGTAACTAAATATTTAGAGAACTGATTTATGCCTGTTTCTTATCTTCCCTTTTTATTGCAATTCATCCTCAAATGGGAAGATCTGCTATGGTTAAAATTTCAGTATTTCAAGTTACAAATCAACTCCAAAGGGGAAATATTTATTGCAGAGAAAGCTAGGAAAACATGGGAATTGTCATATTGGGTCAGACTGCAGCTTCACTGAATCCAGTATCTTGTCACTGACTTTGGCCCAGTGCAGGGACTCAAGAGAAAAGTTGCATCCACTTTCTTCCTCATCTTCTCCAGTTGAGGGAGTGGCACCAGCCTCACTCTTGCCACCAGATGACTAGTAACTAGGCATCCCAAGGAGGATTGCAGAAACCCTCCAGATCTCCTTGGAGGGGGTCCAAGATCCAACTCATAAGCTCTTGGACATCCTTCAGACAAGGTGGGACTTCCTGGTAATGAGGCCATATTTGCAGCTGCTAAGGTGGTGGGGAACACTTCAGCCACCTGCGCCACTCTCCCAAAAAGGCATCAAAGAGGCAGAATATTTGTTCTCCCACCCTAATCCGAACTCTTTCATGGTGCAGACTGTTATGGAACGCAGCACGCTGCACCAGCCTAGGTCCACCCCTTAAGTCAAGGGTGCCAAGAGGCTGGATCTCTTCAGCAGGAAGAATTTTTCATCAGCTAGCCTTTTATTTCATATAGTGAATAACCGGGTATTGATGTCCAAGTATGACTTATTAATTACAACAAGCTTTTGGAGTTAGCTAATAAGCTGCTATTGGAGTGTGGTCTCCAATTCCAAGCCATCCTTGACAAGGGGAAAATTGATTGACAGATTGTCCCTGCAAACAGATATGACAACTTTGGTCATGATGAGGTAGGCTTCCTGGCTGCAATCCTCAGGTTTTCCCCAAGGAGGTCCAGGCAACAGTAAAAGACCTCCTCTTCAAGAGTAACAACCTGTTCAGCAAGGGAACACATGAGTCACTTCACTCTTTTAAAGAGTCTTGTGCAACTCTCTGCTCCTTGGGGATATATATCTGGTGCACAGGAGGAACTCGTAGATCCTATCCTGGCTCCCAGCCCATCTCTCAGTAAAGGTCCTTTGAGCTCCCTAGGAAGTGACACACATATAGCATGGCAGTCACAGTGCACCATTACCTTCCCCTCTTCAATCCCAGCCTCCCGTGAAAAAGGTATTTTGATGAGATGCTCGAAAGACATCAGCCAGTCTCCACAGTACCAGTTATCTCCACAGCCTTTGATGGCTGCCTGTCCCGTTTCCTCTCAATGCAGCACCCTATCATGTTGGACAGATAGGTCCTAGACAAAATCTTGATAGGCTACACCATAGAACTCTTTGCTACTCATTCTCCAAAACACTCCTCCCATCTGTCTTGACAAGAGGTCTCTCAAACAGGAGGTGAACTCTCTAATTCAGCTGTGGGCAGTAGAGTCTATGCCTTCTCAACACAGGGACAAGGGTTGTTACTCAAGATATTTCCTTGTACCCAAAATGAAGGGGGGCGGGAAGACCAATCCTGGACCAGCTGATGTCTTTATACGGCATTCAAAATTGAGGATGAGCAAGTTGGTTTCAATTATCCCATCCATAAATGAAGGTGACTGCCTTGTGGCCCTTGATTTGAAGGATCCGTATTTTCATATAGACATTCATCCAGTTCACAAGAGAGTCCTGCCCTTTATGGTGCACCAAGATCACTCTTACCACTGGACAGAATCTGCATGATGAGGGACATCATCACCCAGCTCTGACTCCAGCCCCCAGATGGCAGTCCTGTCCGACTTGGTCCTGCTAGATCACGTGGCTGCCTGCACCTAGGTGATATCCTTCGTGAGGCTCCATCTCTGGTGCCTCCTGGCATGGTTGTGGACAGTCTATGCTTCCAAGCACAGATGCCCAGAACAAACAAGTTTCACTTCCTCTAAACATCTTCACATTTCTCACTGCATGGGAAATGAAAGAAACTGTTTGCATAGGGGTTGCCTGTGTTTCCCCCCATCACCACCTACAAAGACACTCACAACGGATACCTCTCTTCTGGGCTGGGGAGTGTGCCTGGATGGCTATATTTCTCAGGGGTCCTGGATTCTGCAAGAATCGGAACGAAGCATCAGACTTCTCAGCAGTGCATGAAGCATACAAGAGGTTCCTATCCTTCATCCAGTCCGCACGTGTCTAACTCATGTCAGACAACATGTCTCTACAGTATTTTGTATAAACAAACAGGAAGAAATGAAGATTACCCCACTCTGCATTGAAGCTGTTGTGCTCTGGAACTGGTGCATTCGGCATTGGATAATCTCCTTGGCAGTGCACCTCCTGGAAGCAATGGACACCTTAGCAGACATCCTAAGCAGGCATTTCCACCAGGATCACAAGTGGGAGCTCCATTCTTCAGTGGTGCAAGACATTTTCTGGCAGTGGGGTTTCCCATTGTGGGACCTCTTTACAACCTAAGCAAACAAGAAATGCCTACAGCTCCTAAGTGCCCACAGGCATAACTCCAGGAGAATACCTTTCTGGTACAGTGGTCAGGTCCGGTAATATATATCTATTATCCCATGTCTTCAAGAAGGTCAAAGCAGGACAAGGCAACCATAATCCTGGCACTACCTTCATGGCCAAGACAATTTGGTGGCCTTTCGCCCATTCATACATCTGTACCTGTTCCTGAACCTCCTGTCTCAGAACAGAGGTCAGAACTAACCATCCAAACCCAGCCTCCCTCCATCTGGTTCTTAGAGAGAGGTTGTCTCTGAATAGGTACAGTGCATCCTTAGCAGCAGGAAGCTGTCTGCAAGGAAGTGCTATGCTGCCAAATCGTTCTCCATCTGCTGTCAACAGTAGCTTATCTCCAGAAGCTCTCAGATCCCTTTTATCCTTTTATTTGGGACGAGCCCCCAAATTGTCGGAGAAAAACTCAGTTCTCACTTTTTGTTTGGGTGCAGCAAAGTCAGATACTTTATTCTGTTTAGCAGCTACAACAGGGAGAGAGTGCACTAGGACATAGGGTCTCCTCTTCCTAGAAAGGTCTCTCAACAGGTAAACAATTACAGCAGCATTTATACTTTTGTTACATACAATAATAAGCAACAGCTGCATTTTGTTTATACATAGGTCATCCTGATATCTTGTTTTTCTCACTTCTGAGACTCCAGTCTACATTTCGTATTATCTACAGAAGGTCAAAAAACAACTTCTCCCACAGTTCTTTTCCACTCACCTCACACAATCCTCGCTTCTACAAATCTCGCGTTATTAGGGTTACAGATAGCCTAACTCTTGCTAACAAAGACTGTCTTGCATTAAGATCCCCTACAAATCCCTGTCAGTTCTTTCTCTGCTTCCACAATCTTCTCTCCTTGAAGACGCTGGGCCTGTCTGTCAGGTCGTCACCCTCTGTGATAAAAGAGTTCTGCAGTATATTTGATAATGGAAGATTGATCTTATAACTGGAAGATCAGAGCAAAGTACCATGAGTGATTTTTACACAGCTTTTTGAAAAGCCATGGGAACAGTTAGATCTGTTATCACAATGCAGCTAATATATACCGCTACCCCAATATAACGCGACCCAACACCACAAATTCGGATATAACGTGGTAAAGCAGCACTCTAGGGGGGCAGAGCTGTGCACTCTAGTGGATCAAAGCAAGTTCGATGTAACATGGTAAGATTTTTTGGCTCCTGAGGACAGCGTTATATCGAGGTAGAGGTGTATAATATATAGTCTCCATCAACAAATTTAACTAAGGCATCTTAGCAGCCATAGCAGGAGCCAGCTTCAGACTCTCAGATTTCTGACATCACCCAAGACATCTTTACTTGGGCTCTTGGAGGAGGGAGGGAATGATAACATTGTGCTCCAGACACAACACAGGACTCTCCCACTTCCCTTTTCATCATCTCCTCCTTTTCTGTCTGCTTTACTTTACGCCATCTTCCCATTCTTCTCTCATTCCCTCAATCTTATCCTTTCTTGCTCCTCTCCTTTCTTACCTCATTACCCACCTATTTCACTCCCAACCAATAAAAAGGAAGCAGAAGGAACTAACATGATACTTAGTGTCATCAGAACTACTACTAACTGAAGTTGTCACTCTGACCACATTGATTGTATGTCATACCTAAGGCCTTATTCAATTCACAATATTGCAAGAATTGCAGATCCCGCAATATTCGGCTTCCACTGCAATTTTATCAGCCATCCAGAGCTGACAGTAGGAGCCCTGGCTGCCAGCCACCCGGGGCTAACGGGGGGACTCTGACCAGGGCCAGCTCCAGACACCAGCATTCCAAGTTGGTGCTTGGGGCGGCATTCTGCAGGGGGCAGCAGTCCCTGTTGTTTTACCCCCAAGCAGCGCGCCGAATTGCTGCCATGGGCAGCAGGGGCAGTCCATGTGCCCTTAGAGCGGCTTGCGCATTTCCGCGGTGGTGGCAATTCGGTGACAGCTTCTATGTTTAGCTGTCCACGGCTACATAGAAGCTGCCACCAAATTGCCGCTGCCGTGGAAACGTGCCAGCCACCCTAAGGGCACACGGACTGCCCCCACCGTCTGTGGCGGAAATTCGACACGCTGCTTGGGGCGGCAAAAACTGTAGAGCCGGCCCTGACTCTGACTGGGCTCCTGCTGTCAGCCCTGTGCATTAATGATTGGAATATAACTACGGCTAAATGTCTGATTATCAAAAAAATGAGAAGGCATAATGTAATACTTGAGTGTTTATATTGTTCCAGCAAATTTTTCTTTAACAAATAGGTCTTCTCTGGCTTTTCCAAATTACTGCAATTAATATAGGTCCATTTTACTTTTCCGCAATTTTCCATGTCTTGTTTGCAGCTCAGCCACAATTATTTGACAATCATCCTGCTATTAAGTAGGGACTTTTTCATGCCCCTTTCCACCTCTGTGTTTTTTTGTTTTTTGTTTTATTAGATCATAAGCTCTTTGGGGCAGGCTCTGTCTCTTCTTATGTGTTTGCACAACTCCTGGCATGTTTTAACTGGTAGTGTAATACATATGGCTCTATTATTATTTATGTGAGTCGGAGAGAGAGGTGAGCGTTTTTCCTAAACCTGTGACTGCCTCTTCTATTTTTGACCTCAGCAATACTCAAAATACATAGCCCCTAGAAGCACAGCATGGTGCTATCAGAACCATTGCCTGCTCTCTTTTCTAATAGGAAAGATCTCACAAAAGTAACATTGGCTTAAGTGTTGTGTGCTTTACATTTTCACCCTGCTTTATTTTTTTTAATTTATGCTCCTCAGGAAGGCCATCAGGGCAGTGACCAAAGGAGAAATCACTAGTGTGAAAGCTGAAGATGGAAGAAGCAGCAGTTCAGAGGCTGATGCCCAAAGTTTACGCAGTGTCAGGTCTACTCCCTGTTCTGACAGGTAAGGGTCAGAGAAGTCTGATGATAGCTCAGAGCTTGATCCAGATAGGCCCAGAGCAGTCCTGTGTAACCCTTTGCGCTCTTGAGTGCTCAGCACTACTGGAGCTGGTTGAAAAATGTCAACATTTTTCAGGAAAATTTTGTCCTTTTTGGTCACTTATTTTGGCGAGCTGTGCTCAGCACCTTGCAAAACTGAGCCTGTAGTCAGTCGAGCATAAAGCTGACTGCAATATCTGACTTGGGCAAAATGTCAGTTGAGCTTTTAAAATGTTTCACTTCCATAGTCTTTCCATAATTATTCTGATGATATCTAACTAATTCCTTGATCAGTTTTTTCTGGTGTAAGAGACCTCAGTTATTGCCCATTTACAAACAATAATACTGTTGAGTATTAAATAACCTGATGCCCATGTTTTGAATGCAGATTTTGTAACATGCAAAAATAAATCCAGAATTTGGCCAACTGATATTTACTACTTTTCTTATTTGCATAATTTCCACAAATTATGCTGGATACAAATTGTGTTCACTCAGTGTTGATTGTTTCACTTGCCTAGAAATCTTATGATTTGGATTGAAAAATAGTGTAATTTCACTTTATGCTCAAATGGAAATTTCCAATATTCTTTAGCAACTCAAAACATATATACAGTAGCACTTGAACATTTGGAGGGGTTTGTTTTCCTTATTTCCCACAAGTGGAAATACACCATCCTCACAGACATGAACTCTGGTGGAGTTGGGGGTGAAGGGTGTAACTAATTCCAGTGTCCAGGGCTTTCACTGAGAATGGTCTGCTCCCAACTCCTATGCTGGTATCCTTAAATCATGTGGGTTGGCCTAGTGGGGTCAAATCCATCCCTCATACCATGGCAAAAATAATTTAATTATTCCTGAGCCATCCGTAATATATCAGTGTTACACATAGCTTTGAATATCTGAAGTGATGGGAATCCATAATCTCCCAGAGCAGTTTGTTCCATTAATAACAAGAACAGTTATGCAACTGTAAGAAAATTTTCTGTGCTGCTCCTTACTGCTTGTTCTGTCCTTATTATTTAATGAGAGCAATTGATCCCACTGCTCTGTAACGTGTTTTCTTAACATATCACAAGACTCGTTCCATAAAAAGGCAACAGAATTACCAGAGTACATGTGAAAGTACTTTTAAAAATTATTATTAATTTTTTGTTAAGCAGTGAGTTTTTCTGGTTGTTTGATGGTGCTGGGCAAGGCCTGCAGCCCCCTAGTGCACTGTGATGGTAATTCCAAGCAAGCAGTCACAAACCACTAGATTTTGTAGCACTCAGCCCTTGCAATAAGGGTAAGGGGGCACATAATCAACTGCTGTAAATTGTCATACCTCAGGGGAGCTATGACACATTGCTCCTATTGAGAACTTGCTGCCAGATTGCTAAAAGACCTCAGCATCTGATTGTGACGGGGTCTGTCAGACCTTCTCTGTCTCCTGCTGGAGGCATCAGCACCTTGACACATGTTGCCCGACGAAAATCCACTCAGACCAGGTGACCGACAAGACAGTCCTCCAGAGGCCTAGAAGGGCCAAGAGAAATATTGACTAGTGGAGAACCAGAAGGCCAGTTAAAGAAGGCATGCCTGCTTTTGGTCAGGGTCAGAGCTGGGTGAGACTGGGACAGAGGAGGAGCTCCTCAGGGCTAACCCCAGGCCAGGGCCTTGACCTAAGAGCTGCAAATAAGCACTTGCATTTCAGGTTGTTTTTTTCCCCTTGTCTTTATCTTAAGGTGCAGCGAGCCAGATCCTGAGTTGCTGTTTTGTTACACGATTGTTTAGAGACTGACACAGAGTTACAGCATAAGCTGTAGGCGGCAGACCCTTGCAGACTCCAATGGGAGGGCCTGGTACAATTGTACTGGGCATGGCCCTGAAAAGGGCACTGCAGAGCAGTCCCCTTTTCTACTCCATTGTAATGTAAGCAGAAAAAGGCATAATGAAATCCAGTGGTTGTGAGCTGAAGTTAGACAAATTCAGAATAGAAAAAAGATGCAAATTTTTAGCAGCAAGGGTAATTAATCATTAGAATGACTTACCAGGGTATATGGTGGATTGTCCTTCACTTGAGTTCTTTAAGTCAAGACTGGATGTCTTTCTAAAAGATATGCTATAGCTGAACCAGAAATTATGGACGTGATGCGGAAATGTATTGTGTGAAGTTCTTGGGCCTGTGTTATGCAAGAGTTCAAACTAAATGATCATAATGGTTTCTTCTGGCCTTCAAAATTCATAGATTTTAAGATCTGGTCACTTATTTTTGTGCCTGAAATAGGACTTAAGCTCTTTTGAAAATCTGGTCCCAGATGATGGGGAAAAAAAATTTGTGTTTTTCCGAGAATAAACATAAAACAGTAGCTTTTTTAAATACAAAACATCCAAGCCAATTAAATGAACAGCAGCTTGAATATTAATCTCCTTGGCAGCATTCAAAGTTCATTGTGAATGGTATTATGTAAGAAGAACATCATAATAATTGATTAATTGCAGATGAGTCCTATTATTTAAACAAGCAACTTATTTCCCTCCTGGCTTTTGATTTGTTGACTATAATTATTTATTGTACTGCAGAAGGTGAAAAATTGGGAGAGTTCAGGGAGACTGTAAACATCAATCTGTTTTTATTCACTCTGAACAGATCTCATTAGCCAGGCCAACTTCAAAGTCAACTCTTGTCTAGAATCCAAATCCAGTTTCCTTTAGGTAATTGGACCTTTTGTGTGCAGCCATGGTTTGTGCCTTGAAGTTTTATTAGAACAGAGGTGGGCTCTTTGCTGTTTCTTTTTTGTTTTGTACCTGTATTTTTTTCTGCTTAACTGGAAGGATTGGGGTGACAGATTCTTGAAAGCAAAGTTCTATCTTACTGCTTAGCATTGCTACAATGCAATGTCCAAAGACAGAACAAGAAGTAGATCACCCACTTCATTAAAATTCCCTTCTGTGATATGTGTTTTGCAAAGTGGGCAGAATAGACTTTGCAGTGGGTATTCAGATCTGCCGCAGTGAGCATGGTACAAAAGCTTAGGCTGTGTCTAGGGTACGAGCTACGGGTGTGATTCCCCTACTTGTGTACACATACTAGCACTAACTCCCTTTCAGCTAGCATGAGTATAAGTAGCAGGGTAGTCCTTAGCAGGGATAGTGGCTATAGAGGCATGGATTAGCCAGCCCAAGTACAAATCTGCCTGAAGCTGATGGATATGTGCTCAGCATGGCTAGACTGTCCCTGTTCTGCCGTAACCCGTGCTTCTGTGGCTACACTGTGATTTATACTTGTACTAGCTCAGTCAGAGCTAGTGTGGGTATGTGTGCACAAGCAAGGGAATCACGCCCTGAGCGTATAGTGTAGATGTAGCCTTACACTATGTCTGCGGTGCAAGTTAAGGTGTGATTGTAGCATGAGCAGGCATACCTGTGGCAAAGGTAGTGCAGATGTGGCAGCACAGGCTAGCAACTAGAGTACATGTCCAGAGCCTCTAGCAGACTTCTGGTCTGGTTTCTAGTCCGTGCTGGCATGTCTACACTACTATAGCTACCTGTTCTGGCCAGGTTAAAGCTAGCATGAGTATGCCTATTGGGCTGCAATTTCACCTTCACTTGCAGGGTAGACATACCCTTAGAGACAGAGAGAAGGTAAACATGAGGGCAAACTTACAGGTAATCACCAGAACCATCAAAAGTACTTTTCCCTTTGGGCTTCATCTAAAATAGTGGTACCCAACCTTATTACACAGGAGGGTCACATGAACCTGAGCACAACCTTGTGTGGGCCAAACAGATTCTACATATTTTAATAAGATTGAAAGTCACCTGTATTTATTTATATTTTAAATTCAGCTTGTTTCATATGTATTTAGACAGGTTGTTTTTATGTACAGTATTGTCTATTTACACACTTGTGTAAACTAAAATGATGTAAACATGATGACAAAATGCTAATGAATTGGCCATTAGTATATTGCGTTGAAGCAGGCCATGGGCATTAGGAATGCTCTGGTGGGTCGTACATTGGTCTAAACATCAAGTAGTGGCATCAGCCAGAGGCAAGATTCAGGATTTCTTCCATCAGTGTTGATTCAATATGGCAATTTTCACCTCTATCCATCATCTCAGCCTCACCGTCCAAATCAGTGGCTTGTATCAATAGAGCTACTAAAGGCACATCTTGACATGTCTGTGTGTTCAGGAGGGACTCTGTCTGGATGACTGAATTACCTCACTGCCTATAGGAAAGGTTGAATTCATTGAGATGTCTGGAAAGACTAGGGAGCAGCTCATGTTGATGCTTACAGTATAGTATCTTATTCATATCTTATCAGATTGAAAAAGTAACAATGTCATATACATAAGGTACATTTATTATGTGTACTCTTGTTAATTTAAATACTAATTGTTAAAAATAGCATCAAAATCTCTCTTAACCATCCTATATATCGGCTTGGAATTGCAAAATAATCATCATTGTAATAAAAAAATCTTAAACAGCTTCTTCCAACACCAATGATGTCCTGGATTTTTCTCTGTTGCCCTTTTTGAATAAATTGGCCTCCTCTTTCAGCAGCCTTGCCAAACCAAACAATATTCAACAAAAGGGAAGGAAGAAAAGAATGTAAATTCATTCTTGCTCTAACACCTTTGCTTTAGGGAAAACTGCACTGGCCTGAGAGCCAGGATGTCATGAGCTCCCTTCTTACATTGGCTTACCCCATCCCAACAAAGATATATGGATCTTTGACAAGTCAGTGTGAGGCTACAGAAGGTCACTTCTAGCATAAATGGTAAAAGAACCAAGGTCTCCAAAATGGAGACTTAAATCTCATTTACTTAGCCACTCTCCTCCTTCAGACTGAATGAACACCAATCTATGTGCTTGGCTAACATGTTGGTAACAACTCCTCTAACTGCAGGACTGCCTCCCTTCCCAGGGTATGTCTGCACTGGTGCTGGTACAATTTCTGGCTTGAGTAGACATACTCAAGCGAGCTCTGTTCAAGGTAGCAAGCTAAAAACAGAAGTGTAGCCATGGTTATGTGAGCAGTGGGACAGTTTAGCTGCCTAAACCGATCTCATCCAAGACCCTAGGTGCAGAGCTGTCCCTTGGGTAGGGTGAATTGCGATGACCGCTCTGGGCCCTGCGTTTTGGGGGGCCCCGCAGGCCAGTGTGATTGGCTGGCATGCTCGGTCCTGGAAGATATAGGCGCAGGAACTAGTAGTGTGGGGGGTGCCACCGCGCACGCCCAGGGCCCTGGCTGCGCTGATGCAGACCAGGGCCCCCAAGCTGGTGGGGGCTTATTTGTCCCAGGCCCCCGCATCTCCCCCCAGGGATGGCCCTGCCTAGGTGCATATTTGGGCCCTCTTGCCGCCTGCACCACAGTGACTATGCTTCTGTTTTTAGCACACAAGCTGAATTAGAGCTAAGATGGGTATGTCTTCTCAAGCTGAAAATTACACCTTCTGACTCCATGTAGACATATGCCCAGAACCAGAACAGAATCAACAAATCCTGACTCTCAGTGTTTCACTGCTGTCTAGCAAATAGTTGTGTAAACGAGTGGCAAAATGGGTCACATTCCCCTGTAGCAGTTGACCCAAACAGAGGTAAAGGAGAAAATATGCTCAAGTAGCAGAGGTCTGTGTTGGGTGACTGAAAGTCCTTATTTCAAATCTGGTTGATGATGCACATAGGTGTTCTTATGGTTACACATTATGGAATTTGTTTCTCAAGCTTTCTTTTTTAACAACTTTTATTTTTAATTCACGTAATGAGAAAACATCCTAAAAAACAGGTTTATTAGTTAAAATCTATTACAATCTTTCAGTTATTGTGCAACATGCAACAAAACCCAAGTGTTAGACATTCTGGTTATTTTGTATTGCAAGTTTGAAAGTTGAGAAGTATGAGACTCCAAACCCAACAGTGACACTAGAATACAGTTGACGCAGAATAGTTTTAGCTTTCTTTCCTAACAGTATGGAGTCAGCTCTTTATATAAGTCATAGGGTGGATGGGGGTTGGGAGAGAACCCTACAAATTATTTTTGATATGAACTTTTCACAAACATGTAAAGATAACGGAGCCATCACTGAACAAAAATCCAGGGGTCTTCAGTACACAACGGCCACCTCCTTGCTGTTCCTAAAATATTTCATTTTCTTTGGGGTGGCAGAGTATTTTAGTCTTACATTCACAGATAAGAAGCTATCAAAGTGTTTTTCTTATTAAGGGACATTAAACTCTCCAAATAGGATATGTTCACTCTGAATACAACCCTGGTCTCATGAATCTGTATTCTGACTTAAGTTACTAGAGGGACATGAGCTGTCACAGTCAAGAATTTTGTTCCTCGGTTCAGCAGCGGATTTTATAAAAGTTGCCAGTGTGGCAAAAGGGGTTTTCAGTGCAGTTATTCAAAATGTGATTTGACAGGATAAACTAAGCGAAGGTGTCCCTCATGTGTCACATCTAGCATGAAGGGAACGCTGACAGATTTACTGAGAAGGCTAGTAACATTTTGTTTATGTGGGTGAAAATGTCAATTCAGTTCTAGCAATGTTTCCCCTCCATCACCTTTCTGTTGTTATCCCAGTCTCTCCTGTGATCATGTTTTCCTGGTGGCATGGACTGGAATTACTGTATCAGTGCCCATTTAGAGATGATAACACTGCTGAGTATTAATAGTCAGATTCCTGTATTCTGAACACTGTTTCTTTCTGTCAGTTTTGTTGAATGACTGCAAGCTTGGCAAAAAAATGTGGTGTGATTTCACTAGTGAGCAGAGTCATGTAGGAACTGCTGGCCTGTTCAGGCCAGGAACTCTCATTACAAGGTAAATGGGACAGTGTGGAGCACTGTCCCTCTTGAGGAGCAGACAGACAGATGGAGAGGTTTGGAGCAGCTGAGCCAGCCGACTCACCTGGAGTGTCTGTTGGCATTGAAAAAATCTGCAGGTGCATCCAGAACCATCATACTGCAGTAACTTCTATTGCAAAGCAAGGGGCAGTGTGATGGGGAATGCCATGTGAGGAACCAATGAATCAGCTGCTGAAAATAAGCGCACTTATGAAATAAGCATGGAGGAAAACAAATCTTGTGCAGTTCTTGGATTATATTAATGCTGTTTGCCAGAGACGTGTTTAAAATGTTCCTAATTCTGAGAATAAATGCATCAAGCAATGTATACAGACGGTATCTCCAACCAACCGTCACCTAATTCTTCCCTTCCCTGCCACTAGATATAGATTCATAGTTTCCATGTGGTGTTTGTAGCTGATCCATCCTTAGAGTAGATCACATGTAGCTTATATGGTACAAGATAGTTCTAGAAAACTGTGTTTCCTATTTTCCCCACTTGCTGTGTTGCCAATGTTTTGAAAACAGGGATCTGTTTGTCCTGTCTCCTCAGGGGGAGCACTCTTTCGCTGAACAACAATGATGCAGAGACCCTTCCCGGTAACATGAAAGGCACAGTGAGCTCTGGGTACCGAAGCAATACCTCCACTCCAGTCTGTCCGAGGTCACCAGCACTGAGCACATGCAGCATGACTTCAGATTACGGCAGGGTAAATGTGTCAATGCTACTAACTGCACAGATCTCCCCTTCAGACATCACTGACACCACAACCATACACACCACAGTCAATATCTGATCAACTTGCAACCAATAAACGCTAAGGCTGCTGAAGATAATACTATTTATTCCTTAATCCTGTTGTGACAAGTGACAGTCTCTCACCATAATGAAATCTGTTAAACTCACTATCAATGATCTGGTTTTTGGATTGGCAAACATTATTCTCATTCTAAAATGTCCTGTTATTACTTAAATGTTAAAAATTACTACTTAAGATGTAAGGGTACATCCACACCCGTCAGTTTCCACAAGATTTTAACCCCTGGGATGCTGTGAAGGGAAAGGTTGAAGGAAAATAGTGAGAGGATAGCAGAAGGAATTTGACAGGAGAGGCAGTTAGGCAACTTGCCGAGAAAAACTGAGTCACAGGAGTTCAAGTTTGAAGGTTTTGTTGACATCAGGAGGTTGGTACAGGTGTGAAGGACCTGCTTCTGTGGTGGGTACTATGCAGAGCTCCAGACAGTTTGGACTTTAAAGCTGCTCCCCAAACTCCTCTGACTAGTGCTGGGCATGAAAGGGAACATCCAAGCAGTTTCTGGGCCTAGCTTTTTAAATGTCTTTGTACCTTTGTCCAAGATTAGTGATCAAAGGGTCAGTTAGGAATTGGATGCTGTACTAAGCTTTCTAAGGCCCTGGGAGAAAGCACCACCACTTTCCCTCAGAGAGAGATTACCACATTCTTGAATGCCGTATCAGCCTTTCCTGGCAGGGCCAAAGCATAATGGCAGAGTGAATGAGAGGAAGGACCTTCTCCTTTCTTCCCATAAATGAACTTCTGTCCTGGGGAAGGAATCCTCTTGATATTGGTGTGTCGTTTCTTCTGGGATAGTGAGTCTTCCCAAAGATTTCTCTCCTTCATTCAGGACAAGTTTGATCTGTAATACTAACGAATCGCTGTTGCACAAATGCTAGGTTGCTGAGTGATTCCATCACAGTCAGGTCCTCTCCTCACAGTTTCAAGTGTGTCCTGATTTTTGAATAACAGTGTGGTGAAGCAGAGAAACCTCCAATCAGCATGGAAGGGGCTAAAAAGAGCCTTCGGGCCCAGCTAGCCTCGCCCCTTTCTACCTGCAGCCAATGCCAGGCCTGGAGGGGAGAGACAAGAAGGGAGCTTACTGTCAGAGAGGCAGGAGTTAGCTGCTTCCCTACCTGAGGGAAGGATCACTAGCTTCCTACCTGAAGTAGCCACTGGTAAACAAGCACCATCTTCCTGGCCAAAAGAGGCAAAGAAAGAGGTCTAGGAGCACCTGACTTACAAGGAGCCTGGGGTCTGAAGCACTGAGATCTTGAGGGTGGTTTCCACCCCACCAAACTTATGGCTGCCCTGCCAGGGGAAGCTGGAACCATAGCAGGACACTGCCCAGCGTCCACGAGGGGGCAATACTAGAGACAAACATCACAGGAACTTGTACTATAGGGGCCGTGCCCCAAACTGAAGGGGCAACAGTGGGAAGAAGCCCAGGGCAGTGGACATAGACCCCCTGCTGAGAGCTTCTCTACTCAGGGGTTGACTTACACGGGGCTCTGGGTTGAGACCGGTAGAGTGGGAGAGCCAGAGTCCCACTACCCTCCTTCATTAAAGACTGAGGCATCTCGACCACAGAAGCAGGGGGCAGGAAGTTTTGCACTGCAACCAGTAGGACAACTGGCCTTCCAAGCCCCCCTGTTACAAACATTTTTATGTCAATCTCTATTTTGTTGCTTTTTTAAAAAATATGGCAACACCTGATAAAGAACTGATAGCAGTTACAAGACATCTGTTTGTGAGCAGTGATGTACGTGTGTAGGTATTGGAAGTGCTAGGTGGGAATACAGTCTTTCAGTATGATTCTATTTCATGTAGTTCTGTTGTGTTGGGTAAAAGATATAACCCCCATCAGTCATTCAGCAGGGCAATATGATCAAGGAAATTGCTCTTACTGCTGCTTAATTAGTACAAATTCCTAACATCTGAAGAGGTTTCTCATTCCAAAATTGCCTTACAATGTTTTACAGCAGCTAATTATCCTGATCTCCACATCAGTCCAATAGAGATATCAGAAGCACAGGCTGCAATCAAGATGCTGAAAAACAACAAAGCTGAGGCTGATGATCAAATCACAGCAGAAATGCTAAGCGCACATGACGTTACCAGACTAATGAAACTGGAGAGCTGTTCAGCGAAGTCTCAGAAAAAGAGACTCCCCCTTGACCAGTGGAAACATGGATTCATTGTCAGACTGCCCAAAAAAGGTGATCTTACTGACTGTAACAAGTGGATCAGCCATGCCGTCAGGGGCTCATTCACCTGCACATCTACCAATGTGATATATGCCAACGTGCCAGCAATGCCCCTCTGCCATGTACATTGGCCAAACCGGACAGTCTCTACGTAAAAGAATAAGTGGACACAAATCAGACGTCAAGAATTATAACATTCAAAAACCAGTTGGAGAACACTTCAGTCTCCTTGGCCACTCGATTACAGACCTAAAAGTTGCAATATTACAACAAGAAAACTTCAAAAACAGACTCCAGCGAGAGACTGCTGAATTATAATTAATTTGCAAATTGGACGCTATCAAACTAGGCTTGAATAAAGACTGGGAGTGGATGGGCCATTACACAAAGTAAAACTATTTCCCCATACTTATTCCCTCCCCGCCTCATCCCCAGTTCCTTACATCTCTTTGTCAATTGCTGGAAATGGGGCATTTTCATTACCACTACAAACAGTTCATTTTCTCTCCTGTTGATATTAGCTCACCTTAACTGAGTATGGTAACGCCCATTGTTTCATGTTCTGTGTGTGTGTGTGTGTGTGTATTTATATATATCTTACTACTATATTTTCCACTACATGCATCCGATGAAGTGGGCTGTAGCCCACGAAAGCTTATGCTCAAATAAATGTGTTAGTCTCTAAGATGCCACAAGTACTCCTGTTCTTTTTACAGATATAGACTAACATGGCTGCTACTCTGAAAAGTAAAGAGGAGTCGCACTACTCTCTTTTGTAGGGAAAATCTTCTTTATCGCAAATACTACAACTATAAGGAATAAAAGAGGCAGTGGATACAATGCTTAGGGAAGAACAGATTGGATTCAGGCTCAAGTGATCATGTGTGGATCAGATTTTCACACTAAGGACTGTAGTAGATGAACATATACAATGCCAGACTCCTCTTACCAATTTCATTGATTTTTTTTCCCCAAAAAGTATTTGACAGCCTGTATAAGGCATACATTGCGGAATATTCTTCAGTCTTATGGAATTCCAGCTAAAGTCATCAACATCAGCACAGCGTTGTACAGTGAAGCAAAATGCTATGGAGGGGTGAAAAACCAAACAATAGAGTGGTTCATTGTGGACACTGGCATGAAACCTGGCTGCATTCTAACTCTGCTGTTGTTTTGCATTGCCATAGACTGAATAATGCAGATGTGCATTAGCAACACAAACACTGGCATGTCATGGGTAATGGCAAATGCCTAGAAGACCTAGACTTTGCTGCTGATATCATGCTAATGAGAAACACTTCTGAAAAGCTACGAAGGCAGATGCCTTTGCGAAGGCCAAGCAGGGTTCAAAATCAGTTACACCAAAACAAACATCCTTGAAACCCAGACATCAAGCAGTAACATTGTAATAGAAGGCAAAAATATCAAGAAAGCAGAACAGTTCATTTACCTGGACAGTACTATATTAGTAGGTTTACCAATTTTGGTTGGACGTATTCTTGGAAGTTTCATCACAAGACATAGTCTTCAATTAAAGATTTATCTTTAAATCCTGGAGATTCCAGGACAATCCTAGAAGGTTGGTAACCCTATATACTAGTCAAGAGAGACCTCAGGAAAGAAGTGACATCAAGGCTAGGAAAGGTGTCCACTGCATTCACTAAACTTGACACACTCTGGAAATTAAAGATATAAATTACCAAAACAAAACTGAGAATTTTCAGCTTAATTGTAATCTCAGTGCCAACATGCAGCTGCGAGAGCTGGTGAGCTATTAAAACTTTAGATAGAGCACTTAAATGCCTACAAAAGATTCTGAGTCATTGGATGAAGAGACTTTAACATCAATGAAAAGATGAGAGAAATCACCAACGATCAGTTTATCTCTACAAGAATCAGAAGGTAGCGCTGTACATATTTGGGGCAAATACTCCAGTTGCCAACACCCAGACTCCCACATGGAAACCAACTAGTGTGAGGAAACAAGGACACCTAAGAGAAATCTTAAGAACAGCCACTAACAAGGAGAGCAGAACAGTTGATCCCAACAGTATAGAGCAGATTGAAACAGCAGCTAATGACAGAGAGATGGAAGAGTCTAGTTTCTTCCCTGTACACAAATGTTGATGTGAGCAGGATGTAATAATAATTATCCTTCATTTATGTTTTTAGGAAGGCAACTATCCATGCGATTTTGCTGATCTTAAATTTTGCAATGATTGCAGCCTTTGTACTAGCACTGATTGTGATTCCCTATTTTAACTTAATCCCACCTGACACTTAAGTGTTCTGTGAAGAGAGAGAGGTGTGTGTGTGTGTATGAGTGAAAGAGAGAGAGAGAGAGAGGACTTTGTTCTATGACTACAGGGGAGTTAATGAGCCACTTCACCTTGAATGGTCCCTTAGAATATGTTTTGACAATTTATGCTAAACAATCTGTTCCAGTTTGCATTTAGCTGTGACACTGAAAATGCCTTTCCCAGACCTGAAGAAGAGTTGTGTGTAGCTCAAAAGCTTCTTTCTCTCTCACCAACATAGGATGGTCCAATAAAAGATATTACTTTCTCTGTATATAGATGTATATAAATCCCCCATTACATCTTATGTGGTCTTTTTTTTAACTGGAGTAACTAAAAATTGGCAAGCTTTTGAGATTCACTCTGTCCATCAAGATAGTTTCTTGTTCTGTTTTTTATTCTCCTGCGCTTAGAGTACTATCTGTCAAACTGATTGACTAGTGACTTTAATATTTACTATGCATATATTTGAATTGATAATGTCAAAAAAAATTGTAATGGAAAAAAGTGCCTGCAAATACTTAGAAGACAGTAGCCAAAATTACCTTCAGTTGTCTCAGTGATGCTTTTTCACATTATTATAAAAATACCACTTTAACTTCACTTTGAGTTTCAGAATGTTCATCTCAATTGCACTGAGCAGTGATTAATGAGTTAACATTGTGTTGTTTTGAGAGAATGACCTGCCTTTCCTGAATACATGGCTGTCAAAGGCAGGGATAGAGATTCAGCTGCAAGTGCTAACCATATCTGAGCTGCAGAAATGAGTCACAATAGTCAGTCTGATTGCTAATAAGCAATATTTCCATTAGCCTGGTTCTGGCATGCAGTAGGGAAAGCTTTTGTTAGTGTGTTACCATTTCATTTTATACAGGTGTGATGCTTAGCAAAGTCAGGGACACTGTAAAGGCAGGAACCTTTCTTAGGTATGCTCTCTTCCCATTGGCTCCCATGATAGATTGCTACAGGTGGGACATTGCAATCTGTCTACAGATACTGATATCATGACAAGCTTCCTTCATGTTACCTATGGTTCTCTAGTAGTTCTTGTAGTTACTAATATATGCACCAAAGGTTGTTTTTCAATTGTGATGTAGTCTCTCTCCCCCCACCCCGCCCCTTAATGTAGCAGGCTGTCTTTCCATATTCTTGGCTAGAACAATTTCTAGTCTTTTTTGTTAGGGATATTTAACAATGAAAAGCCACAAATTCATATGAGCCAGCATATGCTGTCAAATCTATGTTGTTATATATATCCAATAGCATCTACAATGTGCTAGGTACTATCCAAATACAAAAGAAAGCACAGTCTGTGTTCCAAAGACTTTACACTCTAAAATTTCAAAACAGATTGTGGATAGGAGAAATTTGTTTTGCCTTTGTGCTGTGACATTATCAGCAGGTAGCCAACCATTGCATCATTGTCTGGCCACCTTTAATATTTTGTTATTCTCCCTTTTCCTACCTACTGTCTATATTCTGAGAGTAAAAGCTATTCAAAGGAAGGATTCTGCGTTCTTTTGGGTCTGTGTTAGTGCCTTGCACAATAATTGATAATGACGTGTTTGATTACAATATTCTTATTTCTGTACATGTTGGATGCCTGTGTGTTTGCCAGCTGCTCTCTGCACCTTCTTCCATGCTGCTCTTTTTTCACAGAATGCCTTCCTTGAATTCATCTGTAAGGGTTCTACCATTTCTTCTCCTTCAGCTCTCTCCATATGAACCACCTGTACCACGACACCTATAAGAAATCAGCCAATTTATGATGGCTTGGCTCAGGGGCAAATAAGTAAATTGGCACTTACTTTGTCTATGGCCTTGTCTATACACAAAAGTTGTATAACGCCTTTAGTGTGGATGCAGTTATATCTGTAGCTGTTTACATATAGGAACCGCAGTTTATACCAGTATAACTGTGTCCAGGCTAGGGTTTGTACCGCTATAGTTATGTCAGATGAGTCACGCTTCTAACTAACAAAGCTGTATTTGTAGAAAAACTGTGTGTAGGTCAGGCATATTTATAATTTTGAAAAACGGCAATTGTATATATTTGATTGTATTCTTTTCCTCCCCTCTCCCTTCCTGCCCCACTTGTCCCCTTAAATTCAAAGCTTAGGTTGTATGCAGGGATTGCATTGTCATTTCCCTTTGTATTATGCTGAGCACAATGGGGCCCCAATGCTGATTAATTATAATACAAATATTTAATAAGTGATCGTGTACTTGTAATGTTCTTTTGGGTTATGGAAATGAAACTGTAATGATGACCATAAATAAGCTATTGTATGTCTCTATGCTTATGGAATGTATATTATTCTTATTCAGCAGGATCCTGGTTTAAAAAATGATGCTTCTGTGCCTGCAAGTGAAAGTGTACCTGAAGATTTAGTGAAGAGACACCGTAGGAATGCATCTGAAACACCTTCAATAGCAGTTTCTAGGGCATCTCTAACATCAGGTAAATGTTCATCAGTAGTCCTAATTCTTTCACCCTTTTTTTTTGTTGTTCTAATGCGTAATAGATGGTCAAATATAAGTGCAGTTGAGTTTCCTGTTGTTAATTTTGAAAATATCAGGTTTATAATAAGAAAGGAAAATACCTTTCACTTGTTTCATATGGGAAAAATTGTGATCCTAGCCAGTGTATCCTCTAATTTTTCCCACCCATGTGCGGAATGAATTTTGTTATGTGTGACAAATCGCCTCCATATTGGTGCACATAACAAAATTCATGTGGTGGGGGTGGGGCCGAGGAGTTTGGCGTGTGGGAGGGGGCTCAGGGCTGGTGCAGAGGGCTAGGGTGCAGGGGAGTGAGGGCTCTAGGGTGAGCCCAGAGATGAGAAGCTCAGGGCTGGAGCGAAGGGTTAGGGTGCAAGGCGGTGAGGGCTCTGGGGTGGAGCCAGGGATGAGGAACTCAGAGGTAGGACAGAGGGTTGGGGTGCAGGGGGGTGAGGGTTCTAGCTGTGAGGGTGTGGGCTTGGGTGGGGCTTGGAATGAGGGGCTCAGGACTGGAGCAGAAAGTTGACGTGTATGTGGGGGTGAAGTCTCTGTCTGGGGGTGCAGGCTCGGGGGTGGGGCTGGGAATGAGGGATTTGGGGTGTAGTGGGGCTCCCCAGGGCTATGGTGGGGAGAGAGGACTCCTCGCCAGCTCTGTCTCCCTGCAGCAGCACCTGGGCTGGAGGGGAGGTGACCTTTCCCCTGGCTGTGGCAGATCTGGGCCGACTGGGCCCGGGGAGGGGTACCTGTCCCTGGGCCGGGCCTGGGCTAGGGAAGGGGCATCTCTCCCTGCCGCAGCCCTGAGCGCCTGCGCAGCGCTTAATAGCTGCGTGGCCGCGCAGCTTAAAGGGAATTTAGATTCAAACCCCATATAATGTCATCTGTGTTAGTATTATATACATTACACATTCTCAGCTAATGGAACATTCTGTGCTCAGTGGTACTTTCCTGAGAGAGTCCATCAGTTAATAAACTTGACCTTGTGAGGTCATGTGCACCTGTGTATAATTGTGCCATTCTGGTTGGATGGGATTTTACACTCCCTTGGCACAAGTTCAAATGGCCTCAGAACATGCAGCCCAGTGGAGAATCAGGTCTGTGAAGTGTAGCCATTATTTTCATTTTGCCCAGGATGTAATAAACTGTTACCCTGTCATTACCTTTTGCAGAGGGACAGAAAGTGTTTCTTTCATTGGAGGATGGTGCCTAAATGATATTGGCACAATAAGGTGCACCCAGAGCCATTTTACAGGAACTGGTGAAGACTGTTCTCTTTCTCATTTGAAACAGAAGGCAGAAGTTCCTTTATCCTCTCACTCAGCCATCCCCATAATCTTCTCTGTTCAGCCTGTCAGATTTATGAGCCAGTCTGTGAATCACAGCAGGGCTCAGCCACTCTGTTTCAGCTGGGGTTGGTCTGTACCATAGACTGGGTAACATATCCCACAGAGCTAATCAAAGATGCTATGTTCTTCACCTTAGATTTTTCCTGCTTGAAAGCAGCAAAGTACCTTTGAACAGGCACTGCATCTGTAGGAAGAGGCATTTCTGACTGCTGCTTTCTCTGTGCAAGGAGGGATTCTCCCTCTCACATTACCTGATGCAATAAAGTCTCCCTGGAAATTGATAACTGGCTTCATTTCACCAAGGTAGATAGGAAGCTGAAAGAAATCACAGCAGCTTCTTCTCCTATTGAAGAATCTTGAAGATGGACTAGAGAAATCCTTCCCCAAACTAGCACCAGCTACATCCCAGGGTGGAGGAATCAAATCAAAAATTCCAAGCCCCCTCGGCCCACGACCTAAGAGGACTTCCTTCTTCCCTTTATATGGGGAACAGCAGCAGCGTGGAGTATTCTGTAGGAGAAAACTAAGAGAATCCTTCCACAAAGCAGCCAGTACGTTTTACACCATTTGCCATTAGCTGGTAAGTCAGGACCTCCCATGTCCCAGAGAGATTTCCCTTCTCCTCTCCACATGGGAATCAGCAGTACCAAATATAGGCACCTTCACTGCCTCTTGGTATCTGTGATGTTTTGGAGGTTCACGCAGACCAGTAAGGGGTTCTGTCACTACCTGCCCTGTAATCTTGATTCTCTGTGCTGTACTGTGCAGCTTTGGCTCAGAGTCCTGACACCAACTACTTGCACACAACTTGCCTTCCACAAGTCTGCTTACTTTTTGCGAGATAGTACTAGCAACCTTTCCAGTCCCAAGTCTCCCCAAAACCATCTCCCCTGTGGTGCCCAGTCTCTCCGATTGGATACTCACAGAGGTAACACTAAGTTTGCTGCCTCCAAAGAGCCAGTACACACAACAGCTTGTTACCTCAGCTGGGGTTATACAAGCCACCTTAATATGCAGCACTGAGACTGTTAGTAATCAAGCTAAGTTTTATTAACAAAAAACAGAGATTTAAGTGATGTCAAGCAAGAGTGAAAGAGGTCTGAAAGGGTTACAAACAAAACAAAAATAAGACGCTTTCTAGTGTCTAAAACATAATTGTAGCAGGATCTAGTGTTGCCTAACATAGTTTCTTACTTGCACCAAGTTGTCAGCAGTCGCAGCTAGTTCAGCAGGAGGACCCGTCATTCATAGATACAATGCACTGGCTTCTTTGTTCTCAGCAGTGATGGATAACCAAAATGGATTTTGCTTGTCTTTATATTGACCAACATTCATTGTCTCTGTCTCAAGAGCCAAGAAGACTTCCTGGGGTGCAGCTTCTGTCCCTCATTGTGATGGTTAAGCAGTCTTCTCTCCTGCTTCTTAGCTTGACTGTTTTGCTTACCTTATATGTAAACATAGTTGCATGGTCCTCTGCCGGTGATCAAGCAGGTTAGACAAGTAAATACACATTCCATTCTAAGTTCCCTCTAAGCTGCGCCGCTGTGCAGCGCCTATTCAGTGCCATGCAGGCAAGGCACTCAGGGAACTCACCCAGGGACCTGCCGGGGGAGGGGTGCCCCTCCCCTGGCACAAATCCAGCCACAGCATCCCAGACCTGCTGTGGCCAGGGCACCCGTCCCCTGGCCCCAACTCTGCCACGGCCTGGACCAGCTGTGGCTGGGGAACTCCTCCCCTGGCCCAAACCACCCAGGGGAGGGGAACCTATCCTGCTGCCACAGTGGGGAGAGGCGACTGTTTCCCCAAGTCCAGGTGCTGCTGCAGGGAGAGAGAGCTGCAGGGAGTCCTCTCTCTCTGCCCTAGCCCCAGAGCACCTTCCTGCACCCCAAACCTCTCATCCCTGGCCCCACTCCAGAGTCCACACCCCAACCCTCTGCCCTACCCCGGAGCCCCCTCCAATACTCCAAATCCCTCGTCCCCTCCCCCACCATATAAATTTTGTTATGTGCACCAATATTAAGGTGATATGTCACACATCACCTCCATATTGGTACACATAACAAAATTCATTTCACATATGGGAGGGAAAAATTAGAGGAAACACTGATTCTTTTGTCTAGGAAAACACCAGTTTTACCTCCTTTTGTCTGTTTACAGACTCTAAAACATAATATCAGAGAGTAGCCATAATTTCACATACAGTAGTGTTAACTACATTTCACAGTAACATTAATGACCAGCATGTTCTTCCTTTTCAAATGATATATTACAAGACATGTCTTAAATGAATATCATGAGGACAGTGTGTTGGGGCAATGAGTGTATCAGGCCTGTTGTGAGTTACTTCAAAAAGTAATGCCAGGGTACCCGTTTATTACATCCTGGGGAAAATTATGATAATGGGTATACTCCATGGGCCTGTTGGTATGAGGAGCTCCCAGGGTCGCAGTATCATTATTCACTCAACATTGAAAGTTGGACTCTAGTTTTTTTTTTCTTCTTTGCTGAGGTGAAGGGTTGCAGGAGTCATTATGAACATCCAGAGCTCCTGCTGCTTATGTTCCTGATATCATAATGACCCAAGCAGGTGGCCCTGCCTGGGGAGGCCAAAGGCTGAATAGTGTGTGACCCATAGGGTACAGAACTATAGAGCACATAATAGTGCTGAGGAAAAGGAGGTATCCAAAAAGCTGAATAGTATGGTAAAAATTATTTTTCCATCATTCTGCTGAAAGTGCTCACATAGCGCAATTGGGTGACGTGGCACAAATTCCTTGATGGAGATTATTTTGATTTGATTAAAAAAGAAACATTTTGGTGCTGTAGCAACAACTATTAAAAAGTGACCATATGAAAAGAATAGTATTTGTTGTATAAATTATATATTAATAAATACCTTCCTTTCCCCTTTGTTTTCCAGATCTCAGCAAATCTGAGATAGATTTGGGTGTGTCTTTCTCAGAAGAAAACAAGGATGCTGTAAGCTTAAGAAGTAGATCAGTACCAGATGCTTTAGACCAGGACCTGGTGAGTTAGAAATGACACTAAAGCTCACAGGGTGGAAAAATTGTTACTCTCGCATCTTTAAACTCCTAGTTCTGCACGAGAATTAACTCAGACTTGTATAAATTCAAGTCTGCATCTAGCTTATGCTGCAATCATTACAGAATGTAAAGCACCGCACACTACAGTAATATTAAAAATTGGAGTAGAAGTGTGTTGGGCTTATGGAGACAAATGTGTTTGGGAGTCAATTTGTTAAGAAGGTGCCTCAATTATGTGGAATTTTGTGGACAGTTAACAAATGATATCCTTGGGCAACCTTACCTTCCAAGCATGATGTGTATGATTGATTCTAAGTAATAGCTATAGTTACAGCTCTTTGTAGTTATGGTAGATACAGTAGCTATTCACCTGGGAATTTTTTAGTTTGTAGGGGATGAAGTCTCATCTTAGAATACCATTCATGTAGTACATTGCACACTTCAGATCTTCACTAACTCTTGTTTTATTGGATTTTTTATTTTTATACTGAGTTATACTCAGTATCAAAGCCCTTCAACTTTGTCCCTCTCTCTATTTCACTGTTCCAGTCTTGCAACACGTCAGCCTCCCTGTCTCTTCTCCCCAGTGATGCCAGTCACCTCCTACTATTTTCAGTTTCTCACAAACATCTCCGTGTCCACTCCCATGTTTTCCCCTTGCACATAGACTGCCTCCCCTGAACTGATCCATAAACCATTTCCTTCTCCTCCTTAAAATATATCCAAGTCCCACCTGGGCCTCAGTGCCTATAAGAAATCAACAAGTTAATGATGTGTGAGAGACAGGTGGGGTTATTTAGCTTTAGTTTTATGTATTTATAACTATTTTTTAAATTTTTATACTGTATATAAAATTGTATGTATTTGACTTATATTCCTCTCCCCCACACCCTTCATATGTCACTTGTCTTCTTGGATTGTAAGCTCTGCAGAGCAGGGATCATGTCTGTGGGTGTTTGTACAGCACCTCGTACAATGGGGCCCCCATCCTGATTGGGCCTCATGGGCACAATTGTGTTATAATCCAGGCAGTCATGTCCTGTCAGCTGTAGCTACACACAGACATCCATGCTGGTATCAAGGGGTAAGATAGACAGAAGCACTCACCCCGGGAGCACTTGTTCCAAAGAGGCTGAGGATGCAGTAATGCTGTGTTTGTGGGGTAATGTTGTGGCCTTCACAGTGTTTTAGGTTGTGATGTGGGAGGTGAGAGACATCTCAGGGGTAGTGTGCAAAATGAAGAATCAACTCCTGGCCAGCTGGTGGTGGTAGCTGGGCTTTGAAGTGTGTGTTCCTGGTTAGTGGCAGCTGCTGTTGGTGTGGGGGATGTCCTGCATGGATGCAAGAAGCAGATTGCCTGGATGAACTGTGCTGAAAGAGTGAGGGAGGGCACTTGCCTCCCTTGCTACCAATCAGCTGGTGGTGATTTTGGTAGGGCACTGTCTTCTATTTTCAGGGAGATGGACTGGATAACTGATAGGTCTTTTCTTTCTCTGATTCTATTATGCTTCTTGGTTTCAATTTCCAAATAGATTTTAAAAACTGAATACTGTGAAATACATTTATCAAAGAGCACTGAGGGAAAACATTAATTGTGGTGTCTGCTTCAAAATTGAGAGAACTCTCTAACTGTGTGCGTTTGGGTTACTGACAAAAATGCTGCTGTCAGAACATGGAAAAGCAGGGAATTAAAAGAAGCAATTTCAAAAGTGTATCAGAGCAAACTGAATTGGTTTTTAAAGGTCTATTAAGAAACACCTATTCGGCCACTTTATAGTAATACAAAGCACTGCTCACCACTTCCTCAACTATTTTAGTAGAAAGAATTGGATTAAGTGTATTTTTATAACCCTGACAGAGAGAATGAAGATTACTTAGTCTCCTACCACTTCTAACTTTAATAAGCAACAGTAACCAATTATGTGGCTGTGCTTTTATAGCACCCTTGAGAAACATTGCTGCTGTTGTGTAAAATGAACTGTGGCTCTGCTGGCAAATGAGAGAGTCTGAGGTGAAATGTTAGCTTTCCTAGCAATCTCTTGGTTTCAAGAATGTGCTTACAGTCTGTATAAGGTGAGTTACAGATTTTAATGGTTAGATTTTCATAGTTCCTTTGGCAAGGAGGACGAGATGGCCAAATGTTTAAGCATGACTGTCTGAAATTAGATACCCGAAGACATATTTAGGCACCCAAGTTTGAAAATGTTCACATTTATATGCTGGGCAATCAAAAACTATTTATCATTTTTTTCATTAAACTGTAGATGTATTATATATAACTTTGAGGGAGAAAATAGTCCTGGCTGTGTCTCTATATTTGCTCCTTCAATATAACCCCCACACTGGCAGGAGATAAGAGTACCTCCTTTGGAGGAGTCTGCTTATTTCTGTGCCAGGTTCTCAGCTGGTATAAATCAGTGTAGCTCCACTGAAGTCAGTGGGGAGAGGGAATGTCAAGGGAGCTACCCTGATTTATACCTGTCAAGGACTTGGCCCTCTGTGGGTATGTCTACACCACCGTTGGCAGTGAACTTTGTAGACATACTCACACTAGCTTGGCTTGAACTAGCATTCTAAAAATAGCAGTGTGAACTTAACAGCATGGGTGGCAGGCTCAGGCTCTCAGGCCCACCCAATGTCGTGAATCTGAGCTTGGGTAGCTAGTTCAAGCCTCTGGCAGTGCTACAACATCTGCATTGCTATTTTTAGCATGCTAGCTTGAGCCAAACTAGCTTAAACTTGTCTATCTGAAAGGCTCACTGCTAGCTGCAGTCAGATATATACCCTTTGTCTGAAATTGAGTTGTCCATGCAATAACTGGGAATCCATTGACAAATGTTAACAGTTCTAACCCACAACACTTCCCTACATGCCCAGTTACCACTCTGTTCTCCTGGCCTGCATAAAAAGCTGTGAGACTTGAGCTTGAAGGAGATAAGCATCTGCTTGGTTTGGAAGAAAGACAAGAGTAGTTTAAATTAGCATGTAGGGTGGGATTCTCAAAGCCCTAAGGGGAATTTGGATGCTATCTTCCAATTTTCAAAACTTCTGCTTAAGAGATATGGGTGGTCAATTCCCATTAAAGCTAATGGCAGCAGCTTTGAAAATGTCAGTCATAACCTTTATGTATTCCTTCTGCCAGTTGGAGCCAGCAGCAGCCAGGGCCAGGTTCAATATCTAGGGGTTTAAGTCCTCACCCAGTAACCTGGAAAAATTACATGCCACCCTCGGGTGTCTCTGAGAGGCAATACTTCCCCTCTCACAAGCACAGAGTGTATATAAGAAACTTTTAATGAAAGGAAGGAAGTCACCCAACGTTAATTAGGGGAAATGCCACAAGCAGGATTCATAAACCTAAAACTGTGAGCAGGACGCTCACCCTGCACAGTCCATGAGGCTGTGCCTTCCACCTCATGTTCTTGAGTTCTGTAACCAAAAGTTCCTTTTCTGTGCCCCTCTCTGCTCCCTCAACATACCCCACTCACAGTGGTTGTCCCTATCCCTCTTACTGTCACAGGGTCTGGCATTCAAACCCCTACTTTAACGAGGTTCTTTCAGCTGAGGGTGACCCCCCCATTTGGGACAGGTTAAGTACAGTTTTGCTCCCCTTTAGTCATACAATAAAGACAGCAAAATTGATAATATTTCACTACCTCAGCATTCAGCGCTAAAGTGATTTGTAACCCATCACCAGCCAAAATTGATCACTTTGAGCAACACCACTCTATCTTCTGGATATTTAGGCAGAGTGGGTGAGTTTGTGTAAACACAGTTTGCTCCTGAAGTCTCTCCCCCTCCCAGCTAGCTGTCAGGGGAGAACTCATTCAGATTCTGCTTACATCTATAATGCTTGTTAAAACCCGTGAAGTCTCCACACGACTCATAATAGGATGGTAACTTTCTGTTTGTCTGGGGGTCTTTCAATTTTTTATCAAAAGCTAGCATTCCTGTTAATCATCTGCTTTCAAGTTGCAGTTAATAGTTTTAGTTTATAATTACCAAATTGTATTTTCTACTCATGTGCCTAAGGTATAAGAATTAGATAATTTACTAAAATGCAATTTTATATATACACACACACACACACCTGTGAAAATATAATTTCTTTGTTAAAATTCTATAATGCTGAATAAAAGAGAACCATGAATTTAATCTTCTTGAAAATTTCCAAATTGACTTTTCTAGAAGCCACAGTTTTCTGTTTATTCAGCAGCTGTATTCAGCACAGACAGTGGTAAGACACATTTCTTTCATTGTCCCCAAACATGACTCGGAATACTCAAAGTACCAGTCAAAAAGTAGTTTGTTTTGTTTTGTTTTTTAATATTTAGTCTGTCTGCTATGACTGCCAACAAGGATGTAAATTAATAGTACTAGTGGTGCGGATTAGTTGTTATGTAAACATGAAACTCAGCTCACTGAATAGCTAGTTCATGGTAATAATAACTTTTGGTCACTATGGATTTGGGCTGAACTTAGTTGATGACCTAAAGGTTGAAGCCTCCATAACCCATTACTGTATCCAAAGCCATCCAGTTTTCATATTTATATTCTTAAGATTTGAAAAATACCTACCTCCCTTGTCTCCCAACCTAAATACGTGTGTAAAGATGCCTAGCAGTAATAGCAGAATAAGGTAATTCAGATGTATTGCTGAGAACATAGGGTGCTTGGAAATTGACTTCATAACACAGTGCCCCACTGCATAAGATAACAATTCATTTCCTACTCTGGAGACATAGAAGCCTGAAGGTTTTACAGTTTTCAAACAGCTGAAAGGTGAGCCAGAAGTGCCCTTTGTTCCTGCTGTACTGATTGTGACTGTGTGAAGTTGTTGAAAGTGTAAATCAAAAGTCTTTGGAGACTTGAGTTTGGGAGGTGTGTTGACACAATCTTCCTTAAACAGAAAAATATAGAATAAAACCCAATGAAGGAGTCAGACTTACAGTAATTAAATGACATTTTCTTTCTTTGCGGTTAGGATTACCTGGATGAGATAGAGGAAAACCCTGATGACATAGCGGCCACTCATTATCTAAAACATCGTGGACATTTGGCAAGTGGATTATCAACAGTAAGGTCTCCATTGGAAAACATCTAGAATTCCTTCATTCTTTGTCACTAAGCAAACAGTCTCTTGCTGAAGTAGATGTGGGCTACTGACACAACACACACACTGAGCATTCAATTTCATTCACTAGATATTTTTTGTAATGTTTCATATCCAGACCTCCTTTCCTACTGCTATTTAGTAGCAACTTTGACTTCTTGGTGATTTTTCTGTTTTTAGTATCCCTATCCGTAAAGCTCAAAGGCCATTCTCTGCAATCAGTACAGAAGCAGAAATCCATTGTTGTTTATAGTGTAGCTGTCCTCCTTGCATACTAATGACTTGGGACCTGATCTCCAGAAGTTTTGAGCACTTTGCCCAAGGTGCTGAGTGCCCTTACCTTGAAATGAACTCAAAAGAAGGTGTGCAGGGGGCACTCAGTATCAGGCTCTTAACCGTAATTAGTTGTAACTATGATCTATTTGGCAGATGCTGTGTGTGCACTGTGAGCAATTTCAACATGGAAAAGAATGGGAGGAGGAATCCTGAAACATCTGGCCAATCTAGATGCTCTGTCAGAATGAGCAAACCTAGGCTAGCTGGTATTGATATGAGGAGATAATGTGGCTTTAAAAGAAAATCCTCTGTCACTTGTAGTGGCAGTCCCACTTTTGGAAGGATGTGTGATTTCCATCCACTTTGCCTGACTTCTGACCACTGTCAGACAAACCTATTCAGAAGATAAAACATCTTTCACTAAACACCAAGGATAGCAAATGTCTATATTTATTTAAATTGTGCCAGACAGCGGAAAAGAAAATGCTCACACTTGATTCTTTTTTAATAGTTTTGCTGAAGTGTAGCAGTGGAAATTCCCTGAGTTCTGAGGAGTTGGGAAGGGGATAGAGACAATTTGTCCTTATGATAGAAAAGATTTTTATTAATAGTTGGGGAACAGGGGTCTTGTGTGGGGGTGACGGGAGAAGAGAGTAAACAATAGCCATAGCTCATGGGCTCTTAACTAGGGTTGCCAACCCTACAGGATTGCCCTGGAGTCTCCAGGAGTTAAAGATTAATATTTAATTAAAGAGTATGTCATATGATAAAATGAATACGTCAAACCAAAATTGGCAACCCTAGCTCCTGCTAAGTGACGAAGTGAGATACTACAAGGCCTGTACCTGGAGAGATTAAAAATAGGGATTTATGATGTGCAATGAGCTCAATTTTTCAGAGTTAGACTAGAGAAGTGGTTGATTTGAACCCTCTTCATTTCATTGGAAGAGGATCTCACCCTGTTCTGTCTTTCCTTCTTTCTCATTGCAGCCTTTCGAGGGGTTGTGAATGGTTGGGCCTGGCCTCACCTTGAAAAAACTGAACATCCTTTTAAGCTCCCTGCAACATACAAGTGCTTTCATTTTATGTATTTGCATGATGTGTCAGTAGCTTCATAACCCACATGGAGTTGGTACTGATGGTGACCCCGACTCCCCACATATATTCCGATCTCTATGCAACACAATCCCAGTGTGGCTCATATGTTTCAAGTCATTTCATAGGCATAGAATAAGATATGTGGGGATCAGGTCTGCTGAAAGCATTTCTGCTTTCCATGTAAACTATTGTATATTTCTGCAACAGCTTTTCATTCTGAGGACACTTCCCAAACTATAGACAGTGAACCAGATCCTTAGCCCTAAGAAGGCTGCTTTGTGGTATTCCAGCAGTGTCAAGCAACCTTAAATTTATTTGAAGTGGCTAGCTGTGGATCCACTTAGAGCAGGGGAATCGCAGATGGGATAGAGTTGGTGTAACCAGCACTACATAATCAATTTATACTCCCTGAGGTCGGAGGCATGCTGAGGGGAAGGGGCATGCGTGGTGCACACTGCAGGCACCATAAATTAGAGCCACCCTTAGACTGTTTTAACTTACTCCTGAGATTTGATAGCTGACTCCCCAGCTGTTGCAGGGATAGGGGGATTGCAAAAGGGGCATACAGCCATCCTTGCCCATCCTTAGGTCCTGTGCCAGAATAGCTCTGTGGGACCCAAGATTGCAGCAAATATACACAGTGCCAATGGAGTGCAGCAATCTCTCGATTGGAGGGTGTTAGCAAGGTGAACTGGTGATCAGGACATTTGATATAAAGGAAAGGAAAGTGTTTGGGCCATGATACTAGGAAATGAACTCTATTTTGTGGAATATGCTATTGTATTTTTAATGTTTCACACAACGCAGACAGAATTCCGGTAAAGGTCACCCCCAAAAGAGGTGCATTCAATTGTGAGCGTGGAATTCAGCTTGTTGCTTTGGAAGGAGAAAGAGCTGGGTCAACCCTTTTATTCCAGGGTCTCAAGGAATTCAAGGAATCAGAGTTAAGAGTCTTGGGCATGTCAGGCCAAATCAACCCTAGTAAGCAACTGTAACTCTATCAAAATCACTTGAATTACACCCACTTAACCAAATTTGAATTTGAATAATTGCCAACACATCTATAAAACCTATAGCTTGCTAGTCTATAGGTTTTATAGATTAATTCCTTTTCTTAGTCTGAACACTGAGACTGGAATTGTAGGTGCTCAATACGTCCCTTGGTAAGGTAACTGTATTTAATGAGCATTTTCCCTGGTACTTTCAGCAAGAGGTTTTGTCTTTCTATATAGATTCCTTTTGACTTTCTCCTAATCTAAATGCAGCTTTTCTGCTGCAGTAGAACTGAGATGATCTCATGCCTCAGTGCTCCTTTCCTCTTCACATCCACCCCAGCATGCTTATTAAAGTCACTGCATGCTACGTTAATGGAAAAGCTAATATCAGCAAGCAGCTTTTCTCCCTCCCTTCCCTCCCCCCCCCCGACCCCCACTCTGAGTGGATCAGTTTTACTGGTCTATTTTGACCTACTCTGAGTGTATGTTCTTGCTAATATTCCCCATCTCTAAAACTCACACTTCTCTGATTTTATTTAGTTTATTCTGTGCATCTCATCCTTCAGTATTGTACAGATTCTGCAAGTAATTTGCTTGTTGCTGAATTTTAGCTTCTGGTAGTGAAACTAATGACTTTGTACAGTGGCACAAAATAATATTATAAATGTCAAATGAGCATAATTTTATAGAAATCTGAGTAAAGAGATTAGAGTGTAGATACTTAGAGTGCCCTGAAAATCAAAACCACAGTATTTGGGCTAAAAGAAAAGAGAGATTATTTTTCCTGGGTTCCTCCACTGGACACAACAACTTGTCAGGACCATTTCATCAGTATGATTCTTTTTTCCAGTGTCTTATATTTTACCAGTAAGATATAAAATGCTAAACTGATAAATACAGGCCTCAGAGGTTTAGTAAAATGAAGCTCAGCCCTCTGATACTCTTAGTGGTATTTGAGACTTACAGTCATTACATGAGTAAGTTTTCTTTAAAGAGCCACAAGTATCATATTTAACACAACTCCCAGTGTAAATCCCACAAAACAAAAGGCTTTTATTGTAAGAAGTGAAATATTTCAGTTGTTATAAAGTGTTTTCTAAATTAGTCTTTTGTTATTTTATTAAAGATTTATTAGTAATGTAGGGATTTTCTGACTCATTCCCGGGCTCCACTGTCACTACTTTAGTTATTTTCATTCCCCTCAACAGGGGAAAAAAATCAAGAATGGGCTTAGATTCATCAAAGAACAATCCTTTTTTTCCTCAACGTGTTGATTTTAACATATACAAGTTAAGAACAGGTTTTCAAAGGCTGTCTCTTACATTGTTACACTCCTGCTGCATGGGTAAATAGACATTTTTGTGCACACAATGGATAATTTCATTCATATTTGAATAACTGCATTTTATGTGCATAACAGATAGAGGTATGTAAATATTATTCGGCGTACACTTTAGGCAACACCCTTTGAAAATGTAGCTCTAAGTGTATTGAGACAAGAAGGAAATCTAATTTGTGCAGTAATTTAAATTGATGCTTGCATGGTGACTTGGACAAGTCCTAGCCTAGAAGTTTGAGCCAATTTGTAGCAATTGCTACAAATAGCTTGTTTTGGTTGGAAGGTGGTACCTCCGTACCCCCCCTAGTGTTAAAGCTGAACTGCAGTACAGAACACACCAATAGCAATAAGAGCCAAAGCATTTTTAGGATGTATAAAATTAACCTCAGACTTTTTCTCTTAAACAAAAAAAAAGAGAGAGAGACATTTTCTGGTGATTTGGTTTTAGATCTAAGATATCAAAAATAACCACACCAGTCCCTCTTTTACTTTCTTTGCTGCAGGACCTTAGCAAGATGTTCGGAGGGTCCAACCAGTAATGTCAGAAGAGGTTATAGCTTAAGTTGTGGCTCATACATTCTCCCTTTGTTGGTTAGAAGAGGAGCTGGTGATCAAGTTATAAACTCCTGTGACCTCACTGGTGAGATCCTTCAGATGTTTTCCCAAGGTCTTTCAGCAACAAGAGGAAAACGGGCCCCTAATGTTCTTAATACTTCAGTTTGGAAAAAAAAACCAAAAAGAACTTTTTTCACAAAATTTGGAGGCCAATTTTAAAAGAATAGTAAAGGGTAAAACCAGGAAAAAAAAGTTGTTTTTATTTTACATATACCCTTAAAAACTCCACAGAATTAACCTCAACCTACAAGTGTTCAGAGAAGCTTGCTCTAATCACAATTCTAGTTTCTTATGAAGGCCCCAGTGCTGCGAACACTTACATGCATGCTTAAATTTTCACACAAGACCGCTAATTTCAATTGGAATATTCAAATACAGAGTTAACTAGTGTTTGCAGTGTTATTGACCAAAATGAAAATCCCAGTCTGCTGAGTCGGTGTTCACATTTAATTTGTTTGGTGCTACCTTAATATAGCAGATTCTGTCTTCATTTGTCACTAATCTGTGTTCCTGCAGGCAACCAGGAGACACTTCTTCACTCATTACACAATTATACAATTCGTTATTGAAGGGGGATTTAGGTATGGCTTAGTGCCTCACTGCTATAAATACTGTGTCACTGTGATTTAACAGCACATCACTACTGTACCTTCCACCTAGCCTGTAGAACTTGTCATTTCTTTTCTGAATTCTTACTGCAGCCATCTAATGCTATTTTCTTTTGACCTTTGCATTGTCTTCCTGAAAGAATTTTCCTGAAGGCTCTGACAGGAAATGCTCCTACTTAAATGTACCTGACGCAGATGGTGATACTGTGAGTTCTCTTGCTTCCTGTGAACTGTATTTCTGACATTCTGCTTTTCTGATGTTCCCTCTTATTCCTTCTTTGTGCTGAGAACTCTTTAGGTAGTTTACACAGGCTTTTTTTTACAGCAGTTAAAAGACACCAAAAGTTAGATATGTTTTTGATCAATATTATTTAAAAAACAGCAAAAAAAATGTACACCCGAGTTTTAAAATGCCTTGGGTTTCTGTAATGTACAAACTGACTAATTTTTGTCTTACAAAGATTTAATTCTTTTCCAGTAGTTGTATTAGGGACAATTAAAAAATTTGTGACACGTGCTTATGTTTTTAGAAATGCCCATGGTGAGGTGACATATACAGTATCCTAATACAGCAAAGTTTTTGTGTCATTTCCATTATGGGGTTTCATATAATTTCCTCTAAAGCACCTGGTACTGACCACCGTCTGAGACAGCATACTAACCTAGTGGGACCATTGGTCTGCCCCAGTATGGAAATTCTCTATTCCTGGGACTTGCTATGTGACTGTAGACAATTTACTTAACCTCTGTGTTACTCAGTTGCCCCACTGAAAATGGTGATCATACTAACTTAACCACCTTTATAAATCATTTTGAGTGCAACATATGAAGAAACACTATGTAGGCATTTGAGATATCATGATACCTTTCTATATCAAGTAAGTGATAATTCTGTTCGTCCTTTGATATCCTAGTTTTCATAGCAGATTCAGCAGAACAGTAATTGCAGGACTTTCATTATTTGAAAAAAGCTGGTTCTGGAAAGAGAATGAATGAGCTTCCAAGTCATCTTATTTTGGTCTTTATTTCAGACTAGCATTAACAGCATGATGAGTGTTTACAGTGAAACTGGGGACTATGGCAATGTGAAGGTCAGTGGGGAAATACTTCTCCACCTCAGCTACAGCTACAAAACGGGTGCCCTCAACATCCTGGTAAAAAACTGCAGAAACCTGGCCATAGCAGATGAAAAGAAGCAAAGAACAGATCCGTAAGCATAGAGAATTTTCTTCTTACCCTTTCCTAGAAGTGTTCTCAGTCTTACTGCACAGTTTGAATCTCTAGACTGCATGTGAGAACTTATTGTAGCCCTATACTATGTGGACTGGTAACGGGATATGAAGCCTTTCACCTCTAGGTCCCAAGTGATCAGAAGCCATAACACTCAGACTGCTTCGAATCCTATGTGAAATGAGTTAGTGTTTTCAGTGTGTTTCGTAATGGGCAAGAGTTCATATGATTAACAACCATTATCGTGCTTGGAAATAATTGACATGCTTTTATTGGCAATTTGGGCACAAGGGCCAGGCATCTGAATGGACACGGAGACTGAACTAATTTCTTGCTGCTAGAGTCAAGGTTGAAGTCCTATAGAGGGATAATGTTGGGAAGGTTTGCTCTGCCTTTGATAGAAGACTTGATCTGCCAGAGGTGTTAGTATGGCGCTTTTATAGAACTCTACATTCCCTTAATTTAAAATAGCCATTTCCTAGTAATAAAAACACAGCCAGAAAAAGCAACCTATAGAGTAGAAAGAAATTGCATCCTTCATCCCTCACTCCAAATATGCCTCTTTCTAAAATCAAACATATCGGTAAATCCTAAGTTCCACTTTATTCATTGCTCCTTTTTTATAAATAAAAAAAATAGATACTGCACCACTATTGGAAAATAGTGTAATATGAACAATAGTCCATATTCACCACTGTTAGTTCACTTTTATGCCAGTGGAACTCCTGTACAACTGGAGTAACACTATGGTGAATTGGGCCCAGTCTGCATACAGAGCCTTACTGCTCTCCAAAGTAGGGGAAAGTTCAGCTCCTATGCGATGACAACAGAAAGTAATCACTCCGAGATTAATTGTAATTTGCCTTTTTGGCCAATAGAATCTTCTTAATGTGACCAGGATTCAACACTGAATTTGGTCTGCTGGTTGTAACATTAGCTTCCCTGGCCTGGGGCAGGTACTGACTGAGTGTGTGACATGAATACTGATCCATGCCCACAGGCTAATAGCATAACACCGTACAAACAAACTAGTGTTAATTGTATGGTCCTGGAAGAAGTCCCTATAAAAGTCAGTCTGACCACAAAATAATGAGCTGTTTCCACAACTATCCTTAAATAGAACAAGAGCCAAGAGAATAATTGGCTATTATGTTGTTCATTTTAAATAGTTTCTGCGAATATTTGTCATAAATAAACTAGGTAATTTATTTGAATGATTTTGCCTTTTTTTTTCCTGAATATCCATGGACAGATCATGACCTTTCTCAAATCTGCTATTCAAAGTTACTTGACAAAACTTTAACTAATTTTGTTTACTTTGATTTGCTATTTGAGTATGCTGTTTAGTTGTGATTTGCTCACATAAACCACGCAGTATTGTTTATTTTAGTTCACTGGAGGAGTGCAACTGTAACAATCAGTTTTCAGCTATTAATGCTCTATTAAAATTCAATCTCTGCCACCAATATTTGAGAACGCAAACTTAAAATGTGGGTTTTTCCCCCAAAATATTGATGCTAGTAAAACTCAGTTGCATGAATGTTTGTAGAAAGCGAACACAAAAAGAGATGAACATGACCAAAGCAAATTCATTTTAGACTTCAACTGGAAGTTAAATATCTGATTGCCTAAGCAATGCAATGAGGAGGTGCCAAGGTTAATCAGTCTTTTTTGTTTCTCCCCTCGACCCCCATCTTTTTATGTTTTATTTCTTTAGTAATTGTGTGTACATCTACCCAGTTTTGTAGTAAACTATATGATAGTATATGAGAATTTTAAAAAGCCTAAAATATTTAAGAATTTTTTTATGTATTAATCAAGCTCTAATAATAACAATTTCTAAAATTCTCTAACCCTGCAAATATACGAAGGTAGGCCAAAGGATGAATTTGTGTGTAATTTCAAGTTTTGCCTGTTAGCATATATGGTCAATCAAAAACATAAAACCTGCAACACAGGAACTTGCTAATAAAGTTATATTTATTTCTCAGGACTGTCAAATTACTTAATCTTTGCTCTTGTAATTACACCTCTACCTGATATAATGCGACCCAATATAACAGTAATTCAGATATAACACAGTAAAGCAGTGCTCTGGGGCAGGGGGTCTGCGCACTCTGGTGGATCAAAGCAAGTTCGATATAACGCGGTTTCACCTATAATGCAGTAAGATTTTTTTGGCTCCCAAGGACAGCATTATATTGGGGTAGAGGTGTATTCTGATGCCCTCAGAATCCTCTGTGCGTTTGTGTGTGTGTAGATACGTAGCTCACTTTTTCTCTCTAATATTTATGCATGGATTATTCTGCAAAAATTGATTTCCTGACTCTCACTTCTATTGTAGTTTTGCCAGGTGGCCCTCTCAGACTTGGTTGTTTTTATTCTCTGGTAATAATTTATTTCTTGATCTGTAGCTATGTCAAAACATACCTCCTGCCAGACCAATCTCGCCAAAGTAAACGCAAGACCAAAATCAAAAGCAACACCATCAATCCAGAGTTTAATGAAACCCTAAAGGTGAGAACACTGCCATGCCTGTAATCCATGCTGAATTTTACCATTAAATTTAGTTTGTTTTTTGTTTTATTTATTTATACTATCAACCAAACATTGGGAAATTGATTTTAAACACTGGGACGTGATACTAAAAATTGAAATATTTGAGTTAAAATATCTAGTTGTCATAGTGATTGTAGCTTTTGACTTCTCAGTATTGAGGGAGAGTTTTTATTTTGTTTTCCTTTCCAGGTGTAACATAACTTTTGATAATCAACTATTGTATTTTTGCTTTCGGGGATCAGTTTCAGAATCATTGAAATCCCCTCTGTGACGGGTTGGACCCCCCCCCCTTTGGGCTGCCACCAGATTGCTGGGGTCCCACTCATCTGTCTCACTAGCCTGGGTTTCCCTCACTCTGTGTTGCTGTGACCAGCTCTCAAGCTCCTTTCCATCACACACATGCATGCGTGCACACACACACACACCCACACACACACCAGTAGGGACACACCCAACTGTAGAATCATACTGAGTTTGTGATCAGCTCTCTGTGGGAGGGCTCAGCTAGGGGAATGGCCAGCATTCCTGTGCACACCTCCTCTGGGGTGTAAACCCGAAATAATATTGTCTTGCGCTGTACTGAGAGATCTGTACAACGCAAGCTCATAAAAATCCCTCCCTCCCTCAATATGGAGGGAGATATGCACAGCTTCCCCCCTACCCCCCCCCCCCATATGAATTGCACAAACTGGATTTTGGAATAAACAGGAAATAAGTTTATTAATGACAAAAGGTAAATTTGTAGTGATTGTAAGGGTTAGCAAACAGAACAAAGCAGATTACTGAACAATAAAACAAAACACTCAAAACCAGATTACAGATACTAATTTCTCATGTTATGTGTTGCTTAGGCAGGTTGCAGAGTTTCTGCAGCTCAGAGTTCCAGTTGTCTTTTTACAGGCTAGACCCCTGTCTCAGCCTGGCCTTTCCCCTACTTAGTTCCTTTGCTCTTTCAGGTGTTTTTAGCAGTCTTCCTTCTTGGGCAGGAAGGCAGTGAAGAAGAGCCGTGATTGAGCCACTTCCCAGCCTTAAATACAATTTACGTAAGCCAGGAATCCTTTGTTTCCAGTGGAAAAATACTAGCAGTGTCCAAGGTGGTACTCCGTGCCAGGCAACATCATCACATCACCTTGCAGTGCAGAAGCCCAGGAAGCTTCTCAGGAAGGTGGGAGATTAGTATCTTCCAAGTCTTACTGTTCTTCCTAATGGCTCATTGAGACTGATTGCATACTGCCTTTTAGGCGTTCCCCCAAGTACACACAGTCAATATTCCTGACTTCAGATACAGAAATGATACATGCATGTAAATTGGATAAACACATTCAGTAGATAATAACCTTTCCAATGATACCTCACATGACCCATCTTGCATAAAACATCTTAGTTATGCCATATTCATAACAATATCTCTATGAAGGATATGGGGCATAACGTCACACCCTCTAGAGTGAGTTTGGAACCAAGGGTGATGGGAGTTTCTAAAGTAGCTATATTACCTCACAAATCCCATTTTTACTCCGAAGTCCTTCAGGTACTTTTGAAAATCCCACCCCAAATACTTAAACAGGGTGGTCTTTTCTCTATAGCAGCTAATAAAAATCTGCCCAAACAAGTTTCCTGTTAGAGGGGCTAATATAACTTCTCTAGCCAGTGTAATTGGCCTAATCCGGCTATTAATTCATTTCACAAACTAAATACACCTGGTCTGGCCAGTTTGTTTACCAAGGGCAGATCTGTTTTATAGCACCATTTGTAAAATGGTTTATAATATAGTTGCCTCTGGTCTGCACTGGGAAAAAGTGAGTTAGTATCCATCTAGCAAAGATCACATTTAACACTGTTCTCTAAGACAATCCTAACATGGCTTCCAAACTTTGTTAGGCCCCATCTACGCAATCTGATGAAATTTCATATAAAAAAAAAAATTCCCCTCTCACCCCTATGGGTGGTATGTGTCTTCCTCAACCTGGGGTCCTCTACCAGAGGCCTGGGAGTTTGAGGGTTCTGCGCAGTATCTTAGCTGTTCCTAGCACTGCACTCTTCTGGACAGAGAGCT
>NC_133769.1:216131946-216205960 GCF_003597395.2 Chelonoidis abingdonii | reverse complement strand
GAAGCGTTAGGGGGTCTTTTGCCCAAGGACCCCTACTGGAAAGTTGGGTACCAACCAGGATTTGAACCCCAGTCTCTTGTATCAAAGGGCGGTCTCCCGTATCAAAGGGCGGTGCTCTTAACCACTACACTATCCAATATATATATATTCTGACCAAGGTGGCTTACTCAGACTTGTGGGTAAGAGCTAAATAGCTAGATTCAATTCAGAAGAACTGTTTGTCCTAACTGTTCCCATTACTATCATTTAAAAGCTGTCTTCGAATCAATCCTTTTGATCTTTTCAGACCTTCAAGGCAAAGTCTCATCATTCTAATGGTGTAACTGCTGGCCTCTTACAATCTGCTAATTAATATATATTTTAATTATTATCACTTGTAACCATCTGGGCTTTTGAAAAATTGTGGAGATACTTTACTGAGAAGGGGGGACACTTTAGAAAGTTCATTATGGTGCTGCCAACATTTTCTGTCTAAAGGCTCTTTGTTATAGAATAGACTTTTATCTTAATTGTTCTATTTAATTACTGTGGAAGCTACTGTGTAAGAATTAAGTAAAAAGAATTTTTACTGCAAAGGGAACTTCTTAAAATAATCTGCTAAAGAAATAATACAGACAGGTGACAACAACAATAATGTAAAAAGATAAATGCAGGCTGTAAAGTGAACAGTTATCCTTTCTGGATCTCTCTTGAATAATAGTCTTCTGCAATTGAATTGATCTTCACTTGTAAGGAAAACAAATGTCTCTTCTGTGCTTCATTTGTCAGCTACCATGTACTTTATGAAGATAAGGTTGTATGTTTTTTATATAGTGCCATTATGGAACTGGACTTGACTCTCATTAAATAGATCCTCCACTCTGTTTGTCCTTCAATAGTATGTCATCAACCATACACAGTTAGAGACCAGGACTCTCCAGCTTTCTGTCTGGCACTACGACAGATTTGGGCACAACAGCTTTCTTGGGGAGGTGGAAATTCCTTTGGACTCCTGGAATTTTGAAAATCAGACAGATGAATGGTTTGTGCTTCAACCCAAGGTGAGGCTCTCTAGTTTTAGTGGAGTAACAGTAAAGCGAGATCAACGAGTTTTTTTTTTCCCCACTGAATTGTAGCTGTAAAATTATATATTTCCAATAAACTGCTTCTGGGATGGACCTGTGAAAGGAATAACACTTCTAACAAACCAACACATACTGTCTATGTCATATATATGAATGACTGTTCAAAACCAAACCTATTAAAAGAATAAACATAGTAGACACAATCAAAAGGGACCTGTTAAAGAAATAGCACATGAAACAATGGATCTTTCTCAAATAATCACCTGCTAAAGGAATGGACCTTTCTTCATGCATCCGTTTTAAGCATTTAACAATTTTCTGTGGTAGTAAGGTTCAGCATTGCTTTTTTATTCATATTGAATAAACAGGTAGGTTATACCATCATGCTATTTGGTACACAAAACAGTAATTCTATGGAATATGGCATCTATAGTGCTTAACTAATGTGCTATGTCTTCTGGCACTTATGGTATCTCTCACTGGAGAGGGCTAAAGTGTTTGTTTTTGGAATTGGAACAACTTTAAAGAGCCGTTTATAAACGTTAAGATTATGTGCTTCTAAGATGCTCACTGTTATACTAACCAGAATCCTAGAGCCTTGTACAGACACCCACTTTATATCTGCGATATAAAACGGATATCTGAGGTGCTGCAGGGCTGTATTGGAAATGGCAGTGGCGAAAGCAGCCACCCGTCAGGCCGCCACTTACAGGACCTAGCGCCCTGTACGGGCAGCTTCTCTGGCATGGCTGTACCACTGGAGCGGGCACCAGGCTCACTGGCTTGCACACTCCCAGACTAGCATGACCAGGGACAGCTGCTGCAGCATAAAACAGTCTCACTCAGATCTGTCAAATAAATGATGTGATTTACAGTTGTTACACTTGAGCAAGGGAGCTAAAGTAAGTGAGCATCTTAATCTTCTCGGCTCCCCTTCACCACAAAGAAGGGAGCAAAAACTCATTAAGCGTGCAGAGATCAGACTGGGTTGTGAGTAGAGTTTGAGTGAGTAACCAATTTTTTTGGTTCAACCAGCAAACCAAATTTAAAAAAAAAATTAAAAATATTTTCAGGTTGGCCTGAAACAACTTTTTTTTTCAGATTTTTCAAGTTGGTATTTTCAAATTTAGTATTGGGTTGAACAAAACATTTAATTTGATCCAAAACTAAATCTTTTGTTTTGATTTTGAAGAGGTTCATAGAATCATAGAATATTAGGGTTGGAAGAGACCCTCCTAGTGAAATAGTGTTTCCTAATATCCAGCCTAGACCTCCCCCACTGCAACTTGAGACCATTGCTCCTTGTTCTGTCATCTTCCACCACTGAGAACAGCCAAGCTCCATCCTCTTTGGAACCCCGCCTTTAGATAGTTGAAGGCTGCTATCAAATCCCTCCTCATTCTTCTCTGCTGCAGAGTAAATAACCCCAGTTCCCTCAGCCTCTCCTTGTAAATCATGTGTCCCAACCCCTTAATCATTTCCGTTGCCCTCCGGTGGACTCTCTACAATTTGTCCACATCTCTTCTGTAGTGGAGGGACCAAAATTGGCTCAATTCCTGGAGCAGAGGGCACATTTGTCAGCATTCCTATTTCTCTGTAGCAGTACTGGCTACTGTAGGGTTTAGCTCTTATTTAGAATTACACTCACATTTTGTGTTCAGGCTGATCATAATGTTATGTTGGGAAACTACTGAACTGTAAGACTTGTTGCTCAGTCTCTGTTCAGCTTCACATCATTTTAATTTTTTTTAAAAATCGTAATACAAAGGCACTGATGGAGCACTTTCACTCAGATCAAAAAGTAATCAGGTCTAAGCATTTCAGACATTCCAACTAGGAAATGCTGTCTGGTTATTTCCAAGCTCATTATAAGAACTATTAATTCTGCTTCATTATTACCAGATAAAAAAGACCTAGAATATGTCTCATTTGCCCGCTAGGATGATCTGGATAATGTTTTCAGAGATAACATGTTTCTCATGTTCAATGAAGGTAGGCAAGAAGTAATGGTTTAAATATGCAGCAAGGGAGATTTAGGTTCGACATTAGGAAACAATTCTAATTCTAAGGGGAGTTAAAATTTGGGCTGGGCTTCCAAGGGGGTTTGTAGAATCCCCCTTATTGGAGGTTTCTCAGAACAGGTTGGACAAAAACCTGTCAGGGTTGGTCTAGGTTAACTTGGTCCTGACTCAGCTCAGGGAGCTGGACTAGTTGACCACTCAAGTGCCCTTCCAGCCCTACATTTCTCTGATTCTCTAAGTGTAGCTCAGTTTGTTGGTAAGCAAAGAAAAGAAGTTTTTCCTGAATGACAGATTATTGCAAACAGAATTACAGATCTGGTTTGTTTTATTCATATGCCAGGCAGAATACTGTCCTGCAATATGAACTCCATGTCTCTGACAAGAGTGCCAGTCAAACTTTGCTAAGGGTGGACTTTTGTTGTAATCTGATGCTATTCAGTTGTTTTAAGAAAAAAGTTGAGGGGTTTAAGATCCATTTATCCTCTGAGAGCTGGATGGTCAGTCCTCTAAGGGGAGAGTGGTTAGATCAGAATGTTCAGGAGAATAACTTTTGCGTTAAAGCACAGAGCTGGGAGTCAGGAGACCCATGTGTTAATTCCCGAGTAATTTGAGCAGGTCACTTCTAAAAATTAGGGCCTTAACTTCTGTGCTTCACTTCCCTCATCTGTGAAATGGGGGAAATTATTCTGACCATCTTTACAGGGAAGTTGTAAGACTAAACTCACATGCTTCAGGGCATAATAAAGCTTCCTGGCAGAGAGGGATTTAAAAATTGTATTAAAGTTAATGTTTAAAATTAAATGTAGACAAGTTAAGAGGGAAGGTACTGTACATCTGGGGTCCGGCTTGAGTTATCAGGGATTACAAGTATCAGTTACAAGGATCACAAGATACATACATATCATATAACCAGCATAGATCCAGATTGGGGTGCGGGAGTTTTTAAAGCATTAGTGGATAAGTGGGCTAGGGTACGCCACCCATGGAATGTATAAAGAGTCCAAGTCAGTATCAGTGTCACGAATAAGTACATGGGTGGGGTGCGTCCCTTGGTTCGTCTTAAAATGAAATTTTCCCCTATGGGCAGGTTATTCTGCAGTTGGCCACTATAGGGTTTGAATCCCCTCCCTGTGTATGAGCAGATGGCAGGATCTAGCCCTAAATATTTTTATTAATCAGGTGATAGTGCCTTAACCTGCAGTTTAACTTTAAAGGCAGGCTGAGCTTCTGTACGTCACCTTACGTCTTTCTGAGGTTATTTCTTTTCCTGAAACTCTTCACCTAGTTATTGGGATCAGGAGGCAAGTTGAACAAGTTTCGGTTGTAAGTTCTCACCAGTACAATTATTTCATAAGCAGTGCAGTATCTTGATGCAGTGATCAGAAAGTAATTCCAGGCACAGCATATTGCCCAATCACTCAGTGATATACTGGGCAGCACTTCATGTATCATAGTCATAGAATTGTAGGGCTGAAAGGGATCTTGAAAGTCCAGTTCCCTGCATTGAGGCAGGACCAAATAATCCTAGACCATCCCTGATGTATCTGTCCAACCTGTTCTTAAAAACCTCCAGTGATAGGCTTCTCAGGGAGGTTGTGGACTCCCTATTTCAGAGCAGTCCCTCCTTTTAGTTAGAAAGCTTCTCTTAATATCTAATCTCAATCTCCATGGCTACAGATTAAACCCATGAGATCTAGGTATCTGGATCTAACACATCTTTAAACTCCAAGCTTGTGAAGCACATTCATAAACTCTGATTGCATGAGTTGTCCCATTGACATCAATGGGGCTACCTGTGTGAGCAAAGTTAGGTGCACGCTTAAATGTTCCACAGGATTGGAAACTTAATGAAATTTCATGAGCAATTTCTCCATTGTATTCCATTTCTCTAGGAGAAATCACTGTTTACTGATATATGATTTATTTATTTTATGGGTGGGGATGCCTACAAAAGCAGCTAGTTTTTAAAAATGAGCTTATAACCTATTTTCTTATTTAAATTAAAAAATACATGAGTCTAATATTGCTTTTGATTAATGTTATCAAAAAGCATAGAGCACACTCCTTCTGGACTGAATTTAGAAATTTAATGGGGAAAAAGAGGTGCAGAATGTTGAACAATGATGTTTGGGAAGAAGAGGAAAAGACATTTGGGAAGTAATATTTATATCTGTAAATCTCTGTTCTGTTTCAGGGCCAAATTATGCCCCCTTATTCCAAGAATAATCCTATTGAAATCAATGGGGCTAGTTATGGAGTAAGGTACCCTTATTCATGTTGATTAGTATCAGAATCTGGCCCAAAATTATCTGCAGTTTATATATCCAGCTTACTTGGATCTGTTTGCTGTAAATCAGTGCTTGACATGGGTTGGAATTTTTCTTCATTCTAATAAACGGGAGAGAGAAATTCAGTTTATGTTTACCGAACAGCATCTAATGCAGGGTATGTGACGTCTGTTCTTCTGAGCTTTTTGCTCTCCCTCGGCTATGAAATTTTCAAAAATGTGGCTGTCTATATTCAATCAGTGAAGGCTAATGAGCTGTGAGCACTGTGCAGTGGCATGACCTATTTAAGCATATATCATGGCTTACCTGTACAATAGAAATAATTGAAAATGAATGGGTAAATTATTAAGCTTAGATGGATTTCTGTTTTTCTTTCCTCTCCGTCAGCTGGAGGTTGCAGCAGATGTCGGGCTTCAGTATAAAGGAGAGCTGATAGTTGTTTTACACTACATTCCCCCTGAGAAAAACCTAATGCTTCCCCTCGGACAGTTTCAAGGTAAAATGAACATTGATGGCAGCATCCTCTGAGTATTGGAAATAACCTGCATGATGAAAGCTGAGGTATAAAGTTGCAAAAGGTTGAAGTTCTGTGGCAATAAATTAGGCACCTGTGTCTGAGGGAATTTTCAAAGGAAAGATGCTGCTCCCCTGCCCCCAGTAATGAGATGCCATTTATGCACCACTATGAGTTGTTGCTTGGCTGTGACATCATTAAAAAGACCCAGCTGGTCAATAGCCATGATTTAGGACAGTCATTATCCAAAGCAATACTCTAATCCAGAGTTGTTGTGCTTTGTGCCGTCTAGTTTTAAACAGCACATGGATGATTAGAGTAATGGGGCTAGCACAGTTCCTCTGACTGTTCAGAACCTTTTTACACGATTTAGTCTACAATTTCCTTTGCTCAGTTTCATCCCATTACTCCTACTGCAATTATATCCCTTAGGGTCTTATTAGAATTGTCTAGGGTGGTCCATTATAGTCCTCTGAAATGGGCAGTGTTTTTCTGTGGAGGAAAATATTATTAGTTACTACATATAGTGCAGTAGCGTCCAGAGAAGTGATGGTCCAAAGAGGTAGCAATGACCAGATAGTAATTCTGTCCTTGGACACACAGTATACATACAGACCACAGGCAGAGAGATTTGAGCACAAGAGGAATTTATTGCCAAAAGACATACTACTACTTTGCAAGCATTGGTAGCATATTAGGCTCTTTTCTCAGATGAATTATATTCAGTTTATTAGCAGTAAATTCCAAGGCCCTCTGCTATAATCGGATAGTCTTTGGTCTGAGGAAACCAGTTGCTCCATATTGTAATCTGTATGGCTTGGATTTCTTGAGTTCTTAAGTATTAATCTTACTCAGAAAGCACAGTGACAACAGAGGTGTGAATGAATGGCCATCACAGCACATGGATCTCAGCAATTTTTATATTAATTAATCTAGATCTTAACTAAATCATTTAAAAAACTCCATGCAGCAAGGTCTCTCTTCTGGAGTGAACTTGTACCATATGTCTTTATATCAAGCTTTGAGAGAGGTTTCAGATTCTGCCTGGGAGACTGTTGGATAAGAGCACCACAACTCAGAATGTATTATTTGTCATCTGTAACAGCAGAGAAGAGGAGAGGATTTAAAGAAAACTTGACCTTTTCCCTACAATTAGTACTACTATATTTGTACTTGGAGACTTAGGATAGCCCAGCCCTTTGATGTCTGTCAAGGATTGACCATGTTTGAGTCAATTTTTTTTACCAGGTGTTGGGTGATCTCCTTTTTCCCCATTGTGTTTACAGATAAAGGGCCAGATTGTAGACACAAGCAGTACTTCACTGCACAAATGGTCCTGTTGAAGTAAACAAGTGGCAGAGTCTGGCCAAAAAGGCTTACATTTCCAAACTGGTTATGCAGTATTAAGTTCTTGATTTTGTTGTTGATTTGTTTTATGTACAGGAAAGAAGAGTTTAAAAAAAGGAAAGAAAGGAAACACACAGATGCCTTCTGGGGGTATGTTGGAGGTCCTCATCAAGGAAGCCAAGAATTTAACAGCTGTGAAGTCAGGAGGCACTTCTGACACATTTGTTAAAGGGTAATTTTTACTTTCCCATATTTTGCATAGCATGTCAAGAGTAAAACTAGATTTTGCATTGAATCCTAGTTTATCTGATCAATATCATTTTTGTCTGATAGCTACTGTACTTTACTCCTGAAAAAGAACTTGTACCTCAACATGGAGTTTTACCTTAAATTCTCTTTGTCCACTATATTTAAATTTAGGTCAATATGTGATTTTAAATAAGAGCATTAATTTTACTTTGTAGACTTCAAAATATGGCTTTGAAATTTGACATTAAAGGTAAACCTTTTTTTCAAAAAAATGAGTATGTGATATATGTATACATACTATATATACATTTATGTAATACACTATGATTTCATATATGTGTGTCAGATTTTTGCTATATGCATATGCCTCATTATATTATTTATCTTTTAGCATGTAGAGTCCGAAGTTAATATCCCTGAATAAGCAGAAAATATTTGCTGTAGGAACACACTTATATTTGTATAAAAAAACATAATCCTGCATGACTGATTATACTAGATTCATCATAAATGTGAGCATGTCACTCAAGGTGGTAAATGAGTGAAATATGGACAGCTGACAAGCATGTTTCTCCTTGCCATTTTCCTTGTCAATAAAAGCTTTCATAGTTGCCTATTTTACATATACTTGTGTGTTTGTTATAGTCTGCATGTTTTGGTTGAAGTGAACCCCTTGATAAAGTTTCACCATTAACCTGATGCCCCATATGGATTCACCTCCTCTCCAGACCAACTAAACCATTCCTCTGAGAGTGGTCAATTGTTCCTGAGGTTATACAAATATTTCTGAAGGAAAAATGTTTTGCTTTTACTATAGCTCAAATTGTCTCAAGTGACACAGGTATTTTTGCAAGTTTTCCTGGGGCATATATACCCCGAATTCATTGTAAGGTTTTCACCCTGCACCTCCCATTCACATGTTCCAAGTGCTGTACTATCAATGTAGTGAGTATATTTTTATAGGCACAAAGAGCAATCTATAGGCTTATTTTACGTTGGTTTGCCCACTGCTGTTTTCTCTGTAGTTGGCTACAACTACGAGAAGAGCGTTTTTGTTTAAATAGGAAAACAACGAAACAGATTGTCTGGTCCCTCACTTTCCTCTCTGCAGCTCTTGCACACTTGAGACTTGGAGTTTGCACCAGGCTAAGGGGAAGTTTTGTTGTTGGAGACCCTTGTTTATGAATTGGCAGCACATTGCTGTTGCTGACACTGTGAACTGTCCCTGGCTAGCTCATCACACACATCTGTTGTTGCTGGCATGGGTTGTTCTTCTTCGAGTGATTGCTCATATCCATTCCAGTAGGTGTGTACGCGCCGCGCGTGCACGTTTGTCGGAAGACTTTTACCCTAGCAACTCCAGCAGGCCGGCAGGTCGCCCCCTAGAGTGGCGCCGCCATAGCGGGTAATATATACCCCTGCTGGCCCGCCCGCTCCTCAGTTCCTTCTTACCGCCGTGTCGGTCGTTGGAACTGTGGAGCGCGGCATAGCTGTCCTCCACGTCCTAGCTTCTCTTCGTTCATTGTTTCTAGTTCTAGTTCTAGTTTTAATTATAGTTCACTTAGTTTAGTATAGTTGTAGTTTATAGTTCTAGTGTATATAGTTAGCGGGTTCGGGGCGCTAGCCCTCTCCCGCGCCCGCCAGGCTCATGCCTGGTTCGCTGGGTTCAAACCGTGCTCGGCCTGTAAGAAGCCGATGCCACCAGCGATCCCCACGACGCCTACTTGAAGTGCCTGGGGAGAATCGCATATCTCCGAGAAGTGCCGCATTTGCAAGGCCTTCAGACCGAGGACCAAGAAGGAGCGAGACCAGCGCCTCAAGACGCTCCTGATGGAAGCGGCGCTTAATCCTTCGTCCTCAGCACTGAGTGCTGCTTCGGCTCCGGCACCGGACCACTCGGCACCGGCGCCACTCCGGTGCGCAAAGACCCCACGGCACTGACCTTCTCCGGCACCGGTTCAGGGGAAGAGACTGTCTACCTCCTCTACCCCCAGCTAAGCTGCCTCGAAAAGAGCACCTGACGCCGGCCGGGTTGGCCGTGCCAGGGACTTCGTTGACTCCGGGCCCGGCAGGTCCGTCGAGTCCGATCCTTCTCAGCTCCCCGCCAAGATCTGGGGTTGAGCTGATGGTCCCGTCCATGCCGAGACCTTCTCCTCAGCCAGGGACCTCATCGCTCTAACGGAGCCTGTGCTGCCCCAACCCCGGCACTGCCGGTGCGGGTTCTGCAGTCTAAGGGCAAGCCCACGCCAATGCGAGCACCGTCCCCGGACTCTCCGGCTCGGCACCGGTCACGATTCGGCACCGATCTCGATCCCGAGGGAGGTCTCGCTCGCGACGCCGCTCGCAGTCCCGGGCACCGCTCTCCACGACGGTACCGGTCGCGGCGCAGATCATCCTCGCGCCGTCTCGATACTCCCGGCACCGTTCTGGCTCCAGCCACCGTTACCGGCACCGGGACTCGAGGAGTCTTTCCCGTCATCGGCGATCCAGATCCCAGTCGACCTCCGGCACCGCGTGGTGGCAGGTCCCGGTCTCAATCGCGGCACCGGTATGGATCACGGCACCGATCTCCGGCACCGAGGAGGTCTTCGCTGCCGGGAGTGCGGGACCCGTTCCACTTCTGTTCGGCTCCCCGTGGCCCTCTCGCCAGGGTCAGTCTCTTCGCGGGCGGGCAGTGTGTACCTAGACGCTGAAAGACCCACTGCCCTCTTCTCCGAGACTCAGCAGGAGCATGGTCCTCAGCAGTGGGGCTTCTGGACCCCCTGGGCATATCACCAAGCCCAGGGCCCCAGCAAATTCCTCCGCGGTCATCGGTCTCTGAGCACAGGGCTCCGGAGGCTACTTCTTCACGCCCTCCTCCATCCCCTGCGGAAGAGCGTCGTCTCATCCTCCAGATCCTGAGCACCCGCAAGAGTCAGACGCGGTGCTCCAGTCTGAGCCGCCACCAGACCCGCTCCTGCCAGGTCTCTCCTTGTCATCCTCCCAGATGAGGCGGTGGCGGGACGACATCCACCAGTCCCCCCCCCTACTGGACCTCAGGGCGCACCAGGACCTCCTCAGGCGTGTGGTGCAAAATATGAACATCCAGGCTGAGGAGGTCTCCGAGATCGAGGACCCGGTCGTGAGCATCTCTCGGTGGATGCGTCCACTCGTGTCGCCCTGCAGTTCATAAGGACCATCCAAGCCAATGCCACCACCATCTGGCAGTCACCGGCTTCCGTTCCCCCCGCTGCTCGGGGTGTCGAGCGTAAATACATGGTCCCTTCGAAGGCTATGAGTACTTATATGTCCACCGCCCCCGTGTTCCCTCGTCGTTCAATCTGTGAATGAGAGGGAGCGCCATGGACAACAAGCTCCGGCCCCCAAGTCTAAGGAGGCGAGGCGTATGGACCTGCTTGGCCGCAAGGTCTATTCGCAGGCGCCCTGCAGCTGCAGGTCTCCAACCAGCAAGCTCTGTGCTCAGTTGCTACACATACAACACCTGGGTGGCGGCTGATAAATTTAAGGAGCTGCTCCCGCAGGACGCTCGTCAGGAGTTCGCCGCTCACCTTGAAAGAGGGAAAAAGGTCACGCACTTCCTACAGGCGGCTTTGGACGCTGCAGACTCGGCCGCCAGGACTCTGGCCTCCGGAGTCACTATGCGCCGCATTTCGTGGCTTCAGGTCTCTGGCCTTCCTCCGGAACTCCAATATACCATCCAGGATCTTCCGTTTGAGGGCCAGGGCCTGTTTTCGGACAAGACTGACCTTCGCTGCAAAGCCTCAAAGACAATAGGGTCATTATGCGTGCCCTGGGGATGCATACGCCGGTCACCCAGCGTAGACCATTCAGGCCTCAACAGCAACACAGGCCTTACCCCCAGCCCAGGCAAAGGCAAGACTTTGCCAGGCGGCGAAACAGGAATGGCAGGCGCAGACAATCGGGTAACCAGGGGGGCCAAGCCAAGGTCCCTCCAAGCCTTCCTCGGGCCGAAGCCCTCGTTTTGAAGGTGCACCCCGAGGGCGCTGTACCAGTCCTCCCCGGATCCATCTCCCCCTTCTCCAACTGTCTTTTTCTTCCTCCGGCGTGGTACCAGCTTACTTCAGACCGCTGGGTCCTCCGCGCGCATTGCGGCTTGGATACCGCCTACAGTTTGCTTCGTACCCGCTCTCCCACCCCCCTTCCTTGTCCCTCTTCAGGAGACCCTCTCACGAGCAGATCCTCCTCCAGGAGGTACGAACGCTCCTCGACAAAGGGCCATAGAGGAGGTTCCAGAGAACGAGAAGGGCAGGGGGTTTACTCCCCGTTACTTTCTGATCCCCAAGGCCAAGGGAGGTCTCAGACCCATCCTCGACCTACGAGAGCTCAGCAAATACCTGGTCAAGTTGAAGTTCCGTAAGATGGTGTCCTTGGGGACCATTATTCCATCCCTGGATCCCGGAGACTGGTACGCCGCCCTCGACATGCAGGACGCTTATTTCCATATAGCCATCTTCCCGTCCATCGGAGGTTCCTTCGCTTTGTTGTCGGCGGCGGCATTATCAATTCATGGTCCTTCCGTTCGTTCGCCTCTCGACAGCCCCGCGAGTGTTTACCAAATGCATGGCCATAGTCGTCGCCTTCCTTCGTCTCGCAGTCGTGCATGTGTTCCCCTACCTCGACTTACTGGCTTATCCGGGGACCTCAGAGGAGCGAGTCCTCATGCACATCCACATGGTCAGCCGCCTTTTCACGAGCCTAGGCCTAATGCTCAACGCCGAGAAGTCCACTCTAACCCCTACTCAGAGGAAGAGGATAGAGTTATGCGACCCGTTCTAAGACGTAACCAGGCAGGCCGTTCTTCCCTTTCCGGTCCGTTCCAGGCTGACACATCATCCACAGGCTGCAGCAGCACCACAACCTCCATACGTACTGGCCTGCACTCTGTGGCACATGGCGCCGCTGCAAATTCGTCATGGCGCATGTCGCTCGCTATGCCCGCCAGTCCTGGCTCATCCCTCAGCTCCGTCGGCCAAACGCCCGTAGATACAGTAGTCACGATTCCGCAGACGTCCCACTCCTCCAGGGTGGCTGGATCGGTCCGTCGTGGTGCAGGGCTTCGCGTTCCATCCGCCCAGCCCTCGCTGTCCTGACAAGCGGATCCTCAGATTGGGATGGGAACTCATCTAGGTGCCCTGCGGACCCAGGCCGCTGGCCTCCCGAACTGCCCTACATATCAACGTGCGAGAATTGAGGGCGTCCGCCTGGCTTGTCAAGCGTTCCGTCAGCAATCCAAGGTCCGGTGGCGGTTTTCACCAACACACAAACGACGGTATACTATGTAACACAGGCGCACGAGGTCTGCTCTTCTTTGTCAGGAGGCAATGACGTTGTGGACTTTTGCATAGCCCACTCTGTTCACCTAGTTCTCTTCTCCGGTTTCAGAATCGCTGGCAGATCGGCTCAGCGGTCCTTGCTCCACGAGTGTCCCTTCGCCCGGCATCGCCGCTCGCTCTTCCGGAGGTGGGCTCCCCATGGACCTCTTCGCATCCGCAGGAACAGAAAGTGCCCGATGTTCTCCTTCCAAGGTCGCGAACCGGGCTCGGTTGCAGACGCCTTTTGAATCCTGGCGACGCACCTCTCAATGCGTTCCCTCCATTTCGTTGATCACAGATCCTTCTAAGGTGCACACAGGACAGGCCTCGTGATTCTGAGCGCCGGGTGACCCGAAGCAGGTGTCTCTTCCTGCGACCTGTCGGTAGTCGACCCTGTTTCCCGCGCCTCTTCACCTGGACCTGATCACAGGACCACGGCCGCTCGTCACCCGGACCTCCGTCTCTGCACCTCTCAGCCTCCTGTGGGCTGACTAGGTCCGAGTTGCATGCTCTCACCAGTGTGGCAGTTGCGCTGGGATAGGAAGCCACTTGAGGACGACGTACTCAGGCAAGTGGAAACGCTTTACGTGTCTGTGCGCGGAGAGGCGCTTCCACCCCACCGATGTTTCATCCCAATCCTCGGATTACCTTTGGTCGCTCATCAGCAAGGCTGGGTGTCCTCTCTCCGGGTTCACTTAGCGGTATCTCCACCCACCGGGAGCGAGGCCGCTCTGTCTTCAACACCCCCATGGTGGCTAGATTCCTTAAAGGTCTGGACGTCTCTACCCCCAGGTCCGCCACCAGCCCCCTCTTGGGATCTGAACCTGGTGTTGTCCCGTCTTATGTCCCCCCGTTTGAACCACTGCTACGTGTCTCCTCCTACTTGTCCTGGAAGACGGCATTCCTGGTGGCCACACTTCTGCTAGCGGTGTCAGAGCTGCGCGCCCTCTGGAAGCCCGATATCGTGTCCATCGCGACAAAGTACAACTAAGCCGCACCCGCCTTTCTCCCAAAGTTGCTCGGCCTTTCATGTCAACCAGACATATTCTACCCGATCTCCGAAACCTCATCGCCGCGGAGCAGCAGTTGCACTACTTAGACGTGCGTAGGGTCTCGCCTTTTTATATAGAACGGACAAGCCATTCCGCAAATCCAGCTTTTGTCGCCTATAGCGACGGGGTTAAGGGTGCCTGTTCCCTCGCAGAGGATCCTCATGGGGACGTCCTGCATACGGGCCTGTTACGACCTGGCCATTTCCCATCGGCAATGTGACCGCCGCACTCTACTAGGCCAAGCACACGATGGCGTTCCTGCGCGAGTACCCACCAGGAAATCTGCAGGGCAGCGACCTGCCTCGTGCACACCTTCGCTTCCATTATGCCCTGGTCCAACAGTCCAGGGATATGCAGCCCGCGCTTGCGTGTTACACACTGCACCTCCACTCCGACCCCACCACCTAGGTAAGGCTTGGGAATCACCTATCGAATGGATATGAGCAATCACTCGAAGAAGAAAACACGGTTACTCACCTTTGTAACTGTTGTTCTTTGAAGTGTGTTGCTCATATCCATTCCACACCTTCCCCTCCCCACTGTCGGAGTACCAGCAAGAAGGAACTGGAGGCGGGCCGGCAGGGTAATATTACCCGCGACGCGTGCCACTCTAGGGCGACCTGCCGGCCCGCTGGAGTTGCTAGGTAAAAGTCTTCCGACGAACGTGCACGCGCGGCGCATACACACCTACTGGAATGGATATGAGCAACCCATCTCGAAGAACAACAGTTACAAAGGTGAGTAACCGTGTTTTTTATGTAAGTGGAGCTTGAACCAGTTTCCCTTGGACACACAATTTTCCATCAGGTTACAAGGTTTTTCAAAATATATTTTCTATAGCTGAGATGAACCCATAAACTGTACTGGGGGAAGGGTAGGTACAGATTAGGGAGATTTAGCCACTACTTTGCCTTTGAAAATAATATATTATGTTTATAGAGTTTCAAGAAAATAGTACTCTGGGAAAAATATAAGGCTTATGAAATTGAAAAAATTGTCAGACTTCAGAGCATCAGGGACTCTGTGTTTTAGCAAGGAATTAGGCTTCTGGTGTAAATACAAATATAAGCTTATTTCAGTTCATAAGGGATGATGATACCATCCACCGACCAGCTGCTAATGTTCCTTCCCTACCACTCACTCATTTTTGCCCAAGTTAGGTTAGATATGTGTATCATCATGTAATAATGTTGCTTCTCACCATGAATGTGAAACCCTTAACTCACATGGAGAAGCATTGTTCTCCATGAGGAATCCCATTGAAATTGAGAGTTTTGTGGGTAAGGGCAGTGCCATAACCTGCGATACAGGAGAGCTGGATTCAATTCCTGTCTCTGAGCCAGACAACCTGGACAAGTCACTTGGTCCCAATTTAGCACAGCACTTAGGCATATGCTTAACTTGACTTCAGTGGAACTTCAACATGTGCTTAAATGCTTTGCTGATTTGGGGTTGTAATCTCTCTCTGCCTTGGTTTTCCATCTATAAAATGGGGATATACTGCTTCCTTTCTTCCATCCTTTTTCTGTTTTGTCTATTTAGAAGGAAAGGTCATCAGGGAATGGACAGTTCTCACTATGCATTTGTACTGGACTCAGCACAATGGGGCCCTGATTTTGGTTGACTTCTAGTTGATACAGTAATACAAACGATAAATATGACTGACCTTAAGTCCCATCTACCTGTTTTTTTCTTCTCTTTCTCTTTCTTTCTGTCCCCCTCAGATATCTGCTCCCAGATAACAACAAAGCAACAAAACATAAAACTCCTCTAATAAAGAAGAGTGTGAACCCTCACTGGAATCACAGCTTCACTTTCAGCGGCTTGAATCCTACGGATCTACACAACGTATGCCTAGAACTGACAGTCTGGGACAAGGAGTCACTCTCCAGTAACATCTTTTTGGGAGGTGTCCGTTTGAGCACTGGAAGGGGTAAGGGCCATGTTTAACTGGAAATCATCACTTTCTTCAGCACGTGTCTCACAGCCATGTAAAGGATGGGAATACTGTGAATATAGGGCACAGAGGAACTATGAGAAATGAAAAAAGGGTGGCTTAATAGCCTAGAGGCAACTTATTTCTTATGCTATCCAGTGAGAGACATTAGTTTGCTACCCTATTGTAACTATGCTTCCCAAGCCAACCAGGACTGGGAGAATTATGGAAATATTTCTTACAATCTGAGTGAGAAATGAGAGTTTTGTGTTACTCAACAGCAACCTTCTGGCTGATGAAGGGGCAGCTATGAAGAGAGAGTCATCCATTCCTTCTCAGCCAGGAAGACAGTGGTTGTGGGATAGAGCCATGTTGGGAAATTTTGCTGGCCTCTGCCCGTGATACCAAAAGGACTTTAGTTTTCAGCTAATTGATGACAATCCAATGTCTTTCAGGATATCAGATACATATGTTACTTATTTGTTTTTTAAGCTTATATAGATTGTTTTTTAAAATTATAATGGGGAGATGCTGAATTTACAGCAAAACCAGACAAAAACCCAGCCAAACCCAGGCTGACCTTTTACAGTTTCAATTGCATCATTCTTTTTGAGATATGTCTAAAAAACTTTGTTCATTTACTTATGAAATACTTCTGGTTTCCTTGTTGTTCTTTATTTTCCTTTTATGATCTGCCAGTTTTTTTCCCTCAGTAGATAAGTGTAAACCCTCCTCACCAGAAAAATCCATAATTTTTGTAAGGCAAATGCTTGATATTAGTGTCTTTCACACAGTAGTGCAGTGAAGAAAGACGCTGTCTTTCTGTACCCTCTTGAGAGAGAGAAAGTGGGTGAGGTAATATCTTTTATTGGACCAACTTCTGTTGGTGAGAGAGACAAGCTTTGGAGCTACAGAGAGCTCTTCCTCAGGTCTGGGAAAGGTACTAAGAATGTCACAGCTAAATAGAAGATTGAACAGATAGTTTAGTATAGGTACTTTCCCAGACCCGGAGAAGAGCTCTGTGTAAGCTCGAAAGCTTGTCTCACTCAGCAACAGAAGTTGGTTCAATTAAAAATATTACCTCAACCACCTTGTCACTCCAATATCCTGGGACTGACAGGGCTACAGCTACACTGCATATACCTTCTTGAAACAGATAAGGAGCCATATTAAGTTACGTCTCACTCGCTCTCCACGTTTTTGGAATTGCCAGGTGTAAGTAACGGGAAGGAAGTCGATTGGATGGATTCCCACGGGGAAGAGCAGCACCTCTGGCAAACGATGATGGACAATCCTGGAGTTTCTGTGGAAGGTATATTAATGCTGAGATCTAGCATGGGAAAACGCAGACTCTGAGAACAAATGGCTTGCACAAGGATAAACTCCAGCTGTTTTGCTGACGTGACTCTTAACTGTTGTGGGGTACCACAAGGATGCCTGGTGTTAGTGGAATTCAGTCTGTTGTAATTTTGCACATGTGAAAGTGGGGAAGAAAGACTCCTGTTTGCCTTGGATTTTACAGCTCCAGAGTTGGATTATAATGCATTCTGCACTTTTGTGTATCCGTATTCTTAAGACAATGCTCCTTACCCTAGTGAAACTCCTACTGAAGTCAGTAAGAAAGATACCTGAATATAGAATAGAAATCAGGCTTTCTTTGTCTCAGAGACAAAAATATGGTCTACTAGTGTCAACATCCATGAAGAATATGGAGCAAGCAAATGCTTTAGTCATTTGATGAGTAATGATTATTTATGGTATAAGCCAATTTGAAGCACTATCAAAAGTTTGGTATTTGAAATGAGATTAGAAACCACCAGATTCCAAGCAGTCTGAAAGAATAATTAGCAACATCCCTTCCCCCATTTACGTGTTCAGTTATTTGAACTGTGCATGACAGCAAGCCTTGCAACAAGCATCACTACAAGAAAAGCTGATACACTGCACACAGCAGCCATTATTTGAGTATTTAGAAATAGGCAGCGGATGTGTGGATATAAGATAACAGGAATGCTGTACTCTGTAGTGATGCGTGTGCTGTGTATTTCAGTGCACCATTCAGAATGCAAGCTATGGTTCCCCCAGATCAAAGAGCCTCTTATGAAAACAGATTATTATACATCCCTAAGCAGCTTCCAGAACTAAGTACCGTTACTTATGGCTGCATTATAACTTTTGCTTATAACTCATTTAATAATTCAGACATCACTGTACAGAAGAGGAGAGAAGTTCAAACTTCTGTCATAACTGATGAGATGTTGATGTTTACCCACATGTGCTGTTTCAGGTTTAATGAACTAAGTCCCAATTCAGTAAAACATTTAAAGAAATGATCTAATTAAGCATATGCCTAACTGCTTTGCTGAATTGGGGTTTAAATGGGGAAGTGTTCTGAATGGGATGGAGTCCTATTCAAGCATATCCTGCTGATTTATTAATTATTAACCATGATATGATTTAGAATGGGATTTTGCTGCTGAATGTTACTAATATGAGTCCTTGCACTTATAGCACTAATGCATTTTAATATAAAAATGATTTTAATTAGTCCATGTTAAATGGCATAGTTGTTCTCTATTAATTTGGTTTCCAAAAGACTGCTTTGTGTGTAATGAGATCTGTCCTGCTCTCAGTGCACACCACCAATCTTAAATTTCTGCCTGCTCAGAACTAGACCCCCATGTGTACAGAGCACAATGTTTTCTACACCTGCTTATGAGCTGTAGCTGGGCTATACAGCAGCAGAACCATAGCAAGGAGAATAATTGATCCTTACCAAATATAACGTGTACAGTATTTGCAGATTCATGTGATACACTAAGTTCAGCACTCATGTGCTATGGTGATAGGTACCTTATACAAACCTAAAAAACAGCAATAAATTGGGTAAATTACATTTCATCTCAATGATCCATAATTAAAATTGTGCTCCTTGTCATCAACAGTAAATACATCTACTGCTATTCTCATCCTTAATTATTTTTCAAGCATTTTACTTTTGGGAGCAAGAGAGTATCACTGTGAAAAATATTTAGCAGTCACAAACAAAATAAACCAATAAAAAAACTCTGTCACCTCCACCCCATATATAAGTACAGATTATCTCTCTGTTCTTTTTCTCATACGGTCAGAATTCAGAACCTAAAGCTTTCTCTGAAGAAGAGTTATCACAATCATGCTTATTTGAGAGGTAAAAATCCTGCCATTCACAATGAAACAGCAGCTGAAGCCCCAGGTTTTATGACATGAAGTACTAATGGCTAAATAACTACAGCTTGAGTTTTGTACCTGAAACTGAAGAAATGCCCTGTCCACTACAGTTATCTCCCATTTACAATTGAGGCTGAAACCTTCAAATTGTATGGCTTTTCTCTCCTTTCTAGTCTTATTTTTTGCTGTTTCTGGGTTTGGCTTGAGTGGCATGAAACTGCTGAACATGTCAGAAGTTACCTATTAAAATAATAATGTACTAATGTTAGGTGGAAAATATACATGTTTTTAAATATCCCTTTGTTTGCATTACAAAGAACACCTTAGGTTACTAAAATAGATTTCTAAAAATCTAGGACAAGGCTTTGAAAAGTGACTAGTGATTTTGGGTGCCCAATTAGAGATGCTTTAAAGGGCTCTGATTTTCAGGAAGGACTGAACACACCTCCTCTGATAATCAGACCCCTTTAAAGCAGCTCAGATTGGACACCCAAAATCAGTAGCTGCTTTTAGAAATTCCTGGCTGTGATTTTCTTTATTCCATTTGGCTGTTTACATTTGTTTACTTTTGGAATTTCACTCAGTTAGGGCAGTGAAAAGAGACTACTCTGTTTCTAGTCAATTTTACTCTCCTATTCTCATGCATTTTCATGGGAGTGAGGGTACTTCTGTTCACAAAAGCCCGGAGGAATGTATAATTGAAAGCACAGAAACCAAACAGACAAACACACCCCAATGCACTCTTTTATTACATGTTTCTTTTAGTTTCACAATAATTCTTTTAGAAATGGGTTTTCTTCAACAGTTGTCCCCTCAAAAAATGTCCTATAACTGGGGCCTAAACTACCCCATCTCTTTAATGGACTCAGAGTCTGGATTTCCTAAGGGGTTTACATCAGAGAGATGTTTGTTTTAAGAGTGGTTACGTTACACTGACATGGAGGCTCAAACTCTGTTTTCATTTATGTGTTTGGCAAAATTTTAAAAAAGTAACAGTTATTAAACTAAAGAAAATGATTGAGGGTAAACCCTGACTCTGTTGAAGGCAGTGGGACCAGGAGTCTTAGCCTAAAAGGTTGAGTAGCATGGGCCAGATAATGAAGAGGCTCCATCCATTATCTGTAGTTTTATATTAAGTGTATAGAATAAGACAATACATTCCAAGTAGGAAGTATTTCTGTTAGGAGGCTGCTGTTTGTTTATGGATGGGATCTGGGCAGTGCAGTGAGTCTCTCACAGCTTAGTACACACAGTTAGTTTTTGTTCTATTTTAATGTGTGCCTATCACACATGGCTCTAGTGAATCAATGTCGTAAACTCCAGCAGCTATTTAGAAAGCTTTGCTCTTCAGTGGTGTGATCAGTACATTTGTAGAAAGCATTTGGTGTGTGGAAACCATTATCACATTAATAATACCCCTTAAGTACCTGTTCTCTTTTTTATATAAATGGTGTATGGGATGGGGAAAGTAGAATATAACTGATCACACATCTGACTTTTTGTTTTCCAGGTATTTGATTAATTGCTTATAATTCTGTGCCATTATGTACTGTGTGTCACCAGACTGAGCACTAAGATGGCCAATAAGTAGGGTTACCAGATAGCAACTGTGAAAAAAACAGGATGGAGTCGGGGGCTAATAGGCGCCTGTATAAGAAAAAGTCCAAAAAAAACGGGACTGTCTCTTTAAAAATGGGACATCTCGTCACCCTACCAATCAGGGACCAAGTTAAAACCTCCCTTGCATACAGATTTGTGGCACTGCAAGTACATGAACAATTACTCAAGGCAGATTTTTACAGAAATCTCAATCTAATTACTCTTACATTTAACCCTGATTTATAAATTCTAGTCCTAAATAATAAGACTTGACACAGTAGATAATTCTAAACTATTCTTTAGCACAGTTTTATATAGCTACAATACTTGGGAACAAGAAGAATCTATTTTTAACAGTATTGATTTAAAAAAAAACAAGTCAAGCACAATGCAGTATATTAAAATATGTATTTTTCTAACCATTGTAACTACAAAGCTTCATTCTCTACCTTACTTTTCCCCTAATAATCAGTGGGTTTGACTTATTTAAGAAGCATGAAGTTACAAACATTAAAAGCTATAATAAAAAATACAAATATCACTGTAAAATCTTGAGCCAGAGCAATAAACATCTCCTTACACAGCCTTGTCACTGCCCATTGCCCAGGCATCTTGTCTCTAATGAGAGTTGACATTTTATCAACACACCCCTTTTCTTTGCTAATGGGCCATGGGAGGGACATCGCAAAGGCATAGAGGGAACCCCTTCATCCTCCTTCGAGAGTCACGCTGTCATTGCTTTTCTGTGACCCCATCACAAGAGGTTCCAACATCACTTCCTCAGCTGGCAGCTCAGCAAAGTGATTTTGTGCCAGCCTTCTCAAGGGGCTTTTGCTGGCAAACCTGAGAGGAGGGTTCTGGGTGGTAAGTGCCATTTATCATGGTACATTGATTAAGTCGGAACCTTACCACATCGTGCCCTCTCCGATAAAGATTACACTAGGGAGACGTAAAACTAGCCGTTGCTTTTCAGAGGAAAGGTTTAATTGTGTAGACTCATGTTATATATTTCCCTGATTGGTTAGCCTGTGTAATTTGACACGCTTCTGAGTAGTGTTCTGGAAGAAGTTTACAAAAGTACAACAGTAAAGCAAGCTTTGAATATCCTAAATCATTGATTGAAAAGACTGAAATATAGGAGGATGACAGTTGAAACTGTGTTCCCTCCCCAATCCCATCTTCTTTTCCTTTTAATTTGGATCACAGCCACCATTAAAAAGGGGGTTCAAAGTCATAGTACCACAGACACCTTGTCTATCAGCTCACACACTACAATAAAAGTTGCCCCTGAATCTTCCCATAGTTCTCCCTCTCCCACTCACCCCTCCATGTAGCCTTCAATAAATCCTCCACTAAGGATCACATCTGATATGTCAAATTCTTAAATTCATGCTGGCCTCAGGTGGCAAGGACCCTGGGCAGTGCGTAGCAGTCACAGGCCCACTTTGATACTGGCCCTACTTCTTTTCCTCATTATAAAGGAGAACTGAAGTTTTATTTCCCAGCCTGGGATACTGGTTTTTATCTCTTTGCAACAATAGCAAAACAACACCACCACCACACAATCCAACACCAGCAAACAAACAAATGGTTCTTTCTTAGAGCTGACCTGCATGCAGAATGGTAATAATGCATTGGGAACGTTATTCCCTAGATTTTTCAAAATAATACATATTCAAAGATGTTGAGGGCAAGATTTAGGAGGCCTGGGATACAGGCTGTGGGAAGGAGTTGGATCTGAGCAATTTCCACAGAGGATGGCAAGCTCTAAGTAGTAATGGTGTATTCTTCCTTAATTGTCCATGAGATGTACTAGACCATGTTAGTGGATTCCAAACACTGTGCCCAGTGGGTGAGGGGTGCTGTCTGACATGGTGGTGGTGATAATGCACATGCAGCTAAATAGTGTATATTAATGCTAGTGCGTGAGCCTGAACTTGTGAACAAGTGGCTTTTGGTTTGTTTTTGAGAATCTATCCTTCCCACAGCCTGTGTCATGATTTACATTAGCTATTGCAATAGTTCTTATTTGTGACCATGAATTATACACAGCTGCATACTTCTAGTCCTCTTCCGGAGAACTTGATGCTTTTTAGCCTTAGGCTGCTTTGGACGGCATGAATGAACTCCCCTTTTACTTACTTTTGGGGTTTGTTTAACAACAAAATTAGTCTTTGTTACAACAGTTAGAGAATATCATGTGTCCTCTTCTTCTGAATTCTTTCCTGTTCAAACTCTCTGTTGCTAGCTTTCCATTTGGTACAATTAGAGTGGAAATGAACACTATTAGCATTAAACGATATTGCATTATAAGAAGCTCTGCCAAAATTGAACCAAAACTTTCCTGCCCAGCTTGCTCTTGTCCTTTCCTGTGTACTGTACATTCAGACTTGTGGACTGTGGAAGAAGATTGATGGTGAACCCATTTGTAGTTATTGTAAAGTACAATGTTCTTTCGCTTACAATAAAATTAATTAAAGATGATGCTGTGTTCCCTTCTCTACTAAAATGCTTTACATGAAAACCCTTGGGCCCCTTCCAGCGGACATGCTGTTGCCCTTTTCTAACAATGATGAACAAGAGACTTCATCTACATGCAGTCAGTAATACTAAATGTATGCTACGAGCTAAAACCTGATAGGTGTAACGTCACTGTACTTCTTGTGTTCTTTTCTCTTGTCCTTTCTGCTATTGCTTTGTCTTCTCTCCCTCCCTGAGCTGCTCTTTTTATGTTAATTTTTATATTTTTGTTATGAGTAGATTTAATGTTTGTGAAAAGGAAGGTCTAAAAGTGCTGATTTGAGCCAGGAATACATTATTCTTCACTACCCACCGGAACAAATCTTGGTGTAAACCCTCTGTAAGGACCCTCTACTACCTATCTCATTCTGACAAGCACCCAGTCCCTCCCTCCCCAACCTGCTAAATATGTCCAATTTCAAGGTGCTGTCCACCTAGAAATCCAATTGTGTTCAAAGGGTTAACCTTGCAGCTTAGTGTTATTACTAATCACTACCTGTCTTTTTAAGCAACACTACTCTGTTTCAGGTTAATTCACATTTTCAGCCACATCACACGACAAACAAGTAGGAATGAAATTGCACCATCCTTGATTGTTCAGTATCACTGTGGCTTGCCCAGGTGAATGTTCTTGTCTCATCTTCTAGAATGTTTTCTTATTTTGCCCAGCTAGCTTTTCCAGGTTAGTGGGGTTTGTTCTTCTGATATGACTCACTGAAAAACTAGACAAGGCAAAGAATTCCCACCCCCAATAAAGCTTCATCTTCTGATGAAAGACTCTGGGCCTGCCTTGCTCACCTGGTTCTGAGCTATCACAGCAGTAGAGGCCTCTGACTGAGCCTATCAGCTTCATACATCTTGGCATGGCTCACATATGTCATTCCACAGCGAGCCTCTGCTTCTCAGTGGCAGATATCTCTCTTCTCCTCACCATTCCTTTCTAACTAGTGTTCACTGCTGGCTCAGGCCTTTGTGGAAGTGGGAGCCTGGCTTCTAAAACCCTCAAGCCGTCTGCAAATAAAAAGCCAGTAGCAATTATGACAGAGGGGATCTTTGCTAAGCCATTTCCAGCCTCCACTCTGGCTCCAACAGCTTCTGCAAACATAACTTGACATGTCTGTTTGGCAAATGTATTGCCTGCAGATCCCTATGCATAACTTCCTCTCCTTTTTCTTCACCTGAAGCCCTGGATACCCCAGACTGCAATTTATATGGGTAAATCCCAATACACATGCACTGACCTGAACACATTTAAAAAAAAAAAAAGAAGTCCCTCCTGGGTGCTCGTGTGAGTACTAATCTGTACGGCAAGTGCTTTGTGCTCAATAGAAATGCCCACCATCATTCCTGGAGCTCCTGTTTCACTGTGATATTGCGCTATGTTTTGTATTACTGACTAGTTGTATTCAGATCTCATTGGCTGCTTGTTTGGCTTTAGAATGAGAGTTGTTTTTATTTATTTACTCCTCTCAGAGCTACAGGCCTTCCTGCTTGTAAATGGTTTCCTTTGGGAGCTGTCGCAGCAGTGGGTGGCAATTAGCTACACATCAAAATATTCTCCAAGGCCATCGGTACCAGTTTTCTTGTGTGATGTGGATGAGAGGCCCAGCGATTGGGGATTAACCTGAAACAATAGAGAGAAACCATGTGCAGGTTTTAAAATTGTCTCCTTTGAAGCCATGTAGCCTTGCTGCTACTGTCCGCTTTCTAGCAAGTCACAGAACCAGAGGAGTGTCTGTAACCCCCGTGTCCATGCCCTACACACTATTGTAATAATCTTTGTACAAAATGTGCCTTGTGTGGTATCATTTAAAAACTAATTACTTACTGGTCATTAATATTCGTATGTGATGTACATATGTGATGTGTGTTAGGAATTATGGATATGTGCTGGAATTATGACTAAAGTGTGTTTAAGCTGAGCAGGTCAGGGAGAGTGGTTAAACAGGTCTACCCTAAACAAAGGAATGTGTGTTTACCTCAACTTACGTATCAGCAGTAAAGAGGGCCATCAAAGTAACAAGGAGACGGGGAAACTGCAGGAAACAGAACAATTTGCATTTTAGCAAACACCAGCAGGGTAAGAGAGTTTGAAGTTTCCTTTACCACCAGACTCCATTGCCTTCCTCACTGCTTGACTAAACCTTACTTTAAGGGGTATTCTTCAGATGAATCCATTTCTGAGGTTCATTAGACTGTAAAGAAAGGGGCAGAGAACCCAGCGTTCTCCTTCACCTAAGAAGACAAAGCAACCAGCTTTCTAGGGTTTCTGAAGGAGATTCTGCCCAAGGGAGTGTGGGGTCAGCCACCATCTTGCTGGATGACTTATGGGTGAGAAAACCATCTTTAACGAAGTTTGTACCTTGCTAGGTTAAGTTTTCATTTTCATTTGCTTGATCATTTCTAACGTTCTCTCTTATAACTGAACTCTCTTAAAATCCTATCTTCTTTTATTGATAAACTTTTTTACTATTTATCTATACCTGGGGTCGGCAAACTACAGCTTGCAGGCCAGATCCGGCCCCTCTGAGTTTTGGATCCAGCCTGCAGGAGTGCCACCCCCGTGGCACCTCAGGCCACACGCTGCTCCCAGAAGCAGCCTGCACCACGTCCCTGTGGCCCCTGGGGGATGAGTGAGCAGAGGGCTCTGCATGCTGCCTTTGCCTGTGGGTTCCTCCACCAAAGCTTGCATTGGCCCCAGTGCGCACCACTTCCACCCTGGAGCTGCTCCAGGTAAGCAGCACCGGGCTAGAGCCCTCACCCTGAACCCCTCCTGCACCCGAACTCTCTGCCCTGAGCCCCCTGCCAGCACCCCATTCCCTGCCCTGAGGCCCCTCCTGCACCCCAGTCCCCTTCCCTGAGTCCTCTCATACAACCCACACCCCTCCTCTGCCCTACCCCTTGCCCTGAGCCCCTTCCTGCACACCGCACTCCCTCCTGCACCCCAACGCCCTGCCCCAGCCCTACATTCATGGCCCTGCATGCAATTTCCCCACCCTAATGTGGCCCTCGGGCCAAAAAGTTTGCCCACCCCTGGCCTATACCAACAGTGCTGTGTTTGAATTAAGTGAATATCAACTCCAATTGATGTGGCAAGCTGTTCAGTTTTCACTCTTTAAAGGAGCAAAGGGAACTTCGTATTCCTCTGAATGTTGCAGGAGAGAGCTGGGCATTGCAGAGCACACAGGTTTGGGAAAGTTCAGGACTAGGGGTCCGTTGGGGTTACCTGCTAACATCAACCAAGTCTGGTAAAAACAAGAGTGTGTCTGTGATAACGGCTGGCAAGCTGTTGGATTCAAAGAGGTGAATCAAAGCTGTCCCGCAGACAGAACATGAAGTGTATGCTGGCTGACTGTGTCTCTCCCCCAGGCAAGAAGCTACAAATAGAAGCAGCATTTTGTGGCACTCCGGGTTATAATGCCAGTGATGACACAACTTCTCACTGGTCTGAATTGCACTCCAGAACGTGACTGTCCCACTCCCTCTTCAAGGAACAAGGCACCAACTTGGCAGTAGCTGATTCTCCCTGTTCCAGCCAAAGTGGCCTGTAGGGGCTATGCTGATAGATGACATGAAGGAGTTACTCTGTGTGGCACACCTGCAGTGCTGAAACTCCTGCCAATCTAGGTAGCAAAAGGCTGAGGTAAGGATCAGAGCCTAGAAATTACATGGTGTTAAAACTAAATAACCTGGAGTTCAACACTCACAATTTAGCCTTTGTCTTTGTTACAGTGTGTGTGTATGTAAAAATGGTATGTGTTAGTAGTTGGAAGGGTAGAATGCTGCACCTTACTAGTGGACTCTCTTGAAATTGTTTTGCTCCAATTTCATTATTTATGCTGTATAATCTGAGACACGCCGTCATCTAAATACTGAGCTATAATAAATCTGCAAACTGATTTTATTAGCGAGTTGTCCAACATCAGAGCAACAAGTTATTTGTGTTTTAAATTATCCGAAATATAAAACCTTCCAGCCTCAGGGGGTAGGAGGAGACTTCAACAATAAGGAAACACACATTGCATTTCCCCTTTCAGTTTTCAAGTACTACGTGTCTGTGTGGTGGGGCTTTGCTTCCTAAAAGAGAGCTTGTTAGATTCCCTCCAGGTGTGGGGAAATTATGCCACAAATTGCTCTGAGCTTAAGAAAAATTGCTGTCTAACACAACCAACCATAGCTGTGATTTTTGTCGCTAGTTCATGACAGACAAAGTAAACTGCTTTCCTGGTTTAAAATGTTCGGTTTTGTTTTATTATGCTAGTTTCGGAACAGGAATGAGTTTCTCATGTTGTGCAGTGTTGATGTAGAAGCCCTTGTTATGCTCCAGAGTTTGTTGTATGAAACAACTAGTCAACCAACCTCAGTAAAAGGTGGGAAATCTCCATGGATCCTGCTTCTGGAAACCATCCCTATCCTCTGCCACACATCCATGTTTTAACAGAGGGTTTTCATTGTAGCAGACCATGTCTTTTTCTGCCAAACCTACTAAATTTCCTACAGATGTGCAAGTATCAGAGCAAAAATATAAGTCTATGCTGTTTCTGGAGGGCGGAAAGTTCACAAGCAGCAGGAACAGAACAATCTTAGGCCTGGTCTACACTACGACTTTAGGTCGAATTTAGCAGCGTTACCTCAATTTAACCCTGGACCCGTCCACACAATGAAGCCCCTTTTTTCGACTTAAAGGGCTCTTTAAACTGATTTCTTTACTCCACCTTCGATGAGGGGATTAGCGCTGAAATTGGCCTTGCCGAGTTGAATTTGGGATAGTGTGGATGCAATTCGATGGTATTGGCCTCTGGGAGCTATCCTAGAGCAGGGCCGGCTCTAGCCATTTCGCCATCCCAAGCACGGCAGCATGCCGTGGGGGGGCGCTCTGCCACTCGCCGTGGCTCTGGTGGACCTCCTGCAGGCGTCCCTGTGGAGGGTCTGTTGGTCTCGCGGCTCCAGTGGACCTCCTGCAGGCATGCCTGCGGATACTTTACCGGAGCACGGGACCAGCGGACCCTCCGCAGGGACGCCTGTGGGAGGTCCACCGGAGCTGCCCGCCACCCTCCCGGCAAGCGGCAGAGCACCCCCTGCGGCATGCCGCCCCAAGCATGCGCTTGGCATACTGTGGCCTGGAGCCGGGCCTGTCCCAGAGTGCTCCATTGTGACCTCTCTGGACAGCACTCTCAACTCAGATGCACTGGCCAGGTAGACAGGAAAAGGCCTGCAAACTTTTGAATTTCATTTCCTGTTTGGCCAGCGTGTTTGCAGAGCTCATCAGCATGTTGTGCACATTGCCGGGGAACACTGCGCAACTCGTACTTTGTGAGAAGTTTATGACCATGTCCCTCTTGTCACCGCGCTGCCATCGCCTCCTCACCTGGTTTTGCGCGAAATGATTGTCTGCTATTGCTCTGACGGAGGGAGGGGTGACTGACGACATGGTTTACAGGGAATTAAAAACAACAAAAGCGGTGGCTTTGCATCAAGGAAAAACACAAACAACTGTCACACAGAATGGCCCCCTCAAAGATTGAACTCAAAATCCTGGGTTTAGCAGGCCACTGATTTCACAAAACAAATTGGGTCAATTTCTTGTTTTGATCCATCTATCTTTTACATCTTAGGGAGGCAGCAGATGGTGCAGTACGACTGCTAGCCATCATCATCTCCTGGGTGCTCAGCAGAAGATGCTGCATTACGATTGCTAGCCGCCATCATCTCCTGGCTGCTTGCCAGAAGATGGGAACGACCTGGCTGAGTCACTCTCATATCTGCGCAGGTGTCTCTGACCAACTTCACCAAGGTCGGGTAAAAGAGCACCTAGGAATATGACGGCTACCAATCGTAACACATGATCTGCTGCCAAAAGGTAATGAGCTGCTGCTGTGTAGCAATGCAGTCCCACGTCTGCCAGCACCCAGGAGACATACGGTGACAGTGAGCTGAGCGAGCTCCATGCTTGCCGTGGTATGGTGTCTGCTCAAGTAACCCAGGAAAAAAGGTGCGAAACGAGTGTGTGCCATTGCTTTCACAGAGGAAGGGAGGGAAAGGGGGGGGGGGTCTGACAACATGTACCCAGAACCACCAGTGACACTGGTTTTGCCCCATCAGGCATTGGGATCTCAACCCAGAATCCCAATGGGCAGCAGAGACTGCGGGAACTATGGGATAGCTACTCACAGCTACCCACAGTGCAACGTTCTGGAAGTTGACGCTAGCCTCGGTACTGTGGACACAGTCTGTCGCCTTAAGGCACTTAGAGCATTTTGTGTGGGGACACACACAATCGACTGTATAAAAACGATTTCTAAAAAACTGACTTCTATAAATTCGACCTAATTTCGTAGTGTAGACATACCCTCACCTACCAAAACAGGTATTTAGAGTCAGACCATTTTCTCTAATGCTCGGAACCATTGCACAATGTCATTTCTGGTGGAGCCAAAACAGCATAGATCAATTTAATGTGTGAGCACTGGAATGGATCTCAGTTTCTATTATATTTACACAAATAGTTCCCTGGGATTTCTGCCTTCTACATCTGAAGGACGTGTAAGTGCCTATTCCTAAGGGGAAAGCAGCATAGGGAATTCTGCCCACTTGCTAATAACTGTCTTCACATCTAGGCTCAGGCCTCCCCCTCGGTCTACTAACCTTTCTGGAGTCTTCAGAGCCTTGGTGTGGTAAAGTCAAGACCGTATCCCCCTTTTTGGCCTTCAAATCCAAGCTCTCTCCAGAGAGGCTGCAATTCAAGATATAGACCAAACTATTGCTTTGTGGTAGCATTTACAGTCAATGCAGAGACAAGCTATTTAACAGCAGAACAGAAGTCCCAGAAGGTGGGGGCTGGAGCGGATGCCAAAGGTGAGCACAATAGGCACCCAACTCCCCCACGCATTTGCATTAGCAAGCACAATACAAAATGTCAAACAAGTAACAATTGTCCCTTATCTCTATGTAATCAGGGGTGAAAGAGCAGCTGCTTTCATCAGGCAGAAGAGGGCCATAGATGGCCCATGTAGAACTACACTTCTGTGTTTCAGTCAGGAGCGCACCTACATTTTCAACCACTTCAATCAATTTCCCTTTATGGCCTAGTGATGTTGTGTTTTGGATTGCCGTAACCTCAGAGCCTGACTAAGTGGCTGTATGACTAGCATCTGTATTTACTTCAGAAGGGAGTTGCAGCAGTGTGTAACAGCACTGGAAAGCTGGGTGCTGTCCTTTTGTGAGCTGAAGCAGAAAAAGAAAACGGTATGTCGTAACTGTAGGGTAACTGTTACCCATTCACCTGTACAGGGCCAGGCACAGACATGCTACTGTCCTTTTTGTTCTCCTAGTGGAAAGGCAAATCTGACTCAAAGCACATATAACAGAACCTGATAAAACAAGAGGATCTACTCCAGCACCATACCTTACAGCACATTCCATTAGCATGCAAGACTGCGCAGTGGCAATTAGCCCTCAGGCTGTAGGTTAAGATATTATAAAATGGACATTCAGGCATCATCAGTTGCCTCACAGGGACTATAGGGCATGCACGAATATTCCTGATGTTCCTCGGCTAACTTGTGTATATATACTTTCCTGCTTTACTCACTTGGCTTCCATAGGAATTACTATTCTTTGCATCCTACTGTCAAGCTTGTGGGGCACCAATTAAAAAGCAGAAACCTTATATTAACTTTGTCTAACCCTCTCAACCCTCCTAAGAAGGAGTAATAGTGCTGAAAAAATAAAACTAATGAATGGTTTAATTCCTAAATTGATAATTTGTAGTTGAGTGGTTTCACAACTCTGGCAATGATCGCTTCTGTGTGAGGTGGTGCAGTGTGGGTGGTCTGACATCCCTATCATCACATCCAAGGCTTGGTCTGGCTCCAAGCTGAAGGAATGAGAGGACTCTTCTAACAAGCTCATTGGACATGAACAAAGTCTATCAGAGAGAACACATTTTTCCATTCACTCATACACCATGAAATGCAAACACATCACCCTCCCTTTCTCCCAAATCCAGTGCCTTTCCTGTTCATTTCAAGATCCAGTTAAAATGGCCCTTGATTTACAAACCCTCTATCAGGAGTTCTACTTTAGCAGACTTCTTATTGCTCTCTCTCTCAACCCCTCATGTGTCTCCCCAACCAATCAGGTGACAGCCAGTACAGGAGCCTCCTTTTCCATACCTTTAGAGCTGGTATGGCATCTTCTCTGTATGTATATACATATATAAACTCTTCTTATATGTTCCATTCTATGCATCCGACGAAGTGGGCTGTAGCCCACAAAAGCTTATGCTCAAATAAATGAGTGAGTTAGTCTCTAAGGTGCCACAAGTACTCCTGTTCTTTTCTCTTCTGCAGCTCCTGCCATCTGAAACAGCCTTCCAGTAGCTTTCCATTTAATTTCAACTCTGTGGAAAAGAAAACTGTTCAGCATTGCCTAGGCATCTGTCTGTCAACTACCATTTATGACTGTAATTTTATTAAACTCTGAAACGTAAGCTAAAGATTGCATGAAGGACACTACACTTCAGAGCTGTTCTGAACAACTGGAGCAGAGACTAACTAGTGATGTTGAGAGATTCTGCATTGAAAACCCGTGCTTCAAAGTTTGGATCAAAATTTTCAACATTACACTGTCCAGAAGAATTTGGCTTTAGGTTTTTGGTTTGGGCTGAACCCTAATTTTGAGATCAGCTTTTATACACACAAGGACCTTTAAACAAAACTATCTGAGTTTGCAAAACAATATTTTATTAATAAAAGATTTATAAACAGTGGGAAAGAAACTTCACTGCATGAAAAGTCCGAAATAATTCCCAGAGCCATAACTAGGTTCCTTAACCGCTGTACAAGGGTGTCCAGAGGACAGTAGTACTAAGTACAAATTTCTCTAAAGATGGCTGAAAGTTCAAAAAAGCATCATGCATATGTCCTATGCAGAGAAGCTACACAATAAAATAGATTTAAAAATACACATACAAAATCTGTACATCAGTGATTTTAAAAAGCCATGCATTGTGTAGCACCGTGGGGGAGATTAGGGATGATCATACAATTCACTACCAGAGGAAACGCCATGATTCTGAATCAGGTACATGACTGGCCAGTTTCTGCTTGCAATTTCATCTCTTCTTTTCTCAAGGGGAAGGTGTCAATGAGCGCAAAGAGCTGCGCCGGTGTAGGTGGGAAAAGGTAACGCTCTTTGTCCATGCCGTGCTTGTCCATCACCACCACACTGAAGTTATAATGGGGGATGCGCAGCAACAACCTGAAAAATTAGAAAATCGTTTTTTGAACAGCCTTATTCCCATAAGGCCCTGTGAACGTCTAACACAGGAAAGAGTTGGAGGAGATGGAAGGCAGAGGTGGCCAAGCTCCAGGAGCCAGAGTTCCAAAATGCAGCCCACAGCTGTGCTTCACTGGGAGGTGAGGTCTGCAGAGAATACAGCTCCTAGCAGGCCCAGCATCGTATTGTGGCACTCAGGGACTTACAGGTGCTGCAGGCTGTGCCACTACATTAAAGGACAGTCAAGGCAGCTGCAATCTTTCATTTTATGCTAGGTGACTTCTGGTCTGGGCAGTTAGAGAGCCAGGTAGGGTACAACCCAGGTACGAATCCACAGGGCTCAGGAGCGTCTTTACTTGCCAAAGCAGTGCCTTACCATCTCCACTGTTATTTACACCTGTGCTGGGGGGAAGTGTAGTATATGTACTCTGCATGTTGCTGAAAGGAGTGTGCACTATACAGCTGTACCCTTTAAGCATCTGCTCCCTAAGAGGTTTGCCAGTGGACTTCAAAGGGCACAGTCCTAATTTGGCATGACAGAAAAGCCCCCTATGTCAACATGTGTAAGAAAACATTTACACCTGCCACTTTGCCTCCCTCCCCCGCAGCTGGCTCTGGCACTCCCCTCCAGCACTTCGAGTCCCACTTAATCTTACTGCAACGGAAAGCCTAACCCACTCCCAGTCCAGCCTTAGTGTCGTTAAAGCAGCCTAGGCATCTGGGTAACTGCTGAATGCCACAGGCAGGCTGGGCAAAGCCATGGTGGTTTCCCTTCTGAAGCAGCCCTGCCTGTTGCATTCCTAAAAGGGGGACTTACTTCAAAGGGAAACCACTTCTAACCTGGCTGCAGTGTTCAATAGCACTACACAGATAGCAGGGCTGTTGCGGCTGGGGTGGCCTGGCAGCAGATACAGAGGTTCCTCATTCAGCCTTTAATAAAGACCCCCAAGTATGAAGGGTGACCAGACAGCCCATTTGGCCCAGGACAGGCCCTTGTTTCAGCCCTGTCCCAGCTGTCCCAAACTTTTTTGGCAGAAGTGGACCCTTGTCTAACCAATTTGATCAGTTGGCAAGAGCAAACGGGAGAAGTCGCTGCTCTGGTCAAAAAAGTAGGGTGTGGAGGAACGTGCGAGCGGGCGAGCTGCTAGGGGAGACAGGGCTCGGGCGAGCTGCTAGGGGAGGCAGGGCTCAGGCAAGCAGCGCCAGGAGGGGGCAGGGCTAAGGGAGGTGGGATGGGGAGGTGGCCTCGCATGAGTGGCTCTGCGCAGCCCCACAGGGGGGGTTTTGTTTTCCCTTTGGGACATAGGTCACTACCTGAAACAGAAGCAGAGATCACCAGGGGTTGGAGGGGGAGAGAGGGGCAGGCTGTGACTGCTGCTTGAGAGCAACTCTCCCCACTTGTTAACTGTCAATGTAATTTGTGAAATAAAGGGGAAACCAAACACTTCTATTATGTAGACTAGGAAGTAGCACTCACAGGCCTCCATTGCTGGGCCAGGTGCAGTACAGACATACACGCTGCTTGCTCTGTACAGTCTAGGCTGTTGCACTTGAAAAGGACTAGTGGCACACTAGTGACATGACTGCTTCTATGAGGAATTCACTAGCAGAAGAAAGTGAGGTGGGAAGTGTCTTCCTGGCTGCTCAAACCACCTAGTTGTCACAAGTGTTCTCAGTTTTGTTGCCACATGAGAGTCAAATGCTCACAGAGTGTTTCAATAGGAAACATTTTGAAGTGCTAGTTCATCTGTGCATTTTGTCAACATTCCTTTTACAGAGAGCGAAGAGCAGCTTACAGTGACTGTGTAGTAGCTAGAGCACAATCAGGACCAAACAAACTCTGAGGCTTAGCTGTGCTGCAAATAGTTTAAAAAAACCAGATAGCAACCTCCTGCCCCCCTGATATCATTCAGTACCACCCTGTCTAATATAAAATTCATTCTTGGAAATAAGTCACTGAGGTGTACTGTTGGGATCCTCTTCACACATACATTTCACTGCCAATGTTATATTGGGATAAACAAGGTTCGATCATAAAAAGGATCCAAGGAACAAACAAGACTACATTACACCTATAGCTGCTGAGGTGTAACTAAATGATGATGAGATTTTTCATTTTACCTGAGTTGCAAAGCAAGTGCTGGCGGCAGCAACTTTACTCCTATTCTTCCTATCTGTGCTGGAAAGACACCAACCAATTCGATCACTGTAACATGTCGGAGGTCTAAACCACATTGCTCTGGCTAAAGGGGTCAAGAAAAAAACCAGGAATACATATCATGATTGGATTTAATTATAACAGTTGTTTACATTAAATGCCCAATAAGGTGAAGTTCTACACAGAACTCAAAATCTTTGCTCTTTCTAAATACTTTCTTATTTTAATTTAGAAGTCAGCAGTGGGAACTTGAGAATGTTTTCTGGAGTCAAGAAGGTGGCAGTTCTGCTACATTAATGGATTTTTAGCTGATTATTTAAAAAAAAAAAAAAGGACCACCAAAGTAAAATTTAGATGTCTTGGTAATGAACTGAAAAGATACCAGTCTATTAAAAACTGTGCCAGCACTTCAATCTGGCACCCAAACAAAGAATGTGAAATGTGAGCCGCTTTAGAAAAGTGCTCTCTTATGCCAAATTGTCTGAGGCTCATGGAGAGCAATGGGGAAAAAAGGATTGTGTCACTTAAATTTAACCTGGTAAAAAAGTCACCTAGGAATTGAGAATTTGGTTGTATTAACTGGTGAAGCCACTCATATTTTAAAAATAAAATGTTGAAACACCATTTTAAATTTTTTTTTATTTTTTTTTATTTTTTTACATTACACAACTGGCTTCTGGAATATATGGGGGGAAATCAGAGTAAGAGCAGGAGTCCAGATTTGCAAGTGACACAATTATCACCGCTGAATTGTGTTCCAAGGGTAGCAGGCAGTAAATTTACAGTTCTCATAGCCACTAATTATGGCTCCATTCCCAGCTGGGCTGGCAAACAATCTCTCTCTTCTGGGCACTTGTGCACCCCTATTGCATGTCACTAACCCTGACAACAGCCTGAGTAAAGTTTACAGTTAGATAAACTGATAAGCCCTGAGGGTGGGATTCACAAAGGTATTTAGGCATCTGAGTCCCATTAATTTCAATGGGAATAACTAAGACTGTTGTCATCATTCCATGTTTTTGGAGTAAACACCACAAAGATGTGTCTCTTCTATAAAGACTGGTCTTCGTTTACCTTGAGAAAAAATACTATTGGAGTTTATACTAAATAATTTGGAGCGCTTTCTGCAAGTCCTAGAAACAGGACCATGTTGAGGCTACATTCGGGACTAGCAAGAAAACAATTCTTTGGGTGATGATTAATTTGGATTCCGTGACCCTTTGGATCCAAATTTTGCAGACAGCCAAAGCAAGCTTGACTTGGATGAACAGTTTACCAACAAGAATGACTGGAGGTTTCTTTAAAATCCTTCAGGTGGTTGCTAAGAACTGGATGGTGATGCTGGTATTAGCTAGTTATGAGCACATTAATTTCTCTTGGGAAGATAGAATAGGATCAAACTAGAGCCACATGAAGGCCAGTGTTTGGTTCATTTATCCCACTGAACTATACCCTACCCACGAGTAAAGTGAATTAGAACAGTCCAGTTTGGAGCAATGTTGAAGCTGATGATATTTCAGAGTCTTGCAAACACGTTTACTACAAAACTAGCAGCTCTTGGGCCAGATGCTCAGTGCTGTAAATTGGCACAGCTCCACTGCAGGGAGAGGGCAAGTCAATGACGACTGACTGATTTACACCAAATGAGGATCTGGGTCGCAAGTTTTAAAAAAAAAACTGGCAAAAATGACCATGTCTTACCTGCAGCATTCCCAATTGCAACCTGTAGAAAAAATTGGCTGCAGTAGGAGTTGATACAATTAGTAGTCTCCGTTTCTCATAAAACTGATCCAAGAGGGCCGCTGCAGTTCTTACAGCAACATTAATATTCATAGCTGGAATTAAAAAACAAAAGCTGTGGATCTCCCAGAAACAGACCCTTTTCAGCCTCCAGCAGGCACAGTTATTCAGCTGGACATGCATGCCCTGAGGGATATGCAGGGGCTGGGTATGGATGGTAAAGGGCCAAAGTCAAAAGGTGCAGTCCTGGTCCCACTGAAATCAAAGGGAGTTTTCCCATAGTCAGCAGTGGGGCCATGATTTCAAGCAGTCCCTCTCTCTCTCTAACGCTTTATCTAAACTTGGAGCTGGGAGTATGATTTGCAGCTTGAACAGACATACTCGTACTTGTTCTCATCGAGCTAGTGCTCTCAAAATAGCAGCCTGGGCAGCAGTGAGCAGGGCTAGCGGCCCCCGACTACAAACCCACCTGGAGCCCGTGGGTCTGTACTCCGCACCGCTAGCCCATGCTGCTGCTCACCGCTGCATGGCTACATGACTATTTTAAGCTTCCTAGCTGGATGAGAGCTAGCACAAGTATGTCTCCAAGTGTAGACACAACTTTAGCTATGAAAGCTTGTTCAATTTTTATGGCAATGAAGAAGATCAGTTTCCTCATTAAACTGAACTAGCTTCTAGTGCTCCCTCCCCACACAAAAGGAACCATAGGTAAGGAAGAGTGAACTTGACAATCTCTGCACCTGGGGTCCAGCTTCTATCATGAGTACAATAATGGAGCCAGGGCTAAGAGAAAATACTTTCTAAACATTGAGAGAGTAAATGGACCATGAAAGACAAGCAGCATGGAGTTACTGGGGGGCAGGGGAAGTCTTGCAAGATGAACTACATTGGCAAATGGAGGGGGTTGTTTTAGAATAAGAAAATGAGTGAAAAAGTGGTAGGTGTAATAAACTTTAGCTTTTAGTTTTGAGCATTGGAAACAGTCAGAAAATATATGTGTCAAATTAGAGCTAATCAGCTTGGCTAATGAGCACTGTCGTAACCTGAAAACTCTCAGAAGGACCATAAGTAAGGGTAATTATGGACGACAAGGTAGCTAATTGACAGGTAAAGATTTTTAGTGACCCTCAGCAGGGGATGGTTGCAGGAGTTGACACGGGATTCTATCACATTTAACAGCTTCCCCAGTAACAATTTGGATGAGGATCTGTAAGTAGCACATTAATTAATGTTAGAGATGCCCTAAACTGTGCTAGCATGAACCAGTGTAATGGGATCTATAGAGATTAGAATTATGGACAGAAAATAAGATAAGATTCAGCTGGGGAAAATGTTAGGCAATACATCTAGATAAAGACATGAAACACAGACCTACAATAAGAATAGAAATGAGGAAAGAGTCATGTTCACACAGGCTGAGGGGAGGTAAGGAACAGCAGACTAGATCTGCATTTGCAAAGTGATATGACAGCAAAAATAACCAGTGCAGTTTTAAGTTGTATACAGAGGCACCACATCATGGAGGAAAACAATTTAGGTTGAGCAGGAGAAATATTTTTTCCTCATGGCAAGATCTCTCAGACTGTAGAATAGTTTTGTTTGGAAAATGGTGGAATCCTGATTGCTTGAGGGATTCAGCATTTGGCCTGGACAAAACACTGGAAAACATGACCTAATTTTGGGGATTATGTGAAGATATTCCTCCCTTAGTTTTTAAAACACAAGTTAATACTGAGGACTGCACAATGCTGGGCACGTTTCTATAGCTTAATCAGAACTGATTTGAATGAGTCTTTAGAAATCTATTATTCATTCTATTCCCTGAAGCAGTAATGGAGAAATTTTGCCCCTAAGCCAGCAAAGCATTATGTAGAATGCTTTTTAAAGCTGTCAGATTTCATGATTTCAGATGAAATTTTCACTCGTGCATGAGTAAGTGCACTGGTGTCTAAGTTATGTGCCTAAGTCACTTAGGTGATTTTTGAAATGTCACCCTCTGTAGTTAATGTGGTATCAACTGGTCATCAGTTTGTTTTCCATTCCCTTTTTAAAAAACTGTTGTGTAATGTTGCTGAGTGCAGTTAAACAGCTGCAGCAATGTTCTGCATCAGTGCTGTCTGTAATGATTCCAGAATGCAAAGCCTGTAAAGAGCTTTCAGATTAAAGGTACTATATAATTGTAAGACATTATCCTCATCCAAGGATAAAGTTGCAGAAAGAGGCAAATGATGTGCGGGAAGAGGAAGGGTAAAATGTTGCACTTGTTATTTCTAATGGATAAAAAAAAATGAGGCTTTATCCTCCCACTCTCAATCCAGTAAAAATCACCACCTATTCCAGATGCCAAGTGGGATCTAGTTTGTAAAATTTGCCTGGGCCCAGTGTCAGTTGTAGAATGTAGGGCATTCAGTAATCAAATGTGCATGGATAATCAATTTCATCAGCAAAGGACTGCTATCTAAAGAGCACTATGGAATGAGAACTAGAGGAGAAAGAAAGAAAACTCAAAAGCCAGAGTAAGAAAATCTGTACACACTGATACCGGTGGAAGAAAAGAACTTACAAAAAGATGTGAAAATATGTGCTAGAACTGATGTGAGGGGAATAAGAAGCTTTCAGTTAATTAACCGCAGAGCTTGTTGGCTTGTCTCTGTCCTCTCCAATACACAATATGCTCCAAAGCATTACCAAGAGACTTGTGAAAAATGCTACAGTTGTATATTCATTAGCAGAAGCATCCAGATTGATTCTATACACACCCAGGGCCAGCCGTTGAACAACAGACAGCATCTGTGCCATACACATACATCAAAAACCTGTGTGCAGTGCCATAGGCAAATTCTTTGTGCAATAAGTACAAGCAATCCCGTTTGCTGACCTTTTAGGAGGTAAGAAAGTACTCACGTACGTGTACAGGTTGGCTCCGTTCCTGACCAGCCTAAATTGTACTGGCACACTCTGGCTGGGCTTCCCTGGAGCTCATATCCCCCAATGCAGGAAAACTCACAAGTGACACCATAGTTATCTCCATCACCTGTACATTTTATGTAGCCATTTTCTGGGGCATTCAGTTTACCACACCGCCTAACTTTAAATACAAAAAAGAGAGAACATCAAATAATTCCCCATCTCCAGAGCAGTGCTACTAAAGAAATCATATGGTACTGATATTAAGGTGACATTCTGGCTCGCTGCTTATTATTAGCTTTCAAAGAGAACCCAGCACTTACTCCTTTTTTTAAAAATATGAATCTAGCTATTGATTGCTGGATCATTTATGCATACATGCTAGTTTATATATTAGTAACACGGGATTGTGGAGGGGAGGGGCAGCTGAAGACCAGGTTGTCAGAGACCCACAGCTTTCAATTCCGTGACAAAAGCAGCTGCTCTCCCTGCCAAATGTCCTATAGTTTGGCAGATGGCAGCCCTGTACAGATCTGAGGAAGTTCTGGTGAGCTGTGACTCACCTGTTGGTCAACAACAACTAGATATTAGGGGAGGTATGGACCTGGGAGGGCCTGGATAATGGGAGGAAGTGGGCAGGGGAGGAGGCACAGATTTGAGAAGCAGAGCTGGAGAGCAGGGGCTGGTCAGTAGAGCTCCTATCTGTCTCCTAGACCTCCACTGCTCATCTGACCCCTAGATCCCTCCCCAGAGCTCAGTTCATTGGCTCCCTAACTTCCCCCAGTTGATTCAGGCATTTTCAAATTGTACAAGACAGAATATTCTTCCAGTGGGAAAAGTTCTCTCTCTCTCTCACACACACACACACACACACACCTGGTTTTGTTTACACAATTTGACACTATTCTTACCTCTGACTTTAACAAGAAATTTGCAGGTGCCTTTGTTTTCTGCTCTGTCATACACAGTGTATTGGATCTTGTGGTCACCTTCTGAAAAATGTGACCCAGGGGATGGGCCTTTCAAAATCACACTAAAAAATGAAATAAAATAGACCGGGTGTTCAGAAATTAAGTTAGGGTTTCTCCAGTAGGAAAATATGAACAGCCTTTGGATGGAAAGCCTTTCTGTCACTGGGGAATGTTCAGATTGCCTGGCTATGCTGAGAGTTTGTCAACTGACAGAAAACAAGAGGAGGATAAGAACATAAAAACGGTCGTACTGGGTCAGACCAAAGGTCCATCTAGACCAGTATCCTGTCTACTGACAGTGGCCAATGCCAGGTGCCCCAGAGGGATTGAACCTAACAGGCAATTATTGAGTGATCTCTCTCCTGCCATCCATCTCCACCCTCTGACAAACAAACAAGAGTCTAGGGACACCCTTCCTTACCCATCCTGGATAATAGCCATTAATGGACTTAACAACCATGAATTTATCCAGTTCTTTTTTAAATACTGTTATAGTCCTAGCCTTCACAACCTCGTCAGGCAAGGAGTTACACAAATTGACTGTGCGCTGTGTGAAGAACTTCCTTTTATTTCTTTTAAACCTGCTGCCCATTAATTTCATTTGGTGACCACTAGTTCTTGTATTATGGGAATAAGTAAATAACTTTCCCTTATCTACTTTCTCCACATCACTCATAATTTTATATACCTCTATCATATCCCCCATTAGTCTTCTCTTGTCCAAGCTGAAAAGTCCTAGCCTCTTTAATCTCTCCTCATATGGGACCCGTTCCAAACCCCTAATCATTTTAGTTGCCCTTCTCTGAACCTTTTCTAATGCCAGATATCTTTTTTGAGATGAGGTGACCACATCTGTATGCACTATTCAAGATGTGGGCATACCATCGATTTATATAAGGGCAATAAGATATTCTCCATCTTATTCTCTATCCCTGTGATGAGGATGAGTGGTAGAGCCCACAACATTTAAGAGATAAAGTCACAGGAGCCTGGCTACTCTGAGCAAAGTTACCCACTACTGCTAACAGCTTAGTGTAGACAAAGGTAGTGTGACTTGCATCGCTGTAAGACAACTGTCAATGGCATTTTATTTATTTATATAAATTTCACGTAACAGCTAAAAAAAGGCATGAGTTTGTTTCTTTCCTTCCACGGAAACAAAAATACCTGGATGGAGAATCTAGATCAATTGAGCATCATTCATTATAGCAGGATAGTTGGCAGTACAGGATTTGAACATCAGTCAGGGCTAGTAGAGTACCACTGTTTGTTTGTTTGCTTGCACTGTTGTTGTTGCAGTGTTGGTCCCAGGATATTAGCAAGACAAGATGGGTGAGGAAATATCTTTTATTGGACCAACTTCTGTTTGTGGAAGGTATAAGTCTTCAGCCTACATAGCTTGTCTCTCTCACCAAGAGAAATTGGTCCAATAAAAGATATTACCTCACCCATCTTGTCTCTCTCATTGTCTGTTTTTAAAAAGCCATCTGTTAACACTGCAGGTTACTGCTCTGTGCCAGACTATACATACAAAAAGGGTAGGAGGAATCAGGATTTAATATCTTTCTTTTTGTGATAGGCAAGGCAGGCATCCCATTGCAGGCTTCGGCTCAGCTGCTCATTTCCAACCAAAGCATATGTCAAGAGAGTTCTAAACTCTCAAGGCAGAAACTCATAGCCCAGGGCCAGACTAAGCATGGTTCAAGAAGCTTCAATCCACTCAGGGCCATATATTTACCCTCTCATCCCTTCATATGCAGAAATTGTGAATACTTGCTGTCTGAAGCTTAGAGGACAAGAAGCCTTGAAACTGAATAAACATTCCTTAATCACTTGTTAGGGAAATGCTATAGCCTGATATATGTGGCAAGTCTCTGAATGTTATGTTTCCAGCTGAACAAATGGGGCTTAAGGGGGCGCCTGAATCCAGGGTTCTTGCATGGCAGTTTCGTTTCATCAGACCTTGAACCATCTTACCAGCACAGTAAACAGTTCTACTAACCCCAACGATTCAAAAACCGTGAGTCAGGCTTCAAAGTCATTTGACTGCCTTAAAAATAATCTTATAATTTCTTCAGATAAATTTTGGAGGGGGGCATTATTTACACTCTGGTTTTAAAGCCTTTAGAGTGCACTTGGGTCACATGTCTATAATAATTAGGGCTATAAACTTTCATTAAGAAAAAAATGAGATACTCACATACTCACCTGGCTCCAGGGACCAAGACTTTAGAAATACAGCAAATATCACAAGACTTGCAGTAAAATCACAAGAGTTGACAACAGAAATTCTGAAAATGCGTATGTCCTTCACAGAAAGTGTCCATAGACTAATAGCTATTTCCCTGGACTGGGAACAGTTATTGGTCTCATTACATTGGATTATACAGCTCCTATTTTTACCATATGACACCATTCCACTGGGAGTGTTTGTGTGTGGAGAAGACAGGGGGCATTATTAGTAATTTCCTCATTCTGACACCGAACTGATAGGCCAAAGTTCTTATTTTACGATGAGAGCTTCTTTAGTGGCTCTTAACATCACAGTAGTTCTTTTGCAATCACAAGCACTAGCATTTGTTATTTATCTAATGAATTCCTCCAGCTTATACTCTGATATATAAAAATGCCCTGTGCTTGTTTCTTTTCATGTGCTTTTTGTCAAATGTCCTCATTAAATAGTACAGGTTGTGAGTGTCTTTTACCTTTCAGTGAACAGAAAAGTCGATTTTCTCAACTTCAATTCTTTAAGCAGCTTCTGTGAGTTCACAGATGGATTGATTAAGCTTATTGCAGTAAACTAAATGATTTTCCATATTCTCATCTTTAAAGTATTTTGATCATGCCCATCTTGTATCAGTCGAAGTCGCAGACACTGCTGCCATTAAAAGGGACACCATCAGCATAGAAATTAGTAAATTTCCCCTTTTGTTTGTGCGGGTTTTTAACATCCTAACAGGCAAGAGAAAAACAATGGGGGGGGGGCAGGAAGGGGAGGGAAAATGTGACTGTAGAACTATAAGAATTGGCAGGGGTCTCCAAAGCAATGTAGTACCTGAAACTACATTTTATTCCTTTTTTAATATTATTGATTTCAAGTTGATGTTGTCACTCGAAAAGTAACTTACTGAAGAACTCAGTATCATAGTAACTACGTTATATTATGTGAAAGCTTAAAGCTGCATATGAGATTGTTATTAGCACACAATGGTCTTGTTTATTTTAACATGGTCACAGTTCTCCTTATGCAGTACTGTCCTCTCACTTTTAGTATACCCAAGAGGTGCTGCCCAATATACAAAGTGTTGCCCCTAGGAGAGAACAGAGCCATAAAAGGCCCTTTGGAAATCTATTTATTGCAACACAGGTGTGGGCAAAAATGCTAACAAATTGATCTCATTAGCTTTAAAACAGTCTTCTGGCTATTTATATGCCAACTCCTGAACGATCTACCTCGGTGTCTGAGATGTCAGATTTTCTTTTTCAGCTAAGCCTGCACGTTATAATTTGACAGGTCACATGGACCCAATAGCAAGTGCTCACTCCTTCACAGAACTGGTGGGGAAGGATGTTGACCAAGAATATCACCTAGATTAGTGAAAGGGGGTCAAGGACAAGGCAAAACAAGTGACCTCAGGGTTTCACTTAATACAATAGACAGAGTTTCACCTACTCTGTCAAAATACCATCAGCAGTGTCCCTTCCTTCTGGGGTTTCCCAGAACACACGGGCTGTCAGCTTATTTGGCTCAGCTGTTTTCTCCTTCACACTTGGGCACTGGATTCTAGGAGGTTCCACATCTGTTAAAATAAGCACCAGAGAACCCATAGTTTAATTCTTTTCACTACTCAGCTCGCAGTGTACATTGTGATACAGCTTTACACTACTCTGCCTACTCGAAGTACTACATTCGGAGAAGAAAAACCAAATGCACAAATACAGAATGGCAGATAACTGGCTTGGCAGTAGCACTGCTCAGAAGGATCTGGGAGTTGTGGTGGATTGCAACCTAAACATGAGTCAGCAATGTGATGCTGTTGCAAAAAAAGCAAATGCAGTTTTAGGTTGCATTAACAGAGGCATAGCATACAAGTTATGGGAGGTGATAGTACTGCTCTACTCAGTGCTGGTTAAGCCTCAGCTGAAGTGCGGTGTCCAATTTTGGTCACTGGTGTATAGAAAGGCTGTAGCGATCATGAAAAGCATCCAGACGTGAGAGACAAAGGTGATCAAAGGGATGGAACACAAGCCATGTGAGCAAAGGCTGATAGAACTGCATATGTTTAGTTTGGATAAGAAGAGGTTAAGGGGGGACATGATAGCAGGCTTCAGATACTTGAAAGGCCATGAAAAAGATGGAAAAAAATTGTTCTCTCTTGCCACAGCTGGCAGGACAAGAGGCAGTAGGTTCAAACTACAGCATAGCAGATTTAGATTGAATCTCAGGAAAAACTTTCTAGCTGTCAGAACAGTAGGACACTGGCACAGATGCCTAGGGAAGTTGTGGAATCTCCTTTGCTGGAGGTTTCAAAAGGAGGCTTGATAGGGATAGCCATCTGTCTTGGATGGTTTAGACCAGCAAATTCTGCATGTTGGCAGAGGGTTAGCTCTAGATGACCCTTGTGGTCCCTTCTAACTCTATGGTTCTATGATTTCTAACATCAGAACCCAGTGCACATAGATCACATGTTAATGTCTCCCATTTTCAAAGGGGTAAAGGTGAAGAGTGACAGATAGGCATAGTGAATTCTATTTTCATCTCCCAGGTAGACTAAATAACAAATAAATAAATAAAATAAATAGTAATAAATAAAGTACCAACATCACCATGGTAATGAATTTTTTTATTCAATCAACAGCAAGGTTGAGGCAGCATTGACTAGCAAACTGAACTTGAGGCTGAAATCCAGGAACTTCTATGATTCTCTCCAAAGCTCTGTCACTGACTATATGTCCTTGAACAGGTCACTTACGCTATGTCTACCCAGCCCATGGAAGCGAGCCTCCCTGTCCAGTGCAACGGACTCAGGCTAGTGGGTCTTGCGCTAGTACTCTATAAATTACTGTATAGGCAAAGCTTTGAAGTTGCAGCTTGGGCTGGAGCTCGGGTTCTGAGGCCCACCCCTCCATGTAGGCTTCAGACCTCCTGTTGCTACTTCAAAGTGCTGTCAATACAGCTATTTTTAGTGCACTAGTGCCAGTTCTGCTAGCCTGAGTCTGTCGAGCCAGGCTCGGAGGCTCGCTTCCATGGGCTGTGTAGATACACACTTATGAGCTGTGCCTTGGTTTCCTTATCTGGACAACTGAAATTATACTTACCCACCTCTCAGTGGTGTTATTTAACTGCCTTGAAAATATAAAGCGCTCCCTAGGTGTTAGCAGAGACTCCTGTCTCCGTCATATTCAAATACAACACACAGTAGCTGTACATAAAGCTTCAGGAATAGTACAAACCACCTTTTAACAAAACAAACAACCCCCAACCTCTTGTGAACCACCTCCACCACACACATCTCTCCCTGCAGTACTGCCAATCAAGTCACCCTCTAATAGGTTACACAGAATAGTCAGCAGGACAGCAGCTAACAGGAATAACAGGCTCATACTGTGTGAGCAATTCCCAGTGAACAAACTGGGTAGCACATTAAGCTCTTTTTGCATGTGAATATTATATGCCAAGAGACTGCATTTTTTTTTAAGCAGATTTGTTTGCTGTGCAAAGCTGTTTGGAAAATGTTTTTTTCAACCCATGAATTAATTTTATGTTTCCTACAAGTATACCTTTCACCTAAGCGACGTGGTGTTATTTCTTTTCCCTTATTGGATGAGCCAACGTCTATAATAGAGTCCTGGTCTACAACTATGGCTGATTCTACAGAAATACAATTAAATAATAAACAATAAACTAATAATGCTTCAGCCCTAAATTCACTTTCTGCCAGCTCTGGTGAGAGCAAAATCTTGCTTGTGGAAAATGAACAGAAAGTGCTGCAAACACACTCAAAGTGAAGCTTTATTGAGAAGACACCAACACATTTGTGAACAACAGGTTTTGTGATTTGCTCCAGCTCTAGGCCTGGTCTACACTACGTGTTTAAACCGATTTTAGCAGTGTTACACCGATTTAACGCTGCACCCGTCCACACAACGAGGCCCTTTATATCAATATAAAGGGCTCTTTAAACCGGTTTCTGTACTCCTCCCCGACAAGAGGAGTAGCGCTGAAATCGTATACATATGGATACTTAGTGTGGCGCCAAATTTGACTGTATGGCTCCTGCGGATCCCATAGTACACATTGTGACGCTCTGCGACAAGCAATCTGACATGCGAGCAGTCCAAGTAACAGGAAAATCCCCGCAAAACTTTTGACTTTCATTACTGTTGCACAGCGTGGAGCTCTATCAGCACGGTGGCGATCAGTCCAAATCCAAAAAGAGCTCACTGACCTTCGAATACTGGATTGACGCTTATGGAGACAAATCTTCATCAGAGCTCCATTACAGAATATGAATGCCAACATCGAAAAAAATCTCCGGCTGATATACAGAGTCCACAGCACAGTGCTTTTTGTGACAAGTACTACGAAAGCAAAAATCAAATGGATGCTCAGGGGGAGGAGGAGCGTATAGGACCACATCCCACAGTCCCAGAATCTCAAAAGTATTTAGCTCTTGGCTACTCCCAATGCCTTGTAAGGTCAAACACGTCGGTGTCAGGTCTGTTCTGTTTTAATTTACCTCCCTTCCCCCCGGTGAAAGAAAAGGAAAAAATCATTCTTGACTTTTTTCAATGTCACGTATGTCTACTGCATTGCGTTGTTAGACACCACGCACGCATAACCAAGCATCCTCTCCCTTCCCTTCCCGTGGCAGCTTACTCATACAAAAGGACTGATACCGTCCTTTCCATCATCTTTTTTATAAATTCCACCGGCTCCTGGCTGCCTCAGTGAGGTCGCGGGGCGCCTGGGTAAAAAAGGAAATTGACTCCCGGTCATTCAGTAGCTAGTACGAGATGCTCTGGTAACTGTCTTCATCATAGAACTGACTAGATCCATCAGCCCCCTCCCTTTCACGTTAATAGAAAAATTCTTCTTGTCGACTATCATAGCAACGAGCTGGGCTCCTCCCCCGACCCTTAAGTCGCTTTACTTCATAGAACCTAGGCTCCTCCCCTCATTTTATCTCACAAACAATCATTTTCTTATCTGCATTCTTATACTCACACACAAATGGACACTGCAATGGTAGCCCAGAGGAGAACAAAGCAACAGTGGGTGTTCAGGGGACCCCCAGAATGCATTGAGCTCGATCATCTTTCTCGGATCTAGACACGGTTCATCTTCCTCTTAAAAATCTTATACACTGGTTCTCTAGTACACTCTACGCGTATTTCTAGCAGACTGACTCATTTTTAATACCAATAAAGCGGATTGACTCAGGGAATCATTGCATTTTGGTCTTGCGCCCCCGCTGACCTCACCAAAGAACCATACAGCCAGCAGATATCAGAATGACAATAACCTTCATCTCATCACCAATTTACCAATGCATCAACATACAAACTAAGCTGTATAACCTCTTGCTGTTTCTTGCAAAGCAATATGAATCTGCTGCGTACGCCTCAGTACCCTCTGTTAAACATTCCAAGCATGACCCATGACAGTAAAAAAAAAAAGCTGAATGCTCCCATGGTGCCTCTATGCGTCTCCCAGGTGCAATCCAGGGAAAGAAACAATGGCGGGCACGAAATGATTGTCTGCGTTCCTTCACAGAGAAATGAATGACATACCAGAATCACCTGCGACACTGTTTTTGCACCATCATGCATTGGGGTCTCAACCCAGAATTCCAATGGGCGGGGGAGACTGCAGGAACTATGGGATAGCTACGGGATAGCTACCCACAGTGCAACGCTCCAGAAATCGACGCTAGCCTCGGACCACGGACGCACACCGCTGAATTATTGTTCTTTGTGTGGCTACGTGCACGCGACTTTATACAATTTGTTTTACAAAACCAGTTTATGTAAAATCGGAATAATCCCATAGTGTAGACATACTCCTAGATACACAACTTGCTAGCGCTTCCTTTGACTTTGAATCGTTATTTATGCCATTGAATTTGATACCAATCCACCTCTCTGCACTCCACTCACACAGTGCACTTACCTTTGCCCTGTTACTCACATTTTCTCTTTTCTTCAGCTCTCTTCATTGCCACTTTAACATTCTTACCCTTCCCTTCAACCCTGTCACCCAACTGCTCCTTCTTTTGTCACCTCCCTAAGTGTTGATTTCATTCAGCTTCTCAAATTCTTCTCACTGCAATTCATTCATCTGCTGTAGTCTCTAAATAAGAAGCGTTTTCACACTTCCACACCTCCTCTAGGGGATGCTTTAGGGAAACACTTTCCTGTTCTCCTTTCCCCCTCACTTTTCTTCCTCACTCCATAACTTTAAATCTGCACTGCACACTCAGTGTGAAATCCTAGCCACACAGAAGCCAATGGGAGTTTTGCTCTATGTTACTTCCTTAGGGCAATGACATTCCCCTATGTCCTTTAATGATGGCTAATGTTGCATTTGTATTGGGGCTACTAATAGTGAAGTCTTTGTTGTTTTTTGTCTTTCTGTAGCTGGTTACTGAGTTTTCTTTATAGCCACCACCCAGCATTTTGGGATTAAAGGCGCTATATAACTAAATAAAATACCATGTAAATGATGGAAGAAGGAGCAGGACAGTGTTTAGGATACTCATGTTTTAAGTATCCAGTTCATCAGGAAGAAGATTCCATCATTAAGAAGCAGAGGACACTGGTTTGTATGAACAAGCATGAATTTTCACTTTATTAAGACAACAAAACTAAGTTATTCTGGGAACTGCATCACTAGGCACCCGTGGGTTAGTATGCACTTCTAGTTGGACCTGACATCACCAGAAAGGTTATCATCTGTGGCTACTTCAACTGTCTTTAAATATTTACACACACACACACACACACATACACACACCCTACCTCTCAAAATGATGCAGCTGACTACAGCAGACACTCCATCTTTGCTCACTGAGGCCACACTTACAGACTGCCAGGGCCCAAAGGCCATATACAGGACCTGATCCAGCATAGTTCTTAAGCATGTGCTTGAAGTTATGCACATGCTCAAGAGCTTTGTTCTCTTATCTTTAATTTGCACTAGGACTAGGTGGTGCAAATTGCAATCACCCTCTTAGATAATAGGAGAATGCCATGTGCAGAGATTACTGGGCCTAGTATCTAATGCTCTATGTTGAATCAAGCAGCTCTAGGATGTGCTCCACTCTCCCAATATCCTAGTATATCAGTTGCATCCAACCTGCGATTACGTATCATAGGCTATTAAAGAGGCACAATGGCATGGGATAAAATAGCTTTTCAGTCATCCTCTGAATCTCTTTGCTGACATGGCATATGTACTTGTTTATTTAAACCATTTATTAGGCATTTCTGACATTAAGGCTATTTAGTAGGTGGACTGACCTTGTTTGGAAGGTTTATATCCTGTTGGGGAGGGAGGCAGGCATTTAATGAAAAATTTGGAGCTGTTCAACCATGATTTTCCTCAGCTACTTTCTCATACTTTATTAATGCTTCTTGGCTACTAGGTTGTAGCACCAATGGTACTTGACTCCGCCTATGGAAATCATCTTGCTTTAATGACGGCTCCAGAACAAAAGGTCAGTAACATTCTACTGAATAAACGCGGTCTGTTGATCTCAGTGGAAAAGGGATGAAGACAAGTTTTCAAAGAGCCTCTGGCTTTCTGAACTCCTATACCTCTGACATGGGCCATCTTGCACATTTAAAAGGTTTATTGACAACTTGTTTCTCTGGCTTGTTAAAGGTTTTAATTTATTTGTTTTTGAAAGAGTGTGGGAGGCAAGGTCAGGGAAGGAAGGGATGGTAGAGAATACAAAAACCTAATACTTATCTGAGTACCTGTATGTTGTGGATAAAGATTTGGTGCCAAATAAACACTACTACTGACTGTAGATGTGATTAAAGATTGCTGTAGTTAATTCAAAACACTTATTCCATGTAAAAAGCACGTAATGGAAAGAAGAATCAATAGATCTGAGTTATAAAAAAAACAATAACTGAACTTCCCCCCCCCCCCGAAAACATTATGATGTATTTTGAAACATCACTCCATAATCCATGATGAGTGCCTTTAAATTATTAATTCAGAATGCAAGACCAATTCCAGACTTTCTCAGAAGGGTTACTTAATTGTAGGTCTTAACTAGAGGTGAAAGTAAGCCAATTCTTGCTGGTACACCATCCTGGACCAGCTTCCCGAGGCCAGCAGGAAGGACCTGGGGCCCCTGGCAGTGGCTGGAGCCCTGGGCCCTTTAAATTGCCTCCTGAGCCCCGCTGCTGTAGCCCTGGGGTAGTGGCGGCAGGGCTCCAGCGGTCATTTAAAGGGTCCGGGGTCCAGGTGCCACTACCACAGCAGAGCCCCAGGCCCTTTAAATCTCCACCAAAGCCCTGAGCCCTGGGGTAGCGGCAGCTGCTGGGAGCCCCCGGGGCTCCATCAATTATTTAAAGGGCCTGGGGCTCCACTGTGGTAGCAGCGGCCAGAGCCCCAGGGCCTTTAAATTGTCCCCAAGCCCAGGGGTTCCCAGCTACCTCTGCAGTGCGGTAATTTAAAGGGCCAAGGGCTCTGGCGGTGATTTAAAGGACCAAGGGCTCCCAGCTGCAGCTACCGCAGCCAGAGCCCCAGGCCCTTTAAATCTTGATTTAAAGCGCCTGGGGATTTAAAGGACCGTCTCTTTCCGGTTGAGGCCAGGCCCCTTCTGCTGAGGCCTCGACTCCTGTTCAGGACTCCAGTGTACTGGTAAGTCCTTCAAGTTACTTTCATCCCGGTCTTAACATTTCTATAAGATGTAACATAAAGGATATAGTGGAATGGTGAAGGTATTTACCACAACATCTGTTATACAGCTAGCTGAAAAATAAGAATGTTCAAAGTTTTGGGGTATTTCCATTTCCCAGGGACTGAAGTGGACTAATTTCCCCACAGTTTGATAATGTTTTCTATACAAAGTGGTTACTGCCATTCTCCCCCTCCCCGAAAAACCTGGTTTCGATTGAACAAAAGGTTTCAAGGAATTTAAGTATTGTGTGAAAAAATTCATTTAGAAAAAAAGTCACATTTCATTTTTTTAAAAACCATGAGGGGTGGGGGGAGGGGCGGTGGCAAATTTCAACCATCTCTATCCCCCAGCTGGCAAATGTGCCCAGCCCTAACCTTATCTTGTTACCTCTGCCCAGTCTTGACTCTCACCATAGCTTGAGACCTAGTAACCAATCCTAACACTAGCACAGAGCTATCATCCAGTCCTAATGGTAACTGGCCCCAAAAGCTGGTCTTAAACCTCGCCCCAAAACATCCAAGATTCCCAAACCTAAATTTGGCCCAGGGCTACTCCCTATCTGCAAGCCTGCCCCCAGCCTGGGGCCAGCCACCAATCCCAAACACGAACCCTACCAGAAAGTACAGCTGGTTGAGAAACTGGGGAGAGGAAGGGTGTTGTGGGTAAAAAATGTTTTTTTTCCCCACTTCTCAGGTTCGTAAAAGGACACATATTTTCTTCCTCATAATTGTTTCTGAAACTTTTTAATCAACATTATTTTCTAAACTAAACTTTTCTTAACATTGTTATCAACATTTGCTGCACTTCGGTAACTATTTTGATGATTCCAATAAAACTTTTACTTAATCATTTTGATAAAAATGTTGCAAACATAAATTTTGTGAAAAAACAAAAAGATTCCAAAAAAGTCAAGAGTTTTTCATGGAAGTTTTATTAGTGAGAAAGACCATTTTCAACTAAAGATTTTTCACTCATTAAACTTCCAACTGCTCCAACTTGTTATTGGCACAAGAGAGGAAGCTGTAGGAGCACATAAGTTGGGTTTTTAAAGTTTATTTTCTAGTGCAAAATGAGCTACTTCATCATGAAGAACCATCAGAATATATGTAACCTACACACCTCCTGGGTATGGTGTTCTGTCCCATCTAGTTGCGCTGAGATCACGTAAAGAAAGAAAGAGAGAGAGAGAGAATGAGTTTGTTCTCCAGTCTTAGCTAAGAGCGAGTTGGTTTTTAGCTCATGCAGTAGAGGCTCATGCACTAAATTCCAGGCATCCCAGGTTCAATCCCACCCCCCGACAACTGGGGTCTGTCGACATTACACATAAAATGGGCAAACTCCATACTCGGCTACACCTTTGCAGTTTTGAGCCAGGGAGTACAGTAAGGGACCAGAACAAAATGTTAACAAAAGAACAAAAATCAATACAATAGTGACAACAAATCCCATTGACTTCAGTGGGGTTTGTGGATACTCAATATCTCTGAAAATCAAAGCATTTCTCTTTAGGTGCCTAAATACAGATTTCGAAGGCTAATTTTAGGTACAAAAATATTGGCATGTGTGTTAAAAGAGTCAGAAAAATATAACCACCACCTGAGATTTAAAAGTCTTGTTTTGTTAACGGCTGATTTGCATCTGGTGCTACTTTTAAAGGTCAGTTATTTTATTTTAAATATGATGGCAGGGTTACAGCTTGTTCTCTGGGTGGAATAGACTAAACCTGACCTTTTGTTCTTTCACAGAATATCAGGGTTGGAAGGGACCTCAGGAGATCATCTAGTCCAACCCCCTGCTCAAAGCAGGACTAATTCCCAACTAAATCATCTCAGCCAGGGCTTTGTCAAGCCTGACCTTAAAAACCTCTATGGAAGGAGATTCCACCACCTCCCTACGTAACCCATTCCAGTGCTTCACCACCCTCCTAGTGAAATAGTGTTTCCTAATATCCAGCCTAGGCCTTCACCACAGCAACTTGAGACCATTACTTCTTGTTCTGTCTTCTGCTACCACTGAGAACAGTCTAGATCCATCCTCTTTAGAACCTCCTTTCAGGTAGCTGAAAGCAGCTATCAAATCCCCCCTCATCCTTCTTTTCTGCAGACTAAACAATCCCAGTTCCCTCAGCCTCTCCTCATAAATCATGTGCTCCAGCCCCCTAACCATTCTTGTTGCCCTCCGCTGGACTCTTTCCAATTTTTTCACATCCTTCTTGTAGTGTAGGGCCTAAAAAACTGGACACAGTACTCCAGATGAGGCCTCACTAGTGTTGAATAGAGGGGAATGATCACATCCCTCAATCTGCTGGCAATGCCCCTACTTATACAGCCCCAAAATGTCATTAGCCTTCTGGCAACAAGAGGCACAACACTGTTGAACGATCATATCCAGCTCTCGTCCACTGTAACCTCTAGGTCCCTTTTCTGCAGAATGTTCAGCATTTGTTCCTAGTCTGTAAACAGTGAATGGGATTCTTCCGTAATTAAGTGCAGGACTCTGGCACTGTCCTTGTTGAAACCTCATCAGGTTTCTCTGGCCAGTCCTCCTAATGGCTCTAGGTCCCTCTGTATCGTAATCCCTACCGCCTCCGGGTACTCCTCTTGAGTTTTGTGTCATACTGCAAAACTTTCTGAGAGTGCAGTCCACGCCATCCTCCAGATCATTAATGAAGATATTGAACAAAACCAGCCCCAGGACCGACCCTTGGTTACTCCTGAACATGCATGTGGCTTTGAATAAATGAACACCTTGCAGTCTGCAGACTAATTCTCACCCAAATGTAAATCCTATTTTGCTTTTTAAGTGTTGAATTAATATGTTTAAATAAACAAATACTTGGGCCAATCAGTGCAGCCCATCTCACTGAATAATATGAAATTAGCTCATGACTTCTGTATGTAGCTGCATTTTTAATATTGTACCCACCAGCGCTATATGATTGCTTTTGCCAAGATTCAGTTCCAGTTGCTTTGAGCTGGATAAAGTGCCACAAGTACTGCTGTTCTTTTTTTAGTGAAGCTACAGTAACAAAGGGTGGAGCTAAATCTGACATTTTGCAAAAATACCATTAATTCAGGATTTTAATTATTTTTTGCATAATATGGACCACACTTTAGTAGCAAGAGGTCCCACGGACATTTCCCTTCCCATTCAAAGTGGGGTGGATCCCACCTCCTGTCCCATTCGTGATCACTTAATGCCCCTGAGGCACCTATAGGAATTGCCTTCATGAAAAAGTAACACGTAAAATGTCTCCCTTTGGTCATCATTTCCTCTCTCTTTCTCACTTGTTCTCTCTCTCTCAGCTGGAAACAAGGAAGAGAGACAGAACCGTGGGACCAGCCAGATTTCTGCAGGCCACCAGCAAGTTCTTCACAGATCACAGTTTGGAAATATCTTTTCTGCACTGACCCTTCTCAGAGGCCCCAACCACTGCTCGCTCCATCCCCCTTCTGTCCGCCTCTTGCTCTCTCCCATCCTCACTCATTTTCACTAGGCTGGGGCAGGAGGTTGGGGTGTGGGATGGGGTGAGGGCTCTGGGGTGAGGCTGGGGATGAGAGAGAGGGCTCTGGGCTGGGGCACGGGGTTGGAGTACAGGGTGGTATGGCCTCTGGGCTGGGGGTGTCAGCTTCAGGTGGGGCCAGAAATGAGGGGTTTACGGTATGGGAGAGGGCTCTGGGCTAGAGTAGGGGTGCAGGGTGTGGAGGACTCCAGGGTGAGGCCAGGGATGAGGGGTTTGGGGTGCAGGAGGGGACTTTGGGCTGGGGCAGGGGATTGTGGTGTGGTGGTTGAGGACTCTGACTGGGGGTGCAACCTCTGGGCTGGAACTGAGGGGTTTGGGGTATAGGAGGGGGCTCCAGGCTGGGGTAGGAGGTTGGATGCGGGGGAGGGTGTTGAGGGCTCCAGCTGGGGGTGCAGGCTCTGGGATGAGGCTGGGGATGAGGGGTTTGGGGTGCAGGAGCAGGCTCAGGCCTAGGGCAGGAGACTGGGGGTACAGGAGAAGGTCCGGGGTCCCAGTTGTGTTTACTGCAGCTCCCAGGAAGTGGACACTGGGTCCCTGTAGCCCCTAGGTACATGGGCAGTCAGGAAGGCCCTGCGTGCTGCCCTTGCGCCTGCAGGCACTGCCCCAGCAGCTCCCAGTGGTGCGGTTCTCGGACAATGAGAGCTGCTTAGCCGGCACTTGGGGCGCGGGCAGCAAGCTGAGACTCCCTGGCCGCCCATGTGACTAGTGGCTGCAGGGACTTGACGGCTGCTTCCAAAAGGCACACGGAGCTGGGGCAGGCAGGGAGCCCGCTTTAGCCCGGGGGCCCTACTGCTCCACTGACTAGACTTTTAATGGCCTGGTCAGTGGTGTCAACCAGAGCCACCGGGGGTGGGGGGGAGGGTGTCTCTCTGTACTGAACAGCAACGTGCTGCATTTAGGACTTAACTATGGCACTGTCTTACGGAATTACTATGGAACACATTCACATGCTGTGAAGTTATAAATATTGATAGTCTGCATTTGTTAAAGGAACATTTCAAGTACATGTGCTGCACTATTATTTGCAGTGAGATTCCCAGGTCAGTAGTGCAAATTGGTGAGGTCGCAGCAAAGGTGATGACATTTCACCTTTCCCCCATCACACATAAAATCAATCCTGCAAAAGGGCCAGACCTGAGTTTGCAATAAAATACAAGACAAAAAACAAACTTAGTGTGAAGATAGACAGTCAGGGGCATGTATAAAATTGCAAGGCAAAAAGTAACAGTAAAATTGAACAAACCCCCATGAATGTTAGAGCCACAGCAGGGAGACTCCAATGTCATTTCACCCGCTAAGCTAGACTGAGCCACAGGCATCTTGAGGAAAACCATAGCATCACATACACATCATTAAAAACATAAATATTGCTCCAGCCATGAAATCAAATTGTTGGTGGCCAATTCAAATGGCTAAAGACCTGCACATCCGGGTGACTGAAAACTGAGCCCTTATCAGGAGCCTCCCAAGAACATCAGCAGCGGCTGAGACACTTCGGCTATATCTTCTGATGAAATCTTATTAGTAGAAAGGAGAATTATGTAAACTGGGCTGAAAATGTATCCCAGCCTAATGTAACTTCTCCCATCAGAAAAGCCTGTCCTCACTTCCCCAGAATTCACTGGGAGTCCATGACCCCAAGATGCAAAAGTAACAGAGGAAGTCCCACCATATTGGTTAGTTCTGATGTTCTTTTAGGCTTAAGATGTCGTGTCTGTGACACAATGCGGCAGGTACAAGATGCTGCTGAGGAAGGACAAATAATTACAACAGGCTTCATAGGCATTAAGATCAGAAGGGTCTATTATGAGCATAGCACAGGCCATAGAACATTGCCCAGTAATTTCTTCACCAAGCCCTTAACTTCTGTCTGAGCTACAGCAAATATTTTAGAAAGAGATCCCGTCCTGATTTAAAGTGATGGAGAATCCATTATACCCCTAGGTAAGTTGTTCCAATGCTTCTCTAAAAGACACGCTGTTTGTTTTCTCGCTGACATGGATGCAGTAGCCATGTTTCCAATGCATTTAAAATATTTTGGCATTAACGGGCTACAAAAGCTTTAAATCTGGGCTCCCTAGGAAGTGCAAACCTCATCTTACTTACCAACACAGGAGGCTGGTCTGCTACTCCAGACTTTGTTGTCCATACATGTTACTGTCCGGTCTCCTTTTAGCTGGTATCCTGGGGAACAGTAATACTCACATCTGGAGTTAAAGTACGCGCCATCTATGCACTTGAACCCCCCATTAGTTGGCATGGACAGTGTTGGGCACCGTATTTCTGTAAAATAAAACAAATGTATCCATTCTCTTCTGATTTGCCGTTCTAGAAGAGTAGGGGGGAAACAGATGTGCAGTACTGTATGTGAACAAAACATGGTTAGGAATTTTTCAGTCAGAGCAAGTGAAACTGCTCATATGATTTTCCCTCCTCAAACAGACTTCAGATTTTGCTATCATACAGGTAAGTTAGCCCAATGGAATGAAATTGTTTTAAGGAAAGGCCAGCTGCCCACTCTCTTCTTTTGTCAAAATGTTTTCGCTCACAAACTAATGGTGGGCCCATTCAACCTGGTGACATTCAGATTTTGCAAAATGACATACAATTAACAGTGTGGCTAGAATTAACTACCCACAGTATTTTAATATGTTTGCAAAGAGGAATTCTTATAACCCCTCAGTTTCAGAAAGATTTCTACAGACTCAGAGCCCACCTATTCCATGAAGCATTCCTGCCTTTAATGCCTCTCTCCACTCTGTTTTCTCACTCCTCTATAATGCACCTGCCATGACTTGAGACTGCAAACTGCTCTGCATTCAGCTATTTGACACAGTCCATCTACCACACAGCTCCATGTACATCACAAGGGCTATGTAAATAATGACTGAAACAGGTGCAGCTACGTTAGCTACGGCTTCACAAAGACATATTTATTTTTAAATTCAAAATATGAATGAGAGCCCAAAGATAAACAGAGTTAACTCTAAGAGCAGCTCCTGCCAGTTAAGTTTCTCCCCATCCCAGCATTGACATTAAATATAAAAGCTACTCATATAGACATTAGATACTAGACAGAGATGAGTTTAATCACACAAACAGCAATATATGTGCACACAAGTATGATCTACTCACGTTTACACAAAACTTTCCCAGACCAGCGTTTGTTGGACTGACAAATAAGCTGTTGAGGACCATGTAGTTCATAGCCTTTCTGGCAACGAATATCACATCTTGTCCCCAAGACATTTTTGTAATATCCTCCTTGCGGTGTTCTGCAGTTTGCATTACCATGTTTCACCTTAATGGGAGAACACCAAGGCGTTTCTGGCAAAGAGAACAGAAAAACAAACACAGAACACATACATTTTACTAACGACTAATTAACTTAAGTCAACTTGCAAAGTCACTTTGTTTGTTTGATGTTGTAGAGAGAGTTTATTAAAAAGAAAAAATGTAAAAAAACACATCCAGAGATGTAACTTCCTGGCCTGATCCAGCAAGGTGCTAAAGATATCACAATGTCAGGCCTTTAAAGGTGAGCTGTTCCTGCCTGTTACAAATTAATGAGGGTTTCTACTAAACTGGGTGTCTAAATGTCATGCTGGTGGAATAAATGTGCCACCATGTGGACAGTTTCATGATCACCAATTGATTTATGTTTTAATATCCCACAGAGGATGCATTTACCTGCCCTTTGGTCACCAAAGGTGGCAACTGAAATTGCAAGTTCAATCTCAGTGAAGCTTTATCTTTATATGTGGCATAATTTTATTTTCCTTACTCTTGTTTTAATACCTTTTCATTCAAAACTTCCGTCAGGACCATCAAATACACACATACCAGGGCACCAGGGAAACAGACATGGCCGCTGGTGAACTCCATGAAGGCTCAAACTCCCTTTTATGAAGGGCATTATTATATACATCATATTGCAGAAATGTCAAGTTTGGTTGCTTGGACACAAGAAGGAGAGATCCCAGTTATATGTGTGGGTGTTTCACTTGTGCTGAATGAATTTCTAGTTTCCATCTCAGGTGTGAGGCTGAGCCAAAACTCATCAGCATGCCAGGATAACACTTCTCTGATGGCCCCATCAGTTCCACAATATTCAAGATATCACTTGAAATATGCTAATTTTCTCATCCTGATTATGAAGAAAACCTTCTAAATGTGAATGGGTGCAGTGTTTTTCTTACGAAATCTGTAGATCTGTCTGTCCAGGTCTGAGAAATTGAAACAAAAGCTCTTAGAGAGTTAAGAACTAGCTTCATTCATCTTGAGTGGGTGTTAACTCAGTGTCCAAGTACAATGTATGCACACAGGCACTGTGTTTGAATGTCAGCCAGTATATGCATGTCTTATGTGTTTCAAGGTTTGCTTATGTTAACTGATGAAATGTACACTCAGTCTTGCGTTACTGCTTATTTCTAGTACAAGTGTACGTACACACATAAACAGAAATGGACCCAAGATGCAAAGTTCATATCCAGATCTTAAACTGTTCCAATATTTGAAGAGTTTGGATCTAGGGTTTTGGTTCAGGCTCATCTTTAAAATATGCCAGCACTGGTCCTGAAATGTGGCTCTCATCCACCAGCAATTCTATACAATCATTCAGGAAGGAAAGAATACTTTGCCTAAATTCAATTTAGGAATGGAGTTGCAGAGATCCCATCAGAGAGGCACCAAGCTGAAGAGGAACGGGGTAGAAGGCCCAAGCAGCCAATGATGATGGGCTGCTCCGAGTTGTGCTGGGGATTGGGGCCAGAACAAAGGAAACACAAAAATGTCTGAGTCATCTTTTCCCCAGCCCCAACCCATTCCAGCACTTTGCACACAAATGGAGGAACACAGAAAACTGGCCTGAAATATGTGATTCATCTTCCTCTAAAGCATCCAGTAAGCTAAGTATAGGTTAGACATGAGAATCAATGTATTACAGGGACTGCCAAATCAGAGCAGAGTTGGCATTTGGCCACGATACTGGGATTAATAACCATACTTAACTACTGCAAAAAGGGGTGAGGGGTGTCTAATGACTGTAGGTGGTCAACTCTAAATATATATATTCAAGAGAAATCCTCCATCAGCAAAACTTCCACTGGGGCACTGGTTCAGTTAGCAGACTGAGGTGTGTCAGCTACAGACCTTTCCTAGGCAACCAAAACTACTTTTCTGGGGGTGTGAGGGGCAATGAGTGAGTTTCCTGAGGGAGTCTTCTATCCAAGTAATACTTAAGGTGACTCTGCTTAACTCTGGGATTTGATAAGGACACTACTTAAGGAGGTAAGAGTGTAGGCCAAAAGGAAGACAAGCACGGAAATGTCACACAGCATGCAATATTCTGAAGGTATATAATGAGCCTTTATGGGATCTGGGAGGGTTTCCAGAATCTCATGCCTAAACAGTGGCAAAACCACAAGAGTCATCTAAAAGTTGTCTTTCACAAATGGAATCAGTTTCACAGATATTTATTATTGACTCTGTTGATTAATTTCATCTCCACATTTCAAATGCCTTTCCTCATATTTGGGATCAGTTCCATGAACATATTTAATGTGCTCTTATTTCACATACCATACATGTTGTATTTTTAATTCAGTGTATAATTCCTCTACATAAAATGGTTAGATATTTTTACATCTCCCCCAGTGGAAATTTAAACTTCCACATAAATTCTACTGTGCTGTTAGTAGAACCACAGAAACAGCATTGGACAGTGGAAGGGGAGAGACTGAGAATGGAAAAGGGTGTGACTGCCAGGGTTTTAGTTTATTTCCCAAAAAGCATTTTAAAGAAGCACAGCCTGTTTCCGAAGCCATTTAACTCAGTGACATACTTATGTTCTCTTACAGAACTGCAACATCCACATGATAGTCCTACTAACACACGTCTGTCTACTCAGGCTGGGAGGCCCACTTCCAGCTGCAGTGGAGTCGTACCCTTAAGGGTCTGGATCAAAGTGGCTTTTGTCTGTGGTGAACAAAGAAATACTGCACTCTGGGGGCTTTTTCTTCTCATGGGAACCCCAGGTAGAGCAGGCATCTCACATGTCAGGGAAGAAGCATTCTTCTTGACAGCAGCACTTTCTATAGTGTCTGTCAGCACTGTCCAAATGCTGGCTTTGGATCAATGTTCCTGTAAGCTCAGGAAGCAAAATGCAGAGGGGTTTTTTAATACACAGGGCTTATTGGTTGATTAGGCAGTTGAACAGGGGGGTCACCAGGGAGGAAGGGAACTCTTAGCTAAGTTGTTGGGAAGGAACTCAGTAGAGATGTTTCCTTGGAAGTCTGAGTTGGTTGAAAAACATCCAGATGAGCACGGAGGGTTTGGCATGTGGCCAACCCCTGGCAAACAGACTGCAGGGTTTAATTTGCAGACAGCACTGTGAACTGAAAATCTGCTGGGTTTACATAGCTCTGCTTAAGATACACATACACACCATGCCATGCTAGGCATGTACTGTACATTTTTCAAAAGGCATGCATAGTGGTTAGTATATTTGATACTCTGACATTTTTACAAGGAGAGATGGTCCATAACCAAAACCCGGGACATGAACACCCTCACATTTTGGTGAACTTCTGATCCAGATCCAATCTTACAACTCAGATCCGTATCTGTTTTTTTTTTGTTTGTTTTTTTTAAGTGACCTGCTCGCCAACTCAAATAAATGCAAGCAAGTTAATACAACTTAGGTCTTCTCAGCTTCATGCCTTTGATTTTTGGATCTGAGTTGTCTAATCTGCTACGAAAGCTCCCATTAGAGCTTCCAAATTCAATATAGTTTTTAATATTTGTGTTAATAAACCACTGTGTTTCACATACCACTGTGACATCCTTGCAGTCACTGAAATAATTTGTTTTGGATCACTTGTTCCTAGACAGAGTCTACATTTCGACCACTAATCCACAGTCCAGCCAGCATTCGTTTATCTTTACTGAATCACTTGAATTCTTTGTTTAAGTATCCACAGAGGATTAAAGGTTAAAGATAAAGAACACCACAGAACAGAATATAAAGCTATGGGCAAATATATTTTTTCTGATTATATTTTTAAAGCAGGATTTTCACACTGGGATACACTTTGGGGGGGAGCAAAACAAATATTTATAAAAACATAAGATAGACAGTATTTTGTACCTTTTCCTTTGGTACTCATAAGTAGCTTGCATGCATATCCTTGTGTAAAAATCCTGTTTTATTCTCTGTCTAGTACCAACATTAAGCAAAGCTACATTAATGCCCAATATTTCTATGTTATCACAACAATGCAATACACTGTCTTCTTGCATGTCCATAGACAAGTTTACCGATGCAAAACTTCAGTAAAATAACTTTTTTGGGGTGAGGGGAGAGCACGGGGCTGAGCGTGGAACCAGATTCTTCAAGAACTAGGCACATATGTCACAGATGCACCAGTGATTTTGCTACCAGATCCCATTGGTCAGTAAATTTGTTTGGAATAGGGAAGAAAATCTGAATCTGATTTCTATACTTGCAGAATTCAATTATCTCATTAATGTGCCAGCACATTTTGTTTAATGTCTTGTATGTTCATTGGCAAACACATTTTACTCTTCATTCCAGGTTGCAAGATGAATTTGAAATGTCAAGGACTATATTAAGAAGCTTATGAAAATCAAGCTCTCTTTCATGCGCTTCCATACCTTACCATCAACAGGTCCAAATTCTGAACAGGATTATCATTGATGGCTTTGGCTATGAGGTATGAAAGAGGCAGAAGACAGCTTATTTTTAATATTCATGAGTTAGCAGCTTGACCTTTTGAGGGTGAAGGGAATAAAAAACAATAATTTACTCATGTAAGCTAAACAATGCACAGTGCCTGTTTCATTTTCCACTGTTTAGAAAAACAAAAAAAATGAAAAGCTTATCTTGTCTGAAAAATCTGAACACAAACATGGAGCTGGATCACTCTAAGACTTTATGATGCAGGAAGGAAAGAGAGAAGATCTCCCAGCAACCAGCCGATTTTCTTTAGCACAGAAGCAAAGCATTCACCTTTATATCTATTGCGTGCATAAACATCTTCGTCATCTTCTATGGGTGAATATCCCGATCCTACAATACAAAACGAAAAGAAAAACTGCAGCAAGAAAGGAAATATAATTTTAAAAGAACAAGAAAAGCTCTTGCAGAGGCGTGCAAGTGAGATTAGGATGCAACAACCTAAGCAATGCTGACAGCATAAGCTTCCATGATGATTAGATTTATAGTGGAACCAGTTTATAGTGAATTTGGATAGGGTGAAACTCTTTTTATAAACAAGTAGAATGAAAATGTCAGATTGTTATTATGCAACATGTATTGGAAAATGCAAATCACAATTTCTCTCAGAGGGAACTTCCAGCTAGTGTGAAGTTATTTGAGAGGGGGAGTCGAACAATGGAGTGATTTCACTGTAAGATGGTTCCATAGTATAAGTGGCTGTTAACAGCCATCATGCCAACCAGCTGTAGTAAAACTGCCAAACAGCTGCAGTAAATGTGTGTGACTGAAGAACAATCACGGTTTACAGCACAACTTATGTAAGTGAAACATTGGTTACATTCCCTGAAAACATAGTTCTACTCAATCAAAAGGTTTTGTTTTGTTTTATTGTATTAAGCCTTCCATAGTCATTCAAGCTAAAGAAATGAAAGCTCAGCTTTCTTTAAAGGATCTGGACAATTGCTGTAGTAGCAAGGTGAGTAGGAATTGCTTTCTGTCAAAAAGACTCGATAAACACTCAAAACAACATCACCCACATCATTAACTTGCCCATGGCAATAGAATTGTGCAGCATGTAATATTGCTGCAAAATATACCTGAGCAATATTTAAAAGGTGTTAGTTTAATCAGAAGCTTTAGACCTTAATCTGTTTGAGCAAAGGGACAGTTATACCTAACTTTAGTGCAAGTCGGATTTTCTTCACGGTAGTGGCTTCTACAGACTCAGGGGATCAAGTTTCCTGATCTTTATAAATTCTAGCATATAATGGGTCAGACATTAAGGGAATGTCTATACTGCAGCTGGAACTTCCAAATTAAGTTCCTGAAATTACAAATATCGAAATAGTTAACATGGGGTCATTAAGGCACCAGGCCAAGATTTTCAAAAATGGATGTCTAAAGTGAGGCTAGTACGACTATATTTAGGCTCCTAAATATATGGCCTGATTTCAAGTGTTGAGCACCCAGCAGCCACTCCTGAAGTCAAAGCCAGTAACTTCTATTGCCTAGGCAAAATTAGCACATGGATGAAGAGCTGCTGGCTAATCAATCTGTCTTGAAGAGATACTTATCACCACATAGACAGTGTCTGAACACCTCCCATGTATTTAAAAATAGAAACAACAACTCCTCTCTCTCCTCTTCTGTCTTCGTTCCATTCCAGCCCCCAGCAGAAACAGCTTCATTACTGTGTAGTTTTTGTTTTCATGTCTGCAGTGCCTGTTTCCCCAACGGTCTAAGCCCAATTCACTGTTCCTTTATGTCTGCAGTTTTGTCCTTCCCATTCATGCCATTGCTGCTAGTAACTTACCAGAAAGCAGCCTGCCCTGCTCTGCCAGCATGGCATCCCACCTCCATCCCACACAACTGCATAAAGCAGCTTAATTAGCATGCTGAAAGCCATCAATTTGAAACACATGGCAAACACAGAACCTGTTAGGAATTTGCACTAGGTTCTCTGCTCTGTTTTAGTGATGTTCCATAGAAAACCTGCAACAGGCCACAAACTCCACATAGGAGAAGTCCAGCCCTCACTTCCACAGCTGAACTGGAAGTGGACTTGGCAGTGAGTTCCATTGTGTAAAGGGTTCATACCCTTTGTGCAGCACAGAGCTTAGCTATGGGGGAGGGGGACATATGGGAAGGCAGGTGTTGTGCAGATCCTCTGATTTTATCCCTTACAATAGAACTGTGATAGAGGTGCGTAGGCCTCTCCACTCACTGGACTAGAGTAACATACAATAGAGTCATTTTGGTAGCCCCTCCATGGGCTATGGGGGATAGAAAAGGATGCATGAACCCAAATCAACTGCTCACTCCTGGCACTGTGGAGAGAACTGGCCCTATGTGAACCCTTTAAGCCTCTATGCTTGAAAATCAAGATAGCTCTAAAATAAACCTATCAAAGGATTAAAAAAAACCAGTCACAATTAATCACAGTTTTAATCACACTGTTAAACAATAACAGAATATCAATTTAATTTTGGACGTTTTTCTACATTTTCAAATATATTGATTTCAATTACAACACAATTTTATTTTTGGATGTTTTTCTACATTTTCAAATATATTGATTTCAATTACAACACAATGCAAAGTGCACAGTGCTCACTTTATATTGTTATTTTTATTACAAATATCTTCACTGTAAAAAAGATTTTTAAAAATGCAATCTATAAGTCGAAGCATGAAGGGGTATATGAATGTTTAGCATATCTGGCATGTAAATACCTTGCAACACCGGCTCCAGCAGTGCCATACAAACACCTGTTCTCACTTTCAGATGACATTGTAAATTAGAAGTGGGCAGCATTATCTCCCATAAATGTAAACAAACTTGTTTGTCTGAGTGATTGGCTGAACAAGAAGTAGGGCTGAGTGGACTTATAGACTCTAAATTTTTATATTGTTTTTTTTTTTTGAGTGCAGTTATGTGAAAAAAAGTTCCACATTTATAAGTTGCACTTTCACGATTGAGACTGCACTACAGTACTTGTATGAACTGAAAAATACTATTTTTTGTTTCTTTTTTACAATGCAAGTATTAGTAATCAAAGCATTTTATTTTAAATACATGTTGTGAAATAGATTTTTGCTATAAAAACTGTCAAATACACTTAGTGTTCTAATTGTGATCCTGCCCAGGGATCAGCAGTTAGGCCCTGACTCAGCACACTATGTTGGCTCCAATTCATCAAAGCACTTAAACAAATGCTTCATTTTAAGTATGTGAAGTCTTCAGTGGGACTATTCACAATTAAGTACTTTGCTGAACAGGGATGGAGTCACGCAGCTGGTAAAATGTTCTGTTGAACAGGGGCCTACGCACATGATTAATTCTATTGACATCAGACGAAGCATATGGACAGTCCCACTGACTTCAGTGGCACTTCTCACATGCTTAGTTGGATTGGGGTCTTATTGCAGTAGCTGACAAAGTAAGGTAGAAATTAGGAGATTGCGAATACAGTGCTGAAACAGTAGGCAATACAATAAAGGGCTTACATTCACAAACAGTGCACAATATATAAATTGGACCATTTGTTTATAAACAAACAAAGTATCAGGCCAAAACATGCAGGGATGTAGGTAACACCACATTCTTTGTATTACTTCTCCAGAAGCATTTAATTATCCTCACATACGTGTCATACCCTTCATCTATTACCTGCTAGTGAGGTATACAAGAATTTATGGTGTGTGCGTGTGGAAAAGCCATAACCAGTCCGCAAATGTAATCAGCTAGACAGGATCTTCCTAAGAGATTGGTTCTTGGCAGAAAGAAGAGGAAGGATATCAGATTGCAGAGGACATTTCAAGAGGACTTTCCTGTCCCTCAGTTTATTTAGAAATTTACCTTCTCTGCTACAAGATTCCCTTGCAGGCCCCCTGGCGGGGGGGGGGGGGGGAGCAAGTGGGGCAACTTGTCCCACAGCCCAGGCTCTGCAGGGACCCCACAAGAATGGCTGAGGCTCCCTCCCCAGCCCTGGCTCGACCTTCCCTGCACTCCTCTCCCGGATCCTCAGCTCATCCAGGAGCATCCCTGAACAGCGGTGCAGCGTGGCTCCGGCGGGGTCTGAGCTCCTCCCCACTCAGAGCTGCGTGGCAAGGAGGCGGGGCTGGGAGCTCCAGCGGGGCCTGAGTTCCCTCCGCTTGGCCTGGAGCGGGGCGGAGCTCAGGCCCCACCGGAGCCATGCTGCAGCTGTCCAGGGATGCTCCTGGATGCGCTGAGGATCTGGGAGATGGGGGAGCCGGGGGTAAGGGGCCAGAGGGGTTGGATAAGGGGCAGGGAGTCCTGGGGACAGGGAGGGGGCAAAGGTTGGGGGGGCGGTCAGGGGACAGGGAATGGGGGGTTGGATATGGGTGTTCGGGGTCTGTCAGACTCAGTGGGTGGGTGATAGGGGTCGGGGCATCAAGGGAAGGGAGTAGGGGTGGGTCCTGGGGTGTGGTGTGGGCGGGTGGTCTGGGGACAGGAGGGGACAAGGAGCAATGGGTCGGGGATTCTGAGGGGGGTGCCACTGGGGCAGGAAATGGGGGGTCAGATATAGGGCAGGACCAGGCTGTCTGGAGCACGCTCCCTTATCCATAAGCTCATTCGCAGTTGGAGACTTGTGAAAGAGCCAAGCTGTAGCTTTCTTAGGGCCACTCACCTTTCACTCTCAATGCCAAATCAGTCTATATTTAAGTTCAGTGCAATAGGGAGATTCATGCGGAGAGAGTAAGCTTCATTTAAAATTAGCAACTACTCCTTACCAACCTACCAAGGGAGTTCCCACTCCCTGCATTCTGGAGGCTTCAGAGGGTTATTCAGTGGTTCTCAACTTTTGTACTGGTGACCCTTTCACATAGCAAACTCCTGAGTGCGCCTCCCCCCCTTATAAATTTAAAAACTTTTATTATTTAACACATTATTAAATGCTGAGGCAAAGCGGGGTTGAGGTGGAGGCTGCAAGCTCACAACCCCAGTATAACCTCGTGACCCCCGAGGTCACCCCCAGTTGAAACTTCTGGGTTAATTTTAAGTTCAACTCTGGTCCATTCACATGCATGTGCTATTTTGAGCATGTCAGTTTTCACAACATATAGCTCATCCAGATTCTGGAACAGCTCAAATGCTAAGTTTGTGGAGTATGTACTAAGTATACAAAGACAATCCACAGTAACGCTCCAGTTGTGAGGGACCCATGGAGCCGATCTCTAGGAAACAGATAAATGCATGGAGGTTAAGTCACTTGTCCATTAATGGCTATTAGCCAGGATAGTAAGGAACAGTGTCCGTAGCCTCTGTTTGTCAGAGGATGGAGATAGATGGAAGAGATCACTTGACAATTACCTGTTAGGTTACTCCTCTCGGGCACTGGCATTGCCATTGTCGGTAGGCAGATACTGGGCTGGATGGACCTTTGGTTTGACCCAGTATGGCTTTTTATGTTCAACCTAAATGAACCAAAGTTTGGAGGGAGATATTGCGACAGGAAGCCAGCAGAGTATCAAAACCTGGAAAACTCTGACTGGAGGGCTCAGGCGTTGGTCACAAGCTGAGGTGGTTCAAAATGTCTGATTTTTTTAAGCAGAATCTTATTATTTCTTTATACATCAAGACATCAGCAAGCAGCAAATATTTGGCCACACACTTCTGAAACCCCAAACCATATTCAAGTTTTGGCGGACTAATTTCAGCTTTTCAATTAAAAAAAACACAACAAATTTTGAAGGAAAGCAGACATTGTCCATGATTTTTTTCTGCTTTTTAAAAACCCCTAGTTTTCAATCCAAAAAAAGTTTTGACGGAAAATATTTGTCCAACCTTTTTAATGAGCTTTGGTGCCTTTAAGCACTAGCTGATGCTGAGAACCAGTGATACCTTTTAAAGAAGTTTTCTCAAAACTGGGTTTGTGCCGAGATGCGGAAGGTTTATTTTTCCCAGGGTCGCCCATGGGCGGGGGGGAGCAAGTGGGGCAATTTGTCCTGGGCCCCACAGGGGCCCCCACGAGAATATAGCATTGTATAGTATAGCATTTTTTTTTATGGAAGGGGCCCCCGATATTGCTTTGCCCCAGGCCCTCTGAATCCTCTGGGTGGCCCTGTTCCCTTGCGCATGGCAGACCACCAAGCCGATACTGAGCTTCTTGCTCAGGGCAATCAGCCCCATGCACAAGCATAACCATGTGTGTTACAGGAATCAATTTCAGTAAACTAGCAAAACTCTCTGTTGGATAGGTAGCACATAGCAGACATTTTCAAATATTATAGGGAACCAAGCTTAAAAGAGAAGGGTGGGGGAGGAATGACATAGTGCCCTGTCTCTTGGAATTAGAGGAGAGATTCTTAACAATTTTGATCACAAAATGTAGGAGAGCACTCATTACCACTTGAAACACTTTTATGTTTGGCTAAGAGGAGAATTTTCTCATTGGAGCTCTTCAATTCAGCCTGGCTGACAAGCAGCAAGACAAGAATTAAAATAATGATTAACAATGGGCAAAGGTTCAACATAAACAATACAAGTTTTAAATGCTAAATAGGTAGGGAGGGTTAAATATTAAACATGGAACATTATGCTGGAAACACTTATACATGTGAGTACCTTTACATACAAGGGCTTCTGTTAAAATCCAATGGACTACTCACATGCATAACGGGAATGCAAGCAGGCAGCATTCAGTCCCATTACCAGATATGCCTTAGACATGCAAGTGGTTTCACATGGGTGAACCCTTGACCTATGTGGAATCCCAGTAACAGAATGAGGGACTGGATGATGCCAAGGTCCATCTGCATAGATCTGCTTGGATCAGGGCCTAAAATTGCAATCTCTTTGGGGCAGGCACTGTGTCCTCCTCTGTATGTGAATAGTGTCTAGCACATTACCTCTGAAACCTACCACGTTACAGGAGAACCTCAGAGTTATGAACACCAGAGTTACAAACTGACTGGTCAACCACACCCCTCATTTGGAACCGGAAGTACAGAATCAGGCAGCAGCAGAAACAAATAAATAAATAAATAAAAATAATAAAAAGCAAATACAGTACAGTACAGTGTGAAATGTAAACTACTAAAAAAACGGAAAGTTTAAAACAAAGATTTGACAAGGTAAGGAAACTCTCTGTGTTTATTTAAATTGATTGTTTGATTGTTTGCTTGAACAGTGTGAATTTGGACAGCTTTGTTCCAGGTGAGCCTTGAGTGGGCCTGACTGCTATAAAAAGACAGTCAGCAGCGAACCAGCTGAGCGGCGAACAGCAGAGGCTAACAGAGGGAGTTTGCCTGGGATCTGTCCATGAGGAGGTATACTAAGTGCTGCATCAGGGGGGCTGTGTTGGTGAGTATCTGAGCGTCTGCTGCAGGGGACAGTTTGTCAGTTTGACTGTGTGCTTGATTGTTTGCTTGAACAGTGTGAATTGGGAGAGCTTTGTTCCAGGTGGGCCTTGAGTGGGCCTGACTGCTATAAAAATGTAGTCAGCAGCTAACCAGCTGAGCAGTGAACAGCAGAGGCTAACAGAGGGAGTTTTCCTGGGAGTTCGCCTGGGGAGAGCCCACTGAGGCTTTCATCTCCCGGGCTTCTGTGAGTTGCTGCAACAGCTGAAGAAGCTCTTAGAAGCAAGACATTATGGAAGGCGAGCATTCAGCTGTTGCAATCTGCACAGGTTGTGCCATGTTTATCTTTCTTCCACAGGACAGAAGCGACTTTGTGTGTACAAAGTGCAAGCTGGTCTCCATATTGGAAGAGAAGGTTTGAGGTCTGGAGCAACAAGTATCAACCCTGCGTTGCATACGTGAAAATGAAGATTTCCTGGACAGACGTCAGGATATGCTTCTACGGGCACAACATCCTGGGGAATCGGAGCGGGCTGTGCAGAGGAATGAGAGGGATGGTGAAGAAATTTGGCAGCATGTGACCTCCAGAAGAAGCAAGAGGAGCGTCCATGTACCAGCAATGGAGATACAGGTGAACAATCATTTTCATGTTCTCTCCACAGGTACTAATGCGGAGAGTGGAGTAGATGGTACATCTGAGAGAAAGGAGCAGAAGGAGACTCCACCAATTGGAAGGCACGAGATAAACTGTCCTAGGGATGGGGGTTCCACGACCTCCGCTCCCAAGAGAAGGCCGACCGAGAAAACCGAGAGGTCTGCTGCTTGCCAGGAGCTAGGATTCAAGATGTGACGGAGAGACTGCCGAGACCCATCAAGCCCTCGGATCGCTACCCCTTCCTGCTTCTCCAGGTGGGCACCAATGGTACAGCCAAGAATGACCTTGAGCGGATCACTGCAGACTACGTGGCTCTGGGAAGAAGTATAAAGGAGTTTGAGGCGCAAGTGGTGTTCTCGTCCATCCTCCCTGTGCAGGGAAAAGGCCTGGGTAGGGATCGTCGAATTGTGGAAGTCAACGAATGGCTACGTAGATGGTGTCGGAGAGAAGGCTTTGAATTCTTTGACCATGAGATGGTGCTCCAAGAAGGAGAAGTGCTAGGTAGAGCCAGGCTCCACCTAACGAAGAGAGGGAAGAGCATAGATTCATAGATTCATAGACTCTAGGACTGGAAGGGACCTCAAGAGGTCATCGAGTCCAGTCCCCTGCCCTCATGGCAGGACCAAATACTGTCTAGACCATCCCTGATAGACATTTATCTAACCTACTCTTTTAAATATCGTCCAGAGGATGGAGATTCCACAAACCTCCGAGGCAATATTCCAGTTTTAACTACCCTGACAGTTAGGAACTTTTTTCTAATGTCCAGCTAAATCTCCTTGCTGCAGTTTAAGCCCATGCTTCTGTTCTATCCTTAGAGGCTAAAGGTGAACAATTTCTCCTCCTCCTGATGACCACCTTTAGATACCTGAAAACTGCTATCATGTCCCTCTCAGTCTCTCTTTTCCAAACTAAATAAACCGCAGTTCTTTCAGCCTCCTTCGTAGGTCAATGTCTCAAGCTTTAATCTTTCTGTTCTCTTCTTCGGCCCTCCCACAATTCTCCACTCTTCTTGAATGCGGTGCCCAGAACCGGACCAATACTCCAGTTGGAGGCTAACCAGCGCAAGTAGAGCGGAAGACGACTTCTCGTGTCTTGTTTGCAACACCCTGTCGCAAGCACACATCTCGCAAGCAGCTGGTCTAACCCTAGTGAGGAAGGCTTTAAACTAGGTTCCCGGGGAAGGAACCAAGCCGGCTCGCGTAGAGTGGGCCGAGATGATATGGGAATGGACCAGGAGGAAGCAAGCAGGAGAGCAAGAGGGAGGACTCCTGTCTCAGACGAGAAAAGCGGACAATCAGCGAGTTAACTTAAATGCCTATACACAAATGCAATGCACGCCGGGAACAAGCAGGGAGAACTGGAACAGTCCTGCACAGTCAAGGACTATGATGCGATGCATAACGCGACTTAGTGGCATATCAACATGACGGAGTACTGTCATGGCATGGGATTAAACTGTTCAGGAAGGACAGGCAGGAGAAAAGTGTGGGGAGTGTACTGTATGTAGATCTAGTATGACTGACTCAGAGCTACTGTAGAATGCAGAAAACCTGAGAGGTCTCTGGAATAAGTTAAAGGGAGCACCAAGGTGGTCGTGCATGGTGGAGTCTGCTATAGACCACTAGAGCAGGGGGATGAGGTGGAGAGCTTTCTTCTGGCAACTAGCAGAGTTACTAGATCCGCAGCCCTGGTTCTAGGGAGACTTTAATCACCCTGAATCTGCTGGAGAAACATACAGTGTGCACAGACATCCAGAAAGTTTTAGAAAGTGTAGGACAATTTCCTGGTCACAGTGCGAGGAACCAACTAGGCAGAGTTCTTCACTGCTTCTCACAACAGAGAAGAGTTATAACGGGAACAAAGTGGATGGGACCTGGGAGGCAGTGACCATGAGAATGGTCGATTCAGGATACCGACACAAGGAGAAAGGAGAGCAGCAGAAGAACAGATCCTGGACTTCAGAAAGCCAGACTGACTCCCTCAGGAGCTGATGGGCGCACGATCCCTGGAAATAACATGAGGTAGAAGAGTCCAGGAGAGCGGCTGTATTTAAAAAATCCTTATTGAGGTTGCAGGAAGAACATCCCGATTGTGTAGAAGAATAGTAAAATGGCAGACGATCAGCTTGGCTTAACACATGAATCGTTGCTGATCTTAAACCAAAAAAGGAGCTTACAAGAGTGAAGCTTGGACAAATGGCCAGAAAGAATATAAAAATTGCCTCAGACAGTGCAGGACTGAAATTAGGAAGCCAAATCACACTGTGGAGTTTCAGCTAGCAGAGATATGTAAGAAGACAAGAAGGGTTTTCTTCAGGTGAGTAGCAACCAAGAAAAGTCAGGAAAATGTTGGCACTTACTGACTGAGGGAGGCAACCTATGACAGAGGATATCGAAAAGCTATGACTCAATGCTTTGTTTTGCCTCTGTCTCCAACGAAGGTCACTCCCAGCGCTGCACGGGGAAAAAAGTCAGCCAGTATGGGAGGTGACAAGCCTCGTGGGAAGGAAGTGGTTTCGGACTATTTAGAAAAACTGGCCGAGCACAATCCATTAGGGCCGGATGCGCTGCATTCCGAGGTGCGAACGGAGTTGCGGGATGTGACTGCAGAGCCATTGGTCATTACATTTGAAACTCATCTGCGAACGGGGGTCCAGGATGCTGGAAAAGGTTACTGTGAGTGCCCTCTTTAAATAAAGGAGAAGGAGGATCGGGAACTACAAGGCCAGTCCCCTCACCTCAGTCTTGAAACACTCATGGAGCGGTCTCAAGGAACAATTGACGCGACATAGAGAGAGGAAAGTGTCATCAGAACCAGTCAGCATCGGAGTTCACCAAGGGCATCCATGCTTGATAACCATACGACGGCTTCTATCACTAGAACTTGGCTGCTGTGGATGAGGGGCAAGCAGGGGTGTTATTCCTGACGTTCAAGCTTTCTGACAGCGGTCTCCCCAGTATTGCCAGCAGTTAAAGTAGTCATGGGCGGTGATGGACTATAGAGGGATAGAAAGCTGGCGAGGTCATCAGGACTCAACGATAGGATCACACCATCCATCGTGGCAGGCCAGTTTCAAGTGGAGTGCCAAGGTCAATTCTGGCCAGTTGTTGTTCAAATCTTTCATTAAGATCTGGAGGATGGCGTGGCTGCACTCGCAGATAAGTTGCCCAGATGAACAACAAACTGGGAGGGTGCTAGATATGCGAGGGCTGGGAATAGGATACAGAGGGGCTAACAAATTATAGAGGACTTGGACCAAAAGAACCTGATTGAGGTTTTAACAAGGACAAGCAAGCCCTGCATTGGGACAGAAGCAATCCCATTCCTGTACAGACAGGGACCGACATGGCTAGGAAGCAGGTTCTGCAGAAAAGACCTAGGTTACAGGACGAGAAGCTGGATATATGAGCAACGTGGTGCCCTTGTTGCCAATAAGGCTACGCATTTCGCTGTATAGTAGGGCTGTGGCCAGCAGATGAGGGATGTGATCATTCCCCTCTATTCACACAGTGAAGGCCTCATCTGGATCTGTTCCAGTTGTGGCTCCACACTACAAGAAAGGAGTGAAAAATTGGAAAAGAGTCCACAGAGCGCAAAAAAATGATTAGGGCTGGAGCACATGATCTATGAGGACTCAGGGAACTGGATGTTTCTCGCAGACAGAG